>NC_143404.1:41609268-41941730 GCF_052110815.1 Crocodylus siamensis | reverse complement strand
TGGGGCTTTTCAGTGAGAGGCTGTCTCTGTGTCTTCCTGATACACTGCTTGAGGCTCACCCTATCCGTACTTTTTTTCTGCCAGAACTGTCAGACCCACTGTGTAAGTAGTAACTGTGAGTAGAAAGAGTTAAGGTTAAAGACTCTCTGTTGCTGTTCTCAATTAAATTATTTCCCCGTGTGAATTGAGTTAAGTTCTGTAAAGAACTAGGAGGTCTTTCTGAAGCCAGGAGTGGAAACCTTGAGCAGCCGCCCCAAAGATAACAGATTTGTTCTGTGTGCTCTTTAAAAGCAAGGGTGCAAGGTGGAAACTCTTAGAGTGTGAGTGTTTTCCATGATAAGCGTTGACCAAGGCTGAGACTAAAGAAATGCTTTTGAACCTTGTGCCTCAATGCAGAAATTCCCTTTTGTGAATTGAGAGTATGAATTGAGAAATATGAGCCACTGACCAGGTCTGAGACTAAGGTTGGGTTCAGCCGCCCCAAGGCTGTCCGGAAGGGCAGTTTTGAACGCAAGGGGGCCCAACTGGAACCTCATGACCCAGTGGACAGGTTTACCCTTTCCCCACCCTCCTAAATGAGCCGTGTCTAACCATGAGTAACAGCATTGTGTGTCTTTGGACATTAGCCACAGCATCTCTGTGCCACTAGCAAATCTCACAACCTGACCGGACACCTTAAATAAGCCATTCCTGTATGAAAGACCTGTGTGAATTGAATTTAAAGATATGGGGAGCGGAGAGTCTAAAGACATACCAGTTCTGCCAAAAGGGACTCCAACATTGTACATGTACACCTACTATGGCCATAAAAGTTGTAAGTTTCTAGACAAATGGAACTGGTATACCAGAGATGATTTTAGCTGGTGGTTTCTCCTGGAGGTAATATTTGATTTAAGTAAAATTGTTCATCTCCTCAGAGACCTTGAGTTAAGAGATAGGAATATACCACAGACTCAGTGGGACACATTTTTTGATTGGTATGAAGAAGCTTTCAAAAGACATCAAGAATCTCAAGTTCAGAGTCTTAAGGACTCCCAAGAGAAACTGAAATCTCAGATAAAGGACTTAAAACAGAAAAGTGCACCGAAAGGGGGCCCCTCATCAATAGTATCATCAGCTCCAAAACAATTTTATCCACAAATAACTGAGAATGAATCTGCAGAAGATATAACTGATTTTCTTAATGTGCCACCCCCATATCAGTCCCAGGCACAATCTGAACCTGAAGAAGTCCAAAGTAACCAGATAGGCTCTTCTGGCAGGATTAGCCCACCTCACCAAAAAACTATCACTCAACAACTGTCACCTGCCCTCAGGGCATGCCCATGTCCACTGGAGCCATGGTGTCTGCCTCTTGAAATCTCAACCCCCTCCTCTTGTTTAAGGTCTGGTACCCAGTATGGTCCCGCCCCTTCTTTAAAATCTAAAAAGGCTCACCTTATGCCTTTACACCAACTTCCAGGGCAAGGTCCAAATGGGGAAACTACAATCACAGTCCCTGTCCCCTTGGACCCCAGGAAACCTCCTAAACCTTGTTAAACAATTTCCCAACATCAGGGAGGAACCCCAGAAATCTCAAGATGAATTGGAAGCTGTAATCCATTGTTATGATCCAACATGGGCAGATTTGAACCAATTAATGAGAAGTGTTCTTCTGCCCTCTGAAGTCCACAACCGCCTCATCGCACAGGCTACCTGACCTATTCAAGACTCCAGAATTGGAGATCACTTAGCAGATGCCCGAAGATGCCTCCTTGAGGCTGTGCTTAAAATTTGCCCCAGGAAAACTGCCTGGGCCAAAATTCATAACTGTAAACAAAATAAAGGAGAATCCCCAGCAGACTATATAGACCACTTGAAACTAGTATTTGAAAGACATTCTGGTATTGAAAATGCAGCTGAAACTGCTCCAGAAGCAGTTGCTTCCACTTTTGTCCACGGACTTCTTTCTAAAGTACAGGAACAGTTGTGCACAACTGCTGTAAGTTGGCAGACTAAGCCACTTGCAGAACTAGTCACCATTGCGAATCATTGTACAACCTGCCAGGAAAAGGAAAAGAAATCCACGGAAACTAAGCTAATGTCATTACAATTACAGACTTTAGGCAGGGGGAGAAGCTGAGGTTTCCATCAAGGACAGTTCAGAGGCAGGGGATGTGGTCATGGGATGAGACAAGAAGGATTTCAGTCCCAAAATAATGACAGTTGTCATTATTGTGGCCAACCAGGACACTGGAAGGCTCAATGTCCTCACCAGCCTGGCCAGCCAGGGATGACATTTAACCTGCCACCAACTCCTCTCACTCAATTCTCTGTCCCAAATCAGGGAACGTCCTGTTAGGCCAGCCTGAGGAATAGTAACATCATCACAGCCCTGCTTCTCCCACTTAAGATGATTCCTTCATTTCCTGTGTGATAAATGGCATCTCTACAAAATGTTTAGTAGACACCGGTGCAAGCCACTCTACTCTTCGAGCTGAAGAATTTTCCACAACTCCCCTCTCCTCTGCTGTTATAAAAGCTGTAGGAATTTCAAATTAAATAGTTCCTCATCCTGTTTCCCAACCATTTCATGTTTCTCTTGGTCCTGTTTCTGATCAACATGCCTTTCTCCTTATTCCTTGTTCTCCTGTTAATTTGTTAGGCAGAGATTTGCTTTGTAAACTCGGCTGTACTATCTATTGCTCTCCTAATGGTGTTTATTTAGATGTTCCCTGTGATAATGAGATAGCAGTAGTTGCCGCTTTAGCTAGCTCACCTCCTGAGCCTGAGTTCCCTGATCTTTCTGTGTTGCAAGAAGAAATCATAAAAGCTGTCCCTCTGTTTCTCTGGTCCCAACATGCTAATGAAGTAGGACAAATCCATACTGCCCAGCCTGTAAAAATTAGATTAAACCCAGCTAAGCCTTTACCCAAAGTTGCTCAATACCTTTTACGTCCAGAAGGCGAAGAAGGGATACACCCTGTTATAACTGCCCTTTTAAAGCAAGGTATCGTTGTCCTGACTAAGAGCCCTTGTAATACGCCTATTCTTCCTGTAAAAAAAACCTGGAAAGAATACCTATCGCTTTGTACAAGACCTCCATGTGGTAAATTCTGCAGTTTTACCTGCTTTTCCTGTTGTACCAAATCCAGCTACTATCTTCTTCTATATTCCTCCTAATGCTTGTTATTTTACTGTTGTTGACACCCTGGTAGCCAGTTTCTCTTTGCATTTACCTATCAAGGACTTCGGTATACATGGACGTGATTGCCCCAGGGCTATACTGAATCCCCTTCTCTTTTGTGCTCAAATTCTGAAGAAAGATCTAGATGACATAATATTTAAAGAAAACTCTGTGGTTGTGCAATATGTTGATGATTTGCTCTTGGCATCTACCTCCCTTGAAGCCTGTAAAACTGATTCTTTAACTCTCCTCACCTCTCTTGCCCTAAAAGGTCGTAAGGCATCTAAAGAAAAGCTACAACTTTGTCTTCCTCATGTCCGCTATTTAGGTCATGATATTCCTGCTGGAGAACAACTGCTTTCCTCTTCCAGAATAGAAGCTACTCTTAAAATCCCTAAACCAGCTATTGTGTCCCAAATGCATACCTTCCTAGGTATGGCTGGCTACTGCTGTCAGTGGATGCTCGGCTATGCCTCTATAGTCAAGCTGTTGCGAAACTGACTCTTGTTAATACCCCTGAGCCTTTACCCTGGACTTCAGAAATCAAAGCCACTTTTGTCCTATTAAACAAGCTCTGTCGCAAGCTCCTGCCTTAGGCCTTCCCAATTATACTAAACCTTTTATTCTCTTTTGTCATAGTTTCTAGGGTCGGAAGGGACCTGAGCAGATCATCTAGTCTGACCCCCTGCCATGGCAGGAAAGAGTACTAGGGTCAAACAACCCCAGCAAGGTGTTCATCTAACCTCCTCTTAAAACCCCCCAGGGTAGGAGCCTGCATCACTTCCCTTGGAAGTAGGTCCAGATCCTAGCCACCCTGACCATGAAGTCATGAAAAGGACGGATTTGCACTTGCAGTACTTACTCAGACACATGGAAACAAGCACCATCCCGTTGCTTATTATAGCTCTGCTCTTGACCCTGTTGCAGCCGGATTTCCTCCATGTCTCCGTGCTGTAGCTGCAGCCACCATCACTGTTGAAGTTTCCTCCACCCTTGTATTAGGTTCTCCCCTTACTGTTGCTGTCCCACATGCTGTAGCAGCCTTTTTACTAAAAACAAAAACCCAACACCTTTCAAATGCTAAATTAACTAAGTATGAAATCTTGCTTCTCTCTGCTGGAAATGTCACCCTAACTAGCTGCCCTGTTTTAAACCCTGTTTCCCCGTTACCTACCCCTTCAGATGGTGAACCCTATGATTGCATTTTTGTTTCTGCTCACCTAACAATGCCCTGCATTGATCTAAAGGACAATCCCTTGCAGAACCCCGATCTAGTATTCTATGTTGATGGATCGTGTCAAAGAAACTCAAAAGAGGTTCCCTTGTTCCAGGATACGCAGTATGTTCCCAATATGATGTTATAGAAAGCCATCGCTTACCTAATGTGTATTCAGCTCAAGTTGCCAAGCTTGTGGCCCTCACCAGGGCTTGCACCCTAGCCTCTGGTGCCTCTGTTAATATATATACTGATTCTCACTATGCTTTTGGTATTGTACACGATTATGGTCAACTTTGGAAACAAAGAGGCTTCCTCACTTCAGGAGGTGCCAAGATTAGTAATGATTCATACGTAAATGCCTCGTTGAATGTTATACAATTACCTTCTGCTGTTGCTATTATTAAATGCCAAGCTCACCAGAAACTTTATGATGATGTTACACATGGGAATGCTCTGGCAGATTCCGCTGCCAAAGCTGCAGCTATTTCCACTCCTCAGGCTACGCCTGTGTTTTTGTCTATTCCACCTGACCAGTCTCCATCGTCTTCACCAAGTCTTCATGACATCACCCTCCTCCAAGATCAGGCTCCAGAACCAGAAAAATGTTCATGGATACTGGCTGGGTGTTTATTACACCCTAACCATTTGTTGCGCTGACCAAAGCTACAGTCCATCTTTTCTTGTGTGTACTGTCTGTTGCCATCTCAACTTGGAGTTTGTGTGGGTAGAATCAGGATACATACCCCTTTTCTCCACATCTGTAACATGTTATTTCTCTGGCATCCCAGCCCCAGGATTCATGGCTCATGACTCGGGTTGTCCCTCCTTTCTTTCCTTCGCTGGGTCCTTCTGGGTGTGATCCTGCCCCAGTCCCTCCAGGGCACTCCTTCTTTGTGCCCTCCCCTTCAGCCTCAGCCATGACATAGTCCTCAGCTAGATGCAAAGCTTCTTTCATGGTTTTTGGTTGGTGCCGTCTTACCCAGCGTTGGGTGCTGCCCCTGAGGTCAGCTAAGAACTGTTCTAATACTATGAGGTCCATCACCTCTTTTATGGATCGTGCCTTGAGTTGGAGCCACTGCTCCACCAGGTCCCTAAGAGTCTGGGTGAGCATACATGGGTGTAGCCCTTCTAGCCTCTTTCAAGCCCAGAACTGTTGGCGGTAGGTCTCGGGAGAGATTTCAAGGTGGTATAGTATCACCTGTTTTACTTTCCCGTAGTCTCAAGCCTCAGTTTGGGTGAGCACCTGGTATACTACTTGTGAGGGGCCAATGAGGACAGGCCCTATTCGTACCACCCAGGTGCTCAGATCCCATTTAGCAGCCATGGCTATCCTCTCTAAGGCCTCCAGGTACATCTCTATATCATCCTGGGGGGTCATTCTGGGGAATCGGGTGCCTTTCCCCTCTCTCCCCTTGGACACCTGTTGGGCTTCAATTTTCTCACATAAATACTGTTGCTGGGAGAACAGCTGGATCCGTGCCTTAGCTTCTTGGGTCCATATTTGTACTATCTCCTCCAGCTGTGTTTGCTGGCCCTGCAGAAGTCGTAGGGTGATATTATGTGCCAGCTGCCAGTCGGTTGGGGTTTGAATGTCCGTGGAGTCCCGGCTCTCTGGTTCTTCCTCTGTGGCACTGAATTCCTGGCCAGTGTACCACTTTGTAGCTGTATGCTTGCTTCTCTTGTTATTTCCCCTCAGGGCTGTCCTGCCACAACTTTTGAGATGTGAGAAAAAGAGTTAGATGTTAATCCCTGAAGGGGCTGAAGCATCACAGACCACCCAGAAGTCAGTTAACAAGGTGTGAATCTTTACTGTGAGTTGGTTACAGTTGCTTATCACCACCCTAATTGCCTAGTTAATGAGGAAGTGGCAAAGCCACCACCCTGCTGAGTGGAGTCTTCCACACTCTTCTCAATTGCCGGGTCTTTGCTGCCATCTGCACCACTGGGGTTACTTGACTCCAGAGCTTCCCTGGGACGGAGTTCCCTGGCCTCCCATGGGTCTGGCTGGTCACCCAAGCTGTCCACACCCCACTGGGTAAATATCCCCTGTCTCACCCCATCACTGCAGAGTCTTCACTCATCTGCCTGGAGATTCCATGCGTTGCTCTGCTGCTCCCCATGGCTGCTCCTTCTTCTCTGGTGCCCTGAGGCCAAAATACCGGTTCTCTCATTCCACCTTTTAAGCATGGCAGCATCCCTAACTACCCCTATCTTCCCCTGGTGTGATAAACCCTCCACCACTGTGGTCCCGGCTCCTCTGGCTATGCATACCCCAGGTCTGCCTAGTAATGGGGCTTCAGCCTGAGCCCCTGTTACACCAATCTAACAGGAGTCTCACAGTTCAAAATTAAGGTAAATTAAAACTAAAACAAAACCTTATTTTTCATGTGTCACCAGCTCTTCCACACACATCACTTCCTTGTGGTGTGGCTTCCTGCAGCTTTCACCACTGCCAGCTCAGTGGTCATGTCTCTGGTTATCGGAGCTCCTCTGAGCTCCTAGGCAAGGATCAGTCTTCTTCCCATCTCCTCGGGTTTTGGCTCCAGCATCTCCACACTCTAGGTAGTGTGCTTCCTTCCTCTGTCCATCCTCTCCTTATTCCAGTGTCAGCAATGAGCCAGAAATACCAAAAGGCTATGAGGAGGACCAATCCAGAAGGAGCAGCAACTGGTAAGGCAGAGCTCCGGCAGCAGCTGCATGCCTGTCATTGCTGCTGGCTCTGGCAAGGCAGGTAAGTTGCTTCCCCCTACCATTGGGGTCTTGGAAGAGGGTTTTCTCACCTCATCACTGATATGGTACCAGGCTGAAACAGGTAAACACCTCTTTATCATTAATGTGGGAGGAGGGAATAATGTCACAGGAATTAATGAAAAGTACAATGGAATTACAATGAACATATGGTTCTCTTCAACCCATGTAGAAACCTCTCAGTGGGATACAGTAACTCTGTAATTCTACGTATTCTAACTGTAGTTCTAAATGTAATTCTACCCATTCAGAATGTGGCTTCTAGATACAATGGGTAAACAAGGTTATATTTGAATGCTATGAGAACTGTGTGTTTTTATCCAACTTATCATCATCCATAAGTGGTAATAATGAAGAAGAGGAGCATGAAAATTACTAGGCTTGTGCGAAACAGCTAGTATTTAGGGCTGTGCAAAGTTTTGGATGGTGATTCAATTTGGAGGAGATGTGGTCTGATTCGGTGGCATAATCTCCAAATCCAACCAAATCAGGGGACCAGTAAAAACATCTGAATCGATTCGAAGCTCTCTGAATCTTCAGAAAAGCTTCGGAGAGCTTTGATGATTTGGGCAGTCCCTGCCCGCTGCAGGAGGGAGCTGGACCTGGACCTGAAGCTGGCAAGTAAGGGGCAGGGGAGGTGGGGCCTGGAGGAGGAGGGAAGGAACCATGGGGGGATCCCTGCCAGACCCCATATCCTGCCTGCTCCCTCAGCCCCCCTGAGTGCCCCCTGACCCCCACCTGCTGTCTCAGCCCCTGCCAATGGCTGCCCCACCTGCCCCAGCTCCCAGCCCTTTAAAAAAAGCCCAGATTCACTGGGTGCTGCCTGGCGGGGGGTGTGATTTCTGCTGCCCCCCACTGCTCCATGCTGCATGGGGTGCTCAGCATGAGCCCCCCCCCCCATGGTTGCCACACCAGCTCCAGCTCCGGACCATTAAGAAAAAAACCTGAGAAAAACCCCAGACTCACTGTTTCTGCCAGCAGGGGGTTATTCCCGCTGCCGGACTCAGAGCTGGTAAGTAGGGGGCAGGGGAGGGGGTCATGGGGGAACCCTGCCAGGCCCCATCGCCTACCAGGACTCCCAGCACCCTCATGGCTGTCCCTCCCACCCCAGCTCCAGGTGCTTTAAAAGAAATCCCCCCAATTTACCGGGTGCTGCCGGGCAGGAGCACAATCCCTGATGCCCTCCACTGCCCCACACTGCTTGGGGGGCTCTTCCATGAGCCTCCTGATCCCCCGCTTTCTCCCCCAGCCCCTCCATGGCTGCCCCACACAGCCCAGCCCCGGCCCCTTAAGAAAAAACAAAATGAGAAAAGCCCCAGATTCACTGTTCCTGCAGCAGCCTCAGGGCTTTGGGGGACTTGTGCAGAGACCCCGTGTGGTGCAGAGCACTGGGGGGCAGCAGAAATCACCCCCCCCCCCACCAGGCAGCACCCAGTGAGTCCAGGCTTTTTTTAAAGGGCCGGGAGCTGGGGCAGGTGGGCAGCCATTGGCAGGGGCTGGGACAGCAGGTGGGGGGCAGGGGGCACTCAGGGGAGCTGAGGGAGCAGGCAGGATATGGGGTCTGGCAGGGATCCCCCCGTGGTTCCTTCCCCCCTCCTCCAGGCCCCACCTCCCCTGCCCCTTACTTGCCAGCTTCAGGTCCAGGTCCAGGTCCAGCTCCCTTCTGCAGTGGGCAGGGACTGCCCAAATCATCAAAGCTTTCTGAATCTTTTACAAATTGATTCAGAGAGCTTTGAATCAATTCAGACCCCTGATTTGATTCGGATTCAGAGATTTGGCCACCAAATAGGGCCAAATCTCCTCGGAATTGAATCAGCACCTAAAGCTTTGCACAGCCCTAAAGATTATTATGACCAGAACCTAGAAATTATTCCTCCATGTGGTGTTATGATGGTAGGAGGGTGTGGAGGGCCAGTAGGGGGTGCTCCTGCATTGAGCCACCCACCTCACTGTGCCCAACCACCTTCCAGGCTCCAAGTGCCTTCCTGGAGATGCCTTACATCTGGCCAACCCCCTTCCTAAAGCACATCTGCTACCCTGGGTGTAGAACTACCACCACCCAGGGATGGGCTTGATTCTGGTTCTGCATCCACTGGGAAACACAGGCCTAGTAGCCCTTTGACTCACTTCAGAAACTTGGGATGATTCCTTTGGTCAGAAGCACAAGTAGTGGTCTCCCTTAGTCAGCCAGACCAAGGGGACCCCAAGGCATAATCTAGACCCACTCCCAGTAAGTCTCCCACTCAAGGTACAAAGGAGAACTTTATTGGGTACAAGGGGTAGGGTTAGAATAGGGTACAGGGTAGAGCAGGGGTGGGCAAAATATAGCCTGCAGGCCACATCCAGCCCACAAGGCCATATTCAGCCCGCGAGGCCCCTAAAAAAATGTAGAAAATTAATATTTCTCTGCCCTTGGTTCCTGTGAAAATTGACAGGAACCAAGGGCAGTAGCACCCAGGGGAAGCCCAGCAGGCTCCCACAACAGTGGGCGTGCCTGTCCCCACCCTCCAGCTGGAAGCCCCAGCCCGGTTTCCGGACTGGGAGCACATGGCTGCCCCGGCACAGGATGCTCAAGTAAGTGGGGTGGGGGGGGACAGACCCCAGGCAGGGAAGGACCGCTGGGGGGAAGTGCATGCCTGGTGCCCCATGCTGCAGCTGCTTGCAGCCCACATGGGGCTGCCTGTGCCCACTCTGGACAGCCCCATGTGGGCTGCGAGCACCTGCAGAGTGGGGCATCAGCTGTGGGGTAGGGGAGGGGCTGCATCCCCCCCGCCCTCAGCTTTTCCCTGGGCTCCTTCCCTGCACAGAGAAAAGTGGCCCCTTGCCAGTTCCAAGGCCAGCACCCTGCACTGCAGGTGCTCGCAGGCCACACGGGGCTGTCTGGAGCAGGCACAGGCAGCCCCAGGCAGGCTGCGAGTGGCTGCAGTGCAGGGCACTGGGCATGGGGTGGGGAGGAGCTGCTTTCCCCACTTCACTGTGCTCAGTACCACCTTGTAATCTGGCCCCACTGCCAGGCTGAGCGTGGGGAAAAGTGGCCCCTTGCCTACCCCATTGCCAGTACTCCACATTGCAGCCACCTGCAGCCTGCCTGGGGCTGCCTGTGCCTGCTCCAGACAGCCCCAAGTGGGCTGACAGCACCTGCAGTGGGGAGCACCGGCCATGGGGCAGGCAAAGGGCCACTTTTCCCCGTGCTCAGCACCAGCTTCTTCCCTGCTGGCGAGCAGGGGGTCAGGGCTCTGTGCTACCCCTGCCTGTACCACAGGGCTGGGGAGCACTTGGTGTGAGTGAGCCAGGAGCCAGTGGGGGCACAGGGCCCTGCACCAGTGTCCGAGGGCCAGTGCCGATGGGGCCCAGTGCAGGGTGGCAGGAGTGCACAGTCCCAGCTGGCAGGGGCTGTAGGGAGCCAGGCCAGCTTCCCCCTCCTTGCTGGTGCAGCCCAGCCCGGCTCCACAGACCCACTGCCAGCCTGTGCTCCACTTTGGGCCCCACTGGTCCTGGCCCCGGGACATTGGTCCCAAGACATTGGGACATTGGTCCCAAGATGGTGACTGGGGGTGGGGCACCTATCAAGGGGTGGAGCTCCTGTCAAGGGGCAGGCTACCCCTCAACAGCCTGCCAAAACTGGGTAAGCGGCCCTCTGCCGAAAATAATTGCCTTCCCCTGGGGTAGAGCAATATCAGAGAAATCCCACAGAGCAAACTGGCATGGCTGGGTAGCCTTTGATCATGCATCTGAGTTACTGCAATCTATATATCTAGTTATATCTCAGGTAGCTTACTCACAAGTATCATCCAGAAGCAGGTGGAGATTCCCTCTGGAGGCAGGCAGTTCTTTGATCATGAGTTTTGAGTGAGAGAGCAAGTTTCAGATGGTACAGCTTGTGTCTCTCTCAGTCTTCCTCATTGCTGCTGCCCCCCCTCCTGGGCAGTCCTTAACTTGTATAGCTCTTATGACCTCATTTACCTGGTCCAATGGAGGCCAGCACCTGTTGGCTGTCAGCCAACCAATTTGAAATGCATCACTAGTTGCTGGGCAGACTGGCAGTTCCTAGTTCCACAGGGAGCCCAAGCCCCTCACCCGGGTATATGATACCAGTCACATAGGCAGAGGGAGCAGGTTTCCCCCCTCCCTCAGGAATGTATCTAGCTCAGGTTACCTAAAGAGATAGGGTAAAGGTGTGTATCCTCTGCAGGTCCCATCCTAACCAAATTGTCACAGAGCAGATTTTTTGGGGAGAAACAGAGGTGGCCTTCTGCAACAGAGGGTTTGCATGGTCATCGCATAAACCTGTTGAGGTTATAGTTGGGAAAAAGTTTTCAGGTGCTAGTAGAGCAAACTGGTTAAAACAACACAAAGATATAATTTTGCATACACCAAGGAAAACAGAAGGTATTTTCATTATCCACAATAAATTGTTCAAGCAGAAGCTGGACAGTATGATACTGTACCTGGAAGGACCACCCCAGTGGAACATATTAGCTAAAGACCATAAGTGTCCTTGCGATTCTCCTATGATCACTTTTGTTGTTGTTGTTGGGGAATATTTCAACATGTTCCAGTCCCAGAAGGGATTTATACAGTTATCTCTTAATGGAACTACATTAATTTTGCATTGCTGGTGAATATGACAGAAGCTGCCTCTAGGTTGTTAGAGGATATGGGATGACATATAATTGGACCCCATATAATCAAATTTGACCATAATGAGTAAGTTCTTCTGGGCCCTCAATGATCCATCAAAGAAATTCATATAGACTTAAGGGGTTTGAACATATCTGCTAGTATTTCAAATTTTACTCCATTTATTTTGGCAAGCCACTGAAGGTTGGAGGCATTTCCTGGATTTATGGTGTTACAGGTGCCAGTGATAAGCTCCTGCCCTGTTCTGGCTCTCATCTGCCATGCCTTTGATGATATAAACTTGAAAATTTACCACAAATGGAACAAACTCATCGGCCAGACTCACCTGTTAACTGTTTTCTCTTCTTTCTCTCTCTCTCCACAGCGTTACTGTGTCTTGCCCACTGATCCAGCAGCATCTTGGCCAACCAGACAGGTAAGTATATAAACAGGTCCTCCTCTGCTGCAAGCTCACTACCTGCTGTGGCAAAGTTTTCTCCTACCCTGCGCCTCCATGCAGAGGGCAATCTCACCTCCAATGAGTCTCTCTCACTTTCTGTCACGGCTCCCCTTCCAGGGGATGTTACTGTGCTGACCTCCACTTTTATCCTCGCATTGCATCACCTGTCGTGAATCAGATCCCTAACTCTTTGCAGGTGAGGTGACCCATGATGCGGAATGTTGCCTAATTACCTCATCCCACAGCTGCCACACCTTCACTCTCGGCTCGGGTCTCATTCCCCATTTCTTTGAGTAACAGGGCTTTGATAGCACCTCCTCCTTTAGTCCATAAACAATGTTTAGTTCATAAACAACAACAAAAATCCAAAGGCCATTGCCTCTTTGGTTCACCTGGACCCTCCTAGCTGAACTAAAATATTCTGGTTCTTATTCTTTTTCTCTTCTTATTCTTTTGAAAGTGACAAGAAATCCACTTTCATATTTTTCTGTCCGGGCCAGTGCTCTACTGCAAAATAAAAAAGTTGCAGTGCTAATGACCAGTGCATTATTTGCGCATTGTCTGTTTTGACCATCTGTAACCATCTCAGAGGGGCATGATCCATCACTAGTATAAATTTCCTCCCTATCACGTAGTATCAGAATAATTTTGCCCCCAGCGTATTGCCAAGCATTCTCTCTCAATAGTGGAATATCTAGTCTTGGCAACTGACAATTTTTTGCCGGCATGGTCTATTAGCCTCTCCTCCCCTCTCACTTTCTGAAACAGTATGGCCCCTAATGCTGTTCCTGAAACATATATCTGCAAATAAAATGTATCCTGGAAATCTGGGGTATATAGCACTCATTTCTCACATAGGGCCTGTTCGACTGCCTCAAAAGCCTGCAGAGCCCTTTGTGTCCACTGCACCTTCTCTTTCCTTTGGTCATATTGGTTAAAGGAGCCACTAGCTCCAAGTAACCTCTGATAAAGCATCTATAATAATCAGCAAAGCCTAGGAAGGTCCGAAGTTGTCTTAGGGTTCTAAGTACTTTGTATTCTTTTATAGCTGTGATTTTATGTGCTACCAGTCATCTTCCCTTGACCCACTAAAAACTGTTACCTGTCAGTTCTGTGTTCTTGAGGGAACCCTGGTACTCAGGTTGCTGGACTTACAAAGGACTTTTTCTTCCCCCACCCCCGTCACCTAACCAGAACTAAGCAGAAGAAAATGTTAATAGGCAGCTTGAGCCATACATTCCCCAGTCCCAGTATAGGAGGTCTATTTAAACTTGATTAACTAAAACTTGGTTGCTGGGTTAGGGAATGCTGAGGCAAGAGACTGAGTCAGAGTGGGTATGGGTAACATTTGAACAATGGTTAAGGGTTCATCAAAATGTCCAGCCCATTGGAGCCCTGAGCACAAATGCCATCATACTTTTCTTAGGATGACTGGTGGAAGTCCTCCCCACAAAGTTTATGAACACTCCAAGTAATCCCTTTAAGTATGTTCCACATGCCCTTGGGATTTCCTGTTTTAGAAAACAGACCAAATCAAGGCACCAGTAAAATACTACAGTAAGATCTGAAAGTCATGCTAAGCTGAGACTTATTCCTAACACACAAAATACAAAACACTGATGCTGACTTCACAGTGCAAGTATAGCTAGGCCATCTGAGAAGAAATAATGTGGTATCCCTTCCAGCTTGTCTTCTATATTTGTAATAATTTTAAGCTGGCTCCTAATTGTCTGTTTACTCCTTAAAACCTTATGTTTGTCCTGGTTGTTAATTCGTTTCTTGAGACTTTCCAAACCAGGTAAGCTCTTGTCACTGAAAAAGGTAATCCATTTAAATTAGAACTGCTTAAATAACAGAATTTTTCCCTGTCAATTACGGCTTGGGACTCTCTTGATTTACACAACTGAAAGAATGCTTTGAAGAGGCTGGACTAAGGGTATAAGCAAGCAGTAAAGCAGCAAACAGTGGGTGCTTTAAGGGGGAGAAAGCTCTCTGACACCCTGTGACATTGTTCTCAAGGAGCTGGCAGAAACGGATCGTCTCTTTTCGTCACCTGTTTAACCTTTAGTGACTGTGCTAGGAACTTTGCCTGTCAACAAAACACTCGGGTACCTTGGAATGGTGAGATCCCAATTCTCTCTCTCTCACTTTCTCTTTCTCTTTTTCTCTCTAGGCAAAGCTTTCTAACCCTGAATTTTATTGGTTAAGCTTGAGCTAGGTTTTCCCAAATATTCAGTTGAACCAGGGTAATATTGTAATTGTTTTTGTTTGTTTTTCCTTGTATGCCTATTACTACTAGTCATGTACTTAGCAATAAATAACTTTTATAGTCAAACCGGTGGTAACTGAATGTATTTTTCCTTTTGTGTTTCTCCTTCCCCACTTGCTCTGCTGCACTGCTTCTTTTACCTAAGCCAAAGATCCAGGTAAAGCCCAAAAATACTGTGGGGCCCGCTCATCACGAGGCTACCACTACTAGGACAGTTAGGGCAAAAGATTGGGATGTGCTGAGTTTGAAACACATAAAGGGATCAACCTATATAGACTGATTGACCCAGTTTGGCTCAAACATGCCCTAATAAACTAAATGCTGGCCCATGAGGATGTCAGCTGGACACCCAGCCTGTTTCAGAAGTGTTTTGTTCACCTGCATGCTTGTGTCTGACTGCATGTTATTGTTACTTTAATTAACTGATTCCTGGCATATGAGGATGTCATCCTGTACATGCTGATCAACCTGGCCAGGTCAGGCATGTCACGTTAAGCTGTGTGTGTGTGTGTGTGTGTGTGTGTGTGTGTGTGTGTGTGTGTGTGTTTGACTGATTTGGTGGCTGGAGGAACCCACCCCATTAAGGCTGAGTCCTGCAAAATAGCTCTATTGGGGGTGAGGACTTGCAGAAGGGTGAGATACAGCTCCATATAGAAACACAAGTAACACAAGCAGCACATTGATAGAATTACAGAGACCCCAGAAATGCACCCCTAATAAATGAGCGCACCCCAAGGTGACAGACAAATCTGGTAACAGAACCCTAAATACTGAGTTTCCTCTCTACCTAATGCATGTTTCCTTGGATTCACTGTAAGCCCTTCTTGCCTCAGTGCAGTCAACACAGCCCTCAAATGTGCACAATGTTGGTCCCATTCTTCTGAAAAAATTATATCATCAATGAAGGAGACGATCCTCCAAGCCCAAAGAGAGGTAATCCCAACGAGGATCAAAGGGAGCAGGAGGGCACACAAGCCCCCATGGCTCACCAAAAGCATCTGGGAATGTCTCCTAGCTAAAAGGGAGGAGTACACCCAGTGGAAAAGAGGGGACATCACCAGGGATGACTATACTTTGGTTGCTCGGGGCTGTAGGGGGGCAGTCAGGAAGGCCAAGGCAGAGCTGGAACTGGGATTAGCTTCCTGGATTAAGGACAATAAGAAGTCCTTCTTTAAATACATAGGGGGTAAAAAGACAGTTCCGGGTAATGTGGGACCCCTGCAGGACACGTTAGGAAATTTGGTCATCACACCAGATGATAAAGCCAACATATTTAACGATTTCTTTGCCTCCATCTTCCTAAGCAGGGACCGGAACAGTCACCCCCCCACTGGGCCCCCCTCAGGCCCAAAGGGGAGCACACCTGGGCCAAGGGTTAGTGAGGAACTAGTTAGGGAGCTTCTGGAGGGACTGGACATATTCAAGTCAGCCGGTCCGGACGATCTCCTCCCTAGAGTACTAAAGGAATTGGCTGAGGTCATTGCAGGACCCCTGGCACGGCTTTACGAGCACTCGTGGTGCTCTGGTGTGGTGCCAGAGGACTGGAAAAGGGCCAACGTGGTTCCCATCTTCAAAAAGGGTAAGAAGGAGGATCCGGGAAACTATAGGCCAGTTAGTCTTACTTCGATCTTAGGCAAGCTGTTTGAGAAAATTATGCTGGCACACATCCATGAGGGGCCAGCAGGGGATTTCATGATTAGGGGCAACCAACATGGGTTCATCTGTGGCAGGTCCTGTCAGACCAACCTGGTGGCCTTCTATGATCAGATCACCAAATCATTAGATGCAGGGGTAGCAGTGGACATAGTCTTCCTGGACTTTCGGAAGGCCTTCGACACTGTCTCTCACCCCATTCTCATTAAGAAACTGGGGGACTGTGGTGCTGACACCCACACAGTCAATTGGGTTGCCAACTGGCTGGAGGGCCACACCCAGAGAGTGGTGGTAGATGGGTCTCATTCGACTTGGAGGGATATGGGCAGTGGGTTTCCTCAGGGCTTGGTCCTTGGGCCCGCACTGTTCAACATCTTCATCAGCGACTTGGACAGGGGTATAAAAAACACCCTGTTCAAATTTGCTGATGACACTAAGATGTGGGGGATGTGGGCACTCTAGAACGGAGCAATAGGCTACAATCGGACCTAGACAAGTTACGGGGCGGGTGGATGAGAACAGGATGGGATTCAACACTGACAAGTGCAAAGTGATGCACCTGGGGAGGAACAACTGGCACCATACCTACAGGTTGGGGAACTCCCTTCTTGTCAGTACAGAGGCAGAAAAGGATCTTGGAGTCATCACTGATGCCAAGATGAACATGGGTCGGCAGTGTGGGGAAGCAGTCAGGAAGGCCAACCGTACCTTGTCATGCATCCATAGATTTCATAGACTTCATAGACATTAGGGCTGGAAGGGACCTCAGGAGATCATCGAGTCCAGCCCCCTGCCCAAAAGGCAGGAAGTCAGCTGGGGTCATAGGATCCCAGCAAGATAAGCATCCAATTTACTCTTGAAGGTGTTCAATGTAGGTGCTTGAACCACCTCCGCTGGCAGACTGTTCCAGACCTTGGGGGCTCGGACAGTAAAGAAATTTTTCCTTATGTCCAGCCTGAAACGGTCTTGCAGGAGTTTGTGACCGTTCGACCTCGTCGTCCCTTGGGGCGCTCTGGTGAACAGACGTTCCCCCAGATCCTGGTGGTCACCCCTGATAAACTTATAGGTGGCCATCAGATCACCCCTGAGCCTGCGCTTTTCCAGGCTAAAGAGTCCCATGGCTCTCAGCCTGTCATCGTAAGATCTGTTTTCCTGACCTCTGATCATGTGCGTGGCTCTCCTCTGGACTCTCTCAAGCTTCTCCACATCCTTTTTGAATTGTGGAGCCCAAAACTGGATGCAGTACTCCAGCTGCGGCCTCACCAAGGCCGAGTACAAGGGGAGAATGACGTCCCGGGATTTGCTCGAGAAGCATCTATGGATGCACGCCAGCATTTTGGTCGCTTTACTAGCTGCAGCATCGCATTGGAGGCTCATGTTCATGCATCTCAAGCAGGTCCAAGGAGGTGATCCTCCCCCTCTATGAGACACTGGTCAGGTCGCAGCTGGAGTACTGCGTCCAGTTCTGGGTGCCACACTTCAAGAGGGATGTCGACAGCATGGAGAGGGTCCAGAGGAGGGCCACTTGTATGATCAGGAGGCAGCAGGGCAGGCCTTATGAGGAGAGGCTACAGGACCTGAACCTGTTCAGCCTCCAAAAGAGAAGGCTGAGGGGGGATCTAGTGGCCTGTTACAAACTAGTCAGAGGGGATCAGCAGACACTGGGGAAGTTCCTGTTCCCCCAAGCACTGCCAGGAGTGACCAGGAATAACAGTCACAAGCTGGTAGAGGCTAGATTTAGGCTAGATATCAGGAGGCGCTACTTCACAGTCAGGGCGGCTAAGATCTGGAACCAACTTCCAAGAGAAGTGGTGCTGGCCCCTACCCTGGGGGTCTTTAAGAGGCGGTTAGATGAACACCTTGCTGGGGTTGTTTGACTCCAGTACTTTTTCCTACCATGGCAGGGGGTCGGACTAGATGATCTACTCAGGTCCCTTCCGACCCTAGAAACTATGAAACTAATGTATGCAGAAGAATATCCTTGATGTGGGGTCAGTATTTTATCCATAAGACATTGGAAGGAGGCCGCAGCCCCATGTGGGCCAAAAGGCATCCTTTTAAATTGGAACAGGCCCCCAGGGCATCCTGAACATGGTCTTTTCTCTATCCTGCACCACCACTGGAATTTGCCAATATCCCTTCATTAAATTAATGGCAGATATATATTTAGCATATCCTATTTTCTCAACCATGTCATCAATTTGGGGCATAGAGAAAGCATCAAAAGACACCACCTCATTTAATTTTCTATAATCAACACACAGCCTTATCAAGCTTTATCCAATCCCAAAGGAAGGTAATCCCAACATGGATAAAAGGGAGAAAGAGGGCCCAAAAGCCCCCATGGCTCACCAAAAGTATCCAGGAACATCTAGCTAAAAAGGAGGTGTACACATAATGGAGGGGAGGAGCCATCACCAGGGAGGACATACCTTGGTTTCTCAGGGCTGTAGGGGGGTGGTCAGGAAGGCCAAGGTGGAGATGGAACTGGGACTAGCTACCCGGATCAAGGACAACAAGAAGTCCTTTTTTAAATACATAGGGGGTAAAAAGAAGGTGTACTGGGTAACGTGGGACCTCTGCAGGACACGCTAGGAAATCTGGTCCTCAAACCAGACAGCAAAGCTAACCTATTTAACAATTTCTTTGCCTCCATTTTTCTGAGCAGGAACCAGGTCACTGCCCCCACCCCACAAGGACTCCCGTAGGACCCAGGGGAGGTGCACCCAGGCCTAGGGTCAGTGATGACCTAGTCAGGGAACTTCTGGAGGGACTGGACGTATTTAAATCAGCAGGTCTTTATGATTGCCACCCCAGAGTGCTGAGGGAATTAGCAAAGGTCATTGCGGGACCCCTGGCACGGCTTTACGAGCTCTCATGGTGTTCTGATGTGGTGCCAGAGGACTGGAAAAGGGCCAATGTGGTTCCCATTTTCAAAAAAGGGAGGAAGGAGACCCAGGAAATTATAGGCCAGTCAGTCTTACCTCGATCCTAGGTAAGCTTTTTGAGAGAATTATCCTGGCATATGTCCGCAAGAAGCCAGCAGGGGAGATTATGATTAGGGGAAACCAACATGGGTTTATTAGAGGCAGGTCCTGTCAGACCAACCAGGTGGCCTTCTATGACCAGGTCACAAAATCCTTAGATGCAGGGGTAGCAGTGGACGTAGTCTTTCTGGACTTTAGGAAGGCCTTCGACACTGTCTCTCACCCCATTCTTATTAAAAAACTAGAAGACTGTGGTGTCAATACCTACACAGTCAAATGGGTCACTAGTTGGCTGGAGGGCCACACCCATAGAGTGGTGGTGGATGGGTCTCATTTGACCTGGAGGGATATGGGCAGTGGGTTTCCTCAGGGCTTGGTCCTCGGGCCTGCACTGTTCAACATCTTCATCAGCATCTTGGACAGGGGTGTAAAAAACACCCTGTTCAAATTTGCAGATGACACTAAGATGTGGGGAGAAGTGGGCATGCTAGAGGAGAGGGAGAGGCTGCAACTAGATCTGGACAGGTTATGGGGTGGGCAGATGAGAACAGGATGGGTTTCAACACTGACAAGTGCAAGGTGATGCACCTGGGGAGGAAGAACCAGCACCATACCTATAGGTTGGGGAACTCCCTTCTCGTCAGTGCAGGGGCAGAAAAAGATCTTGGAGTCATTATTCATGCCAAAATGAACATGGGCCGGCAGTGTGGAGAAGCAGTCAGGAAGGCCAACCATACCTGCATCTCAAGCAGGTGCAAGGAGGTGATCCTCCCCCTCTATGCGACACTGGTCAGGGCGCAGCTGGAGTACTGCATCCAGTTCTGGGTGCCGCACTTCAGGACGGATGTGGACAACATGGAGAGGGTCCAGAGGAAGGCCACTCGCATGATCAGGGGCAGCAGGGCAGGCCCTATGAGGAGAGGCTACAGGACCTGAACCTGTTCAGCCTCCAAAAGAGAAGGCTGAGAGGGGATCTAGTGGCCTGTTACAAACTAGTCAGGGGGGATCAGCAGGCATTGGGGGAGTCACTGTTCTCCCATGCACTGCCAGGAGTGACCAGGAATAATGGTCACAAGCTGGTAGAGGCTAGATTTAGGCTAGATATCAGGAGGAGCTACTTCACGGTCAGGGCGGCTAGGGTCTGGAACCAACTTCCAAGAGAAGTGATGCTGGCTCCTACCCTGGGGGTGTTTAAGAGGAGGCTGGATGAACACCTTGCTGGGGTCGTTTGACCCCAGTATTCTTTCCTGCCATGGCAGGGGTCAGACTAGATTATCTGCTCAGGTCCCTTCCGACCCTACAAACTATGAAACTATGAAAGTATGATATTACCCCAGCTTGCATCAGCCAACTTTCCTCCTGATGCCATCGCTTTAACAAATTAATGTGATAATTTTGTCTCCTCTTTACTGGTTCAATTCTCAACACTTCATAATTCACTAGCCCTAGTTTTCTTGTAATTTGAAAGGACCCCTGCCATCTGGCTAGAAGTTTATGGCTGTTGTCTGGCAAAATTACCAATACCCAATCTCCCTCTTTAAGCTCTCATTCATGTACGTGTTCATCATAGATTCTTTTCTGCTTCATCTGGCTCTTTCCCAAATTATCTTTGGCTATGTTTCTCACTTTTTCCAGTCTTTCCCTGAATTCCGTTACTACTGGGGGCTGTCTCTTACTTCTTAGTTCTTGTTCTAGCCAGCCCTCACAAATAATATCCAACAACCCCCCAGCTTGTGGCCATACACTAGTTCAAAAGGTGTGCATGCCATAGAAATTTGGGTCACTTTCCACATCAAAAGCAACAGAGGCAGTATTATGGCCTCCCATTTGCTAGGGTCACTTTGAATGCATGTTCTCATCATGCTTTTAATGTACAACTAAAGCCTTCCACCAGCCCATCCATTTGTGGATAATAAACTGCTGTTCTCAGCTGCTTGATCTGTAAGGTATTACAAATCCCCTTCATTACGTTAATTATAACATTTTTCCCCGATCAGTTAAAATTCCTTGGGGAATGCCTATCCATGATACCCACTTTACCAATTCCTCCTCAATCTTTGTTGTGGTCACTGACCTTAAAGGAATCACTTCAGGGTACCTAGTTGCATAGTCCACTGTTACTAGCACAAGCTGGTATCCTGCCTTACTCCTTGGAAAGGGCCCTGCTATATTTAATGCTATTCACTCGAATGGCCTTGCTACTAGGGGCAGGGGTATTAAAGGTACCTTTGGTCAGACATCTCCAGACTTCTGACATACAGGGCGTTCCTGGCAATACTTTTCCACCATTTTATGTATCCCTAGCCAAAACACTCTTTGCTTAAGATGAGCTTTGGTTTTATCTCTCCCTAGACGCACTCCAATAGGGAGGGTATGCGCTACTTTTAACAGTTTACGTCAATATTAGCAAGGTACCAAAATGTGGCTAAGTTTCTCCCCGTCTTTATCTATTTTGATCTGATATAAAACGCCTTCTCTTACCTCAGATCTTGGGTTCACTTTCATCAGCCCTGGGTCCACCACTTCCAACTCAAATTTGGCCAGATTATCCTTAAAAATGTTTTGGGACAACTGCTCTTGTGCTACCGTTTGCTAAACTGACCTTCACCTATTATTTTATCACATCTAGCTCCTCATCATTTATACTTTCTTGCTCTTTTCCTTCTCTCTTCACCCCAAAGAAAATTTCCCCTCATCGAGGTATTTCATCTTTATCATACAAATTATTTGTGGCCCATTCCACAACTTCCCTTAAGTAGGGAATCCCTACTTAATCCACCCTGAGCAACATTGGACAAGGCAAGGTTTCTGCAAGTCCTACAGCGATTTCTTCAGTGTGCTCCATCAAGGTTAATTTTAACTTCCCCCTTTTGTAGTTATACAAGACCTCATGGATACACACCATGCTGACAGCTGATTCAGGTGTCCCCATCAGGCAAGGAATCAAATCCACTTTAATCATTGTTTGGGTGTATACCCTGTGTCTACCATGGCCAGAATGATTACGTCTCCTATCTTCACTTCTATCACAAGCTAATTCCTTTTTCACGGACCTCTGTGACGTCTGAAACTGGATGGATATCTTTTCATCATGCAGATACTCCTGCCCCTGCTTATAGCTGTTCTTCTGGGGGCAGAACCGTGTCATACGGCCCTTTTCACAGCATCTGAAACACACTGTTTCCCAACTTTGAATGTCACAGTTTATCCCTCTCGTTCCCTCCGTTTTCTTACCTCTATCAATGGGGTCAGCTCTATGAATTGGTGTAGTGCTTCCATTTTTCTCTCATTTTGTCAGTTCTCCCACAGCTTTTGCTGATATGTAATTTTCCGCTAGTCTCAGCACCTTGTCTAATGACCAGAGTTGATGTCTTTTTACCCAACATCTCAGGCAACCAGGAGGGTAAGTATATAAACAGGTCTTCCTCTGGTGCAGGCTCTCTACCTGCTCTGGCAAAGTTTGCTCCTACCTTGCACCTCCATGCAGGGGGGACTCGCACATCCAGTCCGAGTCTCTCTCACTTTCTCTCACTGCTCCCCTTCCAGTTGTCATGCCTGGGAATTGGGGAACAGCTAGTAGGAGATATCCTGCCAGTACCTCAACAAATTGAAGAAGACAACCACCAAATTATAGTTGCAGCAATTGATAAATTAATTCAATATAATGTTTCTCTAGCCTTGGCCTGTACCCAGGCTCAAGCTTTAAGCCAGACCATAGTCACTCAACTTATCCACTCTCGCCTTCAGGGCCATTTGCCAATACAGCTTAGAAAAATTATTTGGAACAACACCAGTCAAGGAGAAAAAGACCTTTCCATGTGGTGGAAGTTAGTTTCTTTCACCTACAATGACTCAAAACAGTGAATCATGGCTCATGATGTTACTGTTAGTGCCACTTCTTGTGTCACCATATATCCACTGGTATCCATGGATGTTGGAGTGAGTAAAGGTGTTGTGATGTACCCCTGTGACCATCATCAGTGGGCATTTAAGCAACAGAGTAAATGGAGGACCATTAATATCAAGAGATGTCTAATTCATGACAATCTGGGGTACATGTGTGAAGACCAGAATCTTCAGGCATAAGATGAATGCCTGCATGAACAACATGAAGTTCAACACCGTACCTTTGATTTAGTCCAGGGGTGGGCAAAATATAGCCTGCGGGCCAGATCCGGCCCATGGAATCCTTAAAAAATTTACACAACAGCAGGGCCCACCCAGCCCTGCCCCCTGCAGCCAGAAGCCCCAGCAGGGGCTTCTGGCCTGGGAACACATGTTGGCCCCACACTGGAACCTCAGGTAAGGGGAAAGGGGGAGAAGGGTAGGGGAGGACCCCAGGCAGGGAAGGAACCCGGAGAAAAGTGGTCCAGGGAAAAGCTGAGTGTGGGGGGAAAAGTGGCCCCTCACCTGCCCCATGGCCAGTGCCCCACGCTGCAGCCACTCACAGCCCACACAGGGCTGCCTGTGCCTGCTCAAGACAGCCCCACGGGCTGCAAGCAGCTACAGCAGGGAGCACTGGCCAGGGAGTGAGCGAGGGGCCACTTTTCCCCTGTGTTCAGCTTTTCCCTTGGCTCCTACCTGGCACGGAGGAAAGTGGCTCCTCTCCCACCCCGTGGCTGGTGCTCTCTGCTGCAGCCACTCGCAGCCCATTCAGGGCTGTCCAGAGCAGGCACAGGCAGCAGCTGCAGTGCAGGGCACTGGCCACGGGGCAGGCAAAGGGCCGCTTTTCCCCTCCTGCACTCAGCACCACCTTGTAACCTGGCCCCACTGCCAGCCTGGGCCCCGTGCTGGCTCTGGGCTTGCCCATTGGGGCTGCACATGACAACAGCAGCTGTGGCCCCCCTGCTTGCTGTGCCAGGCAGTGTTTGCCACTGCTGCCTGTGGGTTGCCCAGCACACAAGTACTGGGTGGTGAGCAGCAGCCAACACTGCCTGATGTGGCAAGCAGGGCGGCCACAGCTGCTGCCACTGATGGGCAAGCCCAGAGCTGGCACGGAGCCCAGGCTGGCAGTGGGGCCAGGTTACAACCTGGTGCTGAGTGTGGGGAAAAGCGGCCCTTCGCTCACCCCATGGCCAGCACCCCATGCTGTAGCCATTTGCAGTCCATGTGGGGTTGCCTGTACCTGCATGGGCTGCGAGCACCTTCAGCAGGGAGTGCCAGCCATGGGGTGGGCAAGGGGCTGCTTTTCCCTGTGCTCAGCACTAGCTTCATCCCTGCCAGCAAGCAGGGGTCAGGGCTGTGTGCTGCCCCCCCACCTGTACCGTGGGGCTGGGGAGCACTGGGTGTGAGTGGGCGCAGAAGCCAGCAGGAGCATAGGGCCTGCACAGTGTCCTGGGGCCAGTGCGGTCAGGGCCCAGCACAAGGTGGCAGGACTGCAGGGTCCCAGCTGGCACGGACTCTATGGAGCCGAGCCACCTCCCCCATCTCCCTGCTAGTGCAGCCCAGCCTGGCTCCACGGACCCCTGCCAGCTTGTGCCCTGCTTTGGGCCCCACTGGTGCTGGTCCTGGGACATTGGTCCCTAGACATTGGGACACTGGTCCCAAGATGGTGACTAGGGGGCAGGGCACCTGTCAAGGGGCGGCGCTACCCATGCTACCCTCAACAGCCTGCCAAAACTATTCCCTCTGCCTAAAATAATTGCCCGCCCTGATTTAGTTCATGAAAACCTTTCTGTTCTTGTATATACTCAAAAGGGATGTATTTGTGTACGTATTCATCACCTATATGTCTTAATTAACCAAGAAATGCTGAATCTAATGATGTTTCCTAATGATCAGTGTTTTTGTAATGTTTCATCGATTAGTGGTTGTGATTTTATGTATTTTGTGCCTCGGTGGACTGTGCAGTCTACCCAAGCTAAGTCATGGCTATATCGTGATATAACCCCAATACAACTAGGATTGAATTTGCCACTTTTACAGCAAGTTTTATCTCACCCTGATCAACAAACTGTATTTCAATCTATTAAGAAATACAACCAAGAAACCATGTTTCAGGTTGAACATAACAAAAACCACTACTAACAGTATTAGAAAAGGTCCAGAAGGCTGGACAGTATTTTTGGTAGGAAACTTTACTTGGATGGAGTCCAACTGTTATGAGATTTCTTAATCTAATGCTACATCTCATTGTTGTTTTGCTTTTTGTGCATATGCTATAGCTTGTGTTTATAATTTTATTGTGCTGGAGAATAAAAGTTATATTTTAGACTAGAATGCTATCAAGCTCAAGACTTACATTTTCTACTAGGGACAGAAAATTTCAGAAAATCACAAATTCTCTGATAACTCCCAAATCCATTATTAAAATTAAAGACTCACCCCCCTGGCCCTGTTGGTACCCCTCACTCCTCACCACAACACCCCAGACCTGCTGCTGCCCTTTGTCCCCCACCCCCAGCTCCTGCTCCCCCAGCCCTGCTGGAGGGGTCCCCCAGCTGCCGAGCTATAGGGACAGGGACCTGAGTCGATACTTGGCAGGAGGCAGCAGCTACTGCAGCAGAGCAGAATCCAGCTCCCCCCATGCTGTCTGCTTGCAGCTGTCCTGGGTCAGGGGGAGAAATCCTGACCATGGGCAGGGAAACCCATACCCCTCATATCTCTGGGCAGGGCAGGAGCAGGGTACCCTCTGTGGGCTTGGGCTCCTGTCTTTCTGCCCTTTCCCAGGGCATCTGCAGCCCAGCAGGTGCAAGTCAGCATTGCAAAAAGCAGAGGGGCCACGTAGGAAAGCTGCTTGCTACTGTGAGCTCCTTGATCCCCTGGAGACAAGTCCCCTGCACACGACCCCTTGTACTCGGCCTTGGTGAGGCCGCAGCTGGAGTACTGCGTCCAGTTTTGGGCTCCACAATTCAAAAAGGATGTGGAGAAGCTTGAGAGAGTCCAGAGGAGAGCCACGCGCATGATCAGAGGTCAGGAAAACAGATCTTACGATGACAGGCTGAGAGCCATGGGACTCTTTAGCCTGGAAAAGCGCAGGCTCAGGGGTGATCTGATGGCCACCTATAAGTTTATCAGGGGTGACCACCAGGATCTGGGGGAACGTCTGTTCACCAGAGCGCCCCAAGGGATGACGAGGTCGAACGGTCACAAACTCCTGCAAGACCGTTTCAGGCTGGACATAAGGAAGAATTTCTTTACTGTCTGAGCCCCCAAGGTCTGGAACAGTCTGCCAGCGGAGGTGGTTCAAACACCTACATTGAACACCTTCAAGAGTAAATTGGATGCTCATCTTGCTGGGATCCTATGACCCCAGCTGACTTCCTGCCCTTTGGGCAGGGGGCTGGACTCGATGATCTCCCGAGGTCCCTTCCAGCCCTAATGAGGAAAAAAAAAAAAGACCCGGTACCACCACCTGTGCTGCAGCTGCGTGCATAAGGGATGCCAGGGCAGCTTGGAGCTGGCAGTGGCAACCAGCTTTCCTGTGCAGCCGCACTGTTCTTTGCGGTACTGGGTCACACATGTCGGGCTGCAGAGGCCCTGGGGGAAGGCAGCAGGGCAGGGGCCCGAGTCCACAGTGGGCAGCCCACCCCCACACCACACACAGATCTGCGGGGCACAGGTCCCCCGGCCCCCTGGGAGTGTGCAGTGAGGCAGGGAACAGCCCCCCTGCCCCCACTCCCTGCACAGAACAGGGGGACACAGGTCCCCTCCTGCACCCCAGGAGTGCATGCTGCAGTGGGGAGCCAGCCCCCACAGATGAGCTGCCTGCGGCCCCATCCCACTCCCCACTGGGGCCCCATGGCTGCACATTGCAGCCCCGGGCCCAAAGCCCCAGCCCCAGCCCAGCTCTCTCCTTCTCTGCTTATGGGGGCCTCAATTCCTCCCTTACTTATCTGTGGGAGCTGCTCTCCAGGCTGCCTGGTGGCCTTGTGCATATACATGCACATGGTGCCCCCTGCCTGACTGCCCTTCTCCCACTCCCTCCCAGCCCCTTGCAGGCTGTAACTCCACCAGCCTACATAGAGCTCATTGCAAAACTGCAAAATCCATGGCTTTCTCCAGTAAAATGAGAAATCCACATTTGCTGCCTGTCGCATCCCTATGACACTATAATGGGTCTTATACCAGGCAAGGAAACTAAGACGTGTTTATTCTAAACTAAAAGCCAGTTTATTGACCCTAATAAATACAATTCTAATTAAAATCAAAGTAGAAGCAGCAGTTTAAAAACTTTAGATTTGTAGCTAGTCAAAGCAGATGTTCACTACTCCTAAATGTTGCGAATGCAACTTCACTGGTTGATCAGTCCATATAAGAGAAAACTTGTTAGGAGGGTTTTGTGGAGGAGCCATGTGCATGAGGACATGTCTGCAGGATGGCCAGCTAGCAGATTCACAAAGCTGGTCACCACCAGTTTGAACAAGTTGGAGCTTGTTTTGTAGTGACCTTGTGACCTCAAGTGGAAAAACCCAAGGCAAGTAGAAATTTCCAAAGATATGCGCGCATATATACCTATGTATGGCCTATATTTGCATATGTATGACCTGATGGTATAAAAGGTGCTACTGAACTCAGTTCGGGGGAGCTCTTTGTCTACTGGGCACTGAGTGACCCCTCTGCAGAGAAATAAATCATCTTGCCGACACTCCCTCGTTCTCTGCCTAATTGATCACAGCTAAGAACGAGCCCAGCAAAAGGGACAAGATCAGTGCTCTTCGGCATATGAGCACACCCTTCGGTGTATGGGTGCTACGCACTAGCTGATCCAATTTCCCCTACAGTCCATAAAGTCTTATCTGGGATTCCTGGCTCCCATGTCTGATGTCAAGACAGGATCTTGGATCAGTGACAGGAACTCTTCAGGCTTTCTTCAGGTGTGTTATGAAGATTACAGTCTCTCACCTCTCTCAAAGGGAGAAAAGACAACCCGGGAAACTACAGGCCAGTCAGTCTGACCTTAATCCCCGGGAAGATTTTGGAAAAAATGATCAAAGAAACCATTCCTGACAGTCTAACAGAAGGCAACATTCTGAGGGATAGCCAACACAGGTTTGCTGTGGGTAGGCCTTGCCTGATCAATCTCATTTCCTTCTATGACCATGTTGAAGCAAAGATGCTGCGGTTCGTTTCTCGGGAGGCGAAGAACTCTCAGACACACTCTATTAGCAACACAAAAGGTATATTTGCAAATAGGGTTGGAGTGGAAACAAAGGACCACTCCGCCCGCTGAGGACAACTCTCAGCTGGCTTTTATCCTCTCTCTCCTGAGCACGTGTGCAGAAGCAGGAACTCTTACAACTCATTTCCGGTTCATACAAACATATATGTAAATACGTTACTTCATACGTTCCATGTGCATTATAATTAACTACTTAAGTATGTGGGGCAGATAGGCTTATATGCATTAGCTAATTACGCATGCTTAGAAAAGCTCTCCAGGTTACCAAAAGTTCAAACCCACTCTTTCCCAAGGACACGATCATTAAAAATTGCAATTTCTCTTATCTGCATGAGAAAGTAAAGGGAGCATGAAAGGGAGTATGATTTAGTGTAACAAAGAGATAGTAAATTTGCAAAACAAAGAGAGTGATACCTTAATACAAAGAGCTCTTGGTAGTTCCCCCCCGCCCCCACCAGGGAGAGCTGCCAGCTGTGCTGTTCTAACAACACTATTCATAATGCATTTTTAATAATATTTCTAAGGTGATATATCACCTGGACAAAAGGGATGAGGTTGATATCATATACTTGGACTTTAAAAAAGCCTATCGTGTCCCATAATGTCCTTGTGGAAAAATTGGGCAACTGCGGCCTCAACTACTCCACAGTTCAATGGCTGGGGAACTGACTCTGAGGTCAGAGCCAGAGAGCGGTAGTTGATGGAACTGAATCAACATGTCACACAGTGGTCAGTGGTGTCCCCCAAGGCTCCATTCTCAGGCCTATACTCTTTTACTCTAAGTTTTGAAACTTAAGAGTACAAACTATTTTGTTTTGAACCTGTTTGGATGTGCTTTGAGCTCAAAACAGTGAAATCAGAATGAAATGGCACTCAAAACATTTTGAAAGATTTGAAAAGTTTCAAGTTTTGAACGTGGGCTTGCTTACAGCTAAACAAAGACTAAGGAGAGGGAGGGACTGCCCTGATAGTAACATGTGTAGCTGGCCAGTGACTGTGATCCTTTCCTGAGGTCCCTTCCAATCCCAGTGCTCTTGGGGAGGGATGGAAAAAATAGCATAAAAAGCACCGTTTTCTCTGTGCCTTGGGGTCAGCTTACTGAGCTGTCTTCCAGCACCTTAGCAGCATCAGAAAGGCTATCACTTCCTACTTGCTAGTCTGTTCCTAGCAAGTGGGATCATCCTCCTCCTCCTCCAATTTATTCCTCCCCTAAACTCCTCTTTTTGTTTTTGTAGTCTATTTTGATTCTTTTCCCCCAGAAAAGAAATCTGTGCTTTCTCTCAGTGTGCATTCCATTCACTGTGCAGGGAAGCACAGCATATATTGCATATTATAATACACAATTTATACAGGAACACATAAATAAAATATATAAATGTATGTATTACATAAATACACACATACAGTTATCTACATAGTTTACATAAATACATATTACATTACAGAAGAACACACAGATTTCCAGCACACCAAATACACTATGAAGCATGCTGGAAAGGCAACTGACAAGCCTTCAGGGAGGAGCAGAAGAGGGGGTAGAGGGAGAGTTGTAAGTCACCCTTCCCACCAAACTGAGACACAGCCTCTTTCCTACAACTAGCAGGCATGAAGCTTTTGGTTCTACTAGCAGAAGGAGAGGGGAGCAGTGCCACTACCCGACTCTGCATCCCCTACAATAGCACCAGCCATAACTGCCCCCCCCCACCACAACAAGCAGCACTAGCATGACAGTCTTCTCCACCCCCATTTCACTTCCCAGTCTGAGTCTTCCAGTGCCAGAGGAAGAGCTGGATCTGAGTGCCATAGCGAAGGAAACTCTGGGAAAGGAGGTGGAATCATCTCAGTTTGTGGCCCACACCCCTGAAGTTTCTCTTAGAGCCAGACCTCCTTCCCCAGAAGGCACTTCAGAGCAGGTTGAGGTAGACGTTGTGGAGGCAAGTGGCTCAGCGGAGTCCACTCCTCCTGTTGCTGTGCCTCTGCCTGCTGAGGAAGGGGAAAAGGCAACATCTGCACCCCAGAAGCAAGGGGTAGTGTGGTCTGGGATCATTTTGACCTGGCAGATGATCCCACATATGCTATCTGCTTGCATTGAAGAGCCAAAACCAGCCAAGGAAATGGAACAACACATGAGCGCCACAGGGATGCTGATGCATCTCCGCAGGTGCTGCCCCTTTGCCCTTGCTCCTCCTCAGCCTGGCACCAGTGGGAGCATGCCCAAAAACAAGTCCTCCTCTCACTCAAAAGCCCCCCATCCCCCCGAAGCAGAGGCAGGACACCCTGGAACAGTGGGGGAAAGGCAGGCACACAGGGAGGCGCATTCCCAAGGCGAGTGAGGTCACCTAAAGCATCAGAGAGATGCTTGCACTGGATGGCCAGTGCTTCTCCTTTGTTGAGCAGCCAGAGCTCAGGCAGCTCATGGCCCCATTGTACAAAGTGCCTGCATGTACCACCTTTAGCAGGACAGTGGTGCCCTCCCTGTATGAGGCATGCAGGGAGTACTTGTGGGAGGAGCTGCACAAGGTAGGTCCACAGGTGGCCTTACACTTCACCTCAGACATCTGGAGCAGCCAGGGTGGTAATTACACCTACCTCTCCCTCACAGGGCACTGGTCATCAGTGGGCTCTCCCTCAAGCCAAGGTGATGGATGAGTCCCACACAGCAACTGAGATCATGGGGACCATGAACTTCTTGCTGCAGGAGTGGCTCATTGGTCAGGGTGAGCTCATCCATGGGTTCATGGTCACCAACGATGGGGCCATTATGGTCAAGGCGGCCCGTGATGCTAACAAAGTTGGCATCAAAATGTGTGGCACATAAGTTCCACCTCATCGTCAGAGACACCTTGGAGGGGGACAGGGCTGCCAGTAATGGCACTAACATCACCAGCAAGCTCATTTCCAAATGCAGGAAGGTGGCAGGCTACTTCTAATGGAGCATCTATCAGGGCAAGATGCTGTGGGACAAACAGAGTAGAACATCCCATAGCACAAAATCATGCATGATGTGGAGACTCGGTGGAACTCCACATACCTATGCTCGAGAAGCTCATGAAGTAACAGAAGGCCATCCATGAGATGGCCTTGCTCAGGGAGATTGGGATCAGTGGCCCCCTTAACAGAGCTGAGTGGGGCACCATCTCCCAGATCTTGGTGGTCCTCAAGCCCTTCCTTGAGGCCACTGAGACCCTCAGCACTGTTGATGCCCTCCTTAGCCTGGTGATCCCTGTAGTGAGAGGACTTCAGAACCAAATGCTTCCCTTGGAAGTTGGTTCCAGATCCTAGCTGCCCTTACTGAAGTAGCGCTTCCTAATATCTAGCCTGAATTTATGTGGAGGCTGAACAGGTTCAGGTCCCGTAGCCTCTGCTCATGGGGCCTGCCTTGCTGTCCCCTGATCATGCAAGTGGCCTCCTCTGGATCCTCTCGAAGCTGGCCACATCCCTCCTGAAGTGCAGCGCCCAGAACTGGACACAGTACTCTAATTGCAGCCTGACCAGTGTCGCATAGAGGGGGAGGATCACTTCTTTGGACCTGCTCGTGATGCATCTGTGGATGCATGACAAGGTGCGATTAGACTTCCTGACCGTGTTCCCACATTGATTCCAAAATGAACATGGGCTGCCAATAATGACTCCAACATCCTTTTCTGCTTCTGTGCTGACAAGAAGGGAGTTCCCCAGCCTGTAGGTATGCTGCTGGTTCTTCCTCCCTAGATGCAGAACCTTGCACTTGTCAGTATTGAAGCCCATCCTCTTCTTATCCACCCACCCCTGTAACCTGTCTAGATCTAGTTGCAGCGTGTCTCTCCCCTCCAGCATGCCCACTTCTCCCCACATCTTAGTGTCATCCATGAATTTGAACAAGGTGCTTTTCACCCCTTCGCCCAAGTCGCTGATGAAGATGTTGAACAGTGCGGGCCCAAGGACCAAGCCCTGGGGCGGGCCCACTGCCCACATCTCTCTAGGTCAAAAAAGACCCATCTACCACCACTCTCTGGGTGCTGCCCTCCAGCCAGTGGTGACCCATCTGATTGTGTAGGCATTGACGCCAGTCTCGTAATTTTTTAATGAGAATGGGGTGAGAGACAGTGTCAAAGGCCTTCCTAAAGTCCAGAAAGACTACGTCCACTGCTACACTTGCATCTAAGGATTTTGTGACCTGGTCATAGAAGGCCACCAGGTTGGTCTGACAGGACCTGCCTCTTATGAACCCATGTTGGTTGCCCCTAAACATAATCTCCCCTGCTGGTCCCTCGCAGATGTGCTCCTGGATAACTCTCTCAAAGAGCTTCCCCAGGACCAAGGTAAAACTAACGGATTTTCCTGGTCCACCTTCCTCCCTTTTTTGAAAAAAGGGACCACATTGGCCCTTTTCCAGTCCTTGGTACCTCACCAGAGCACCATGAGTGCTCGTAAAGCTGTGCTGGGGTCCCGCAATGACCTCTGCTAATTCCCTCAGCACTCTGGGGTGGAGATCATCAGGATTTGCTGATTTGTACATTTCTAGTCCCACCAGAAGTTCCCTGACTAGGTCCTCTCTGACCCTGGGCCTGGCAGTGCCTTCCCTGGGTCTGTCGGGGATCCCAGTGGGGGGGATGCCCCGGTCCCTGCTCAAAAAGATGGAGGCAAGGAAATTGTTAAAGGAGTTAGCTTTGTTGTCTGGTGTGACCACTAGATTTTCTAGTGTGTCCTGCAGAGGCCCTACGTTACCCGGTACTTTCTTTTTACCCCCTATGTATTTAAAAAAGAGACTTCTTATCTTTGATCTGGGTCGCTAGTCCCAGTTCCATCTCTGCCTTAGCCTTCCTAACAGCCCCTGGTACAGTCTTGAGCAACCAAAGGTATACAGTCCTCCTTGGTGATGGTCCCTTCCCTTCCATTGGGTGTACACCTGCCTTTTTGGCTTTGAGACATTCCTGGATGCTTTTGGTGAGCCATGGGGGCTTTTGAGCACTCTTGCCCCCTTTGATCCACATTGGGATCGTCATCCTTTGGGCTTGGAGGATTGTCTCTTTAAAGGAATGACCACTCTTCTTGGACTCCCATCTCCCCTCCCCTCTGGGACCTCAGTGCCTCTCCAACTAGTCTTCTTACCTCATTGAAATCCACCCTTCTGAAGTCTAGGGCTGTTGCCTTGCTGCAGGCCTTTGACACCCTGTGCTGGCTGGTGAACTCTAGTAGGTAATGATTGCTATGGCCCAGGTGGTCAAGAACCCACAGTCCACTCACCAGATTGTCACCAGAGACCAGGACCAGGTCCAACAAGGCATTTCCCCTGGTGGGACTGTGCCCCTCCTGGGTTAGATGGAGGTCCTGTAACTTGTCTAGAAACCTACATAAGTGGTCAGACCTGGCCGACTGCTCTTCCCAGCAGATGTCCAGATAGTTTAGGTCACCCATGATGACCACGTCCCTTGATCTAACTGCCTCCCCAAGCTGACTTGAGAATTCCCAGTCCAGCTCTTCCCCTTGGTTGGGTGGCCTGTAGTAGACCCCTACCATTAAGTCCCTTTCCCTGACCCTCTTATACTCTGAGCCAGAGCACTTCAGTCTGCCCCTCCTTTGACCCAGTGCTGTTTGTTAAGGATGTGTATTGCTCTTTAATGTAGAGCGCCACGCCCCCACTCTTCCTCCCTATTCTATCCCTCCTGTACAGCCTATAGCCCTTGATGTTAACTGCCCAGTCATGCATGTTGGATCCCACCAAGTTTCAGTGAGTCCCACTATGTCTGGGTTTGTGTTAGCTAGCAGGAGGGCAAGTTCCTCCAGCTTGTTCCCCATACTATTAGCATTAGTGTAGAGGCATTTAAGGCCTCCTGGAGATATATGCTCTGCCCCCCGAATCCCTGGACTATCTGGGCCCCTGTCTCTTACCTGGGTATTCTTGTGCTCGTTGCCTGTCTTGGCTGGGCTGTTCTTGTGGATGGCTCTTGGTTCGGTGTACCATGGCTCCCTCTGTCCTCATCTTCCCCATCCCCCGATGAGCCTAGTTTAAACCCCGCCAGAGAAGATCGGCCAACCTGAAAGAGAACACACAGTTACCTTCTGGGGAGAAGTGAAGCCCATCCTACCTGAGCATGTCTCTTGTCCTGACGTATGGGTCATGGTCCAAAAAGCTGAAGCCCACCTCAAGACATCATTTCCGAAGCCGCAAGTTGACCTCCCTGATGCAGGTCTCATGGTGTCATCCGTGTCCACTTACTGGAAGGACAGATGAGAAGACCAGTGTCACTGGGCAGGGCCCAGGAGTGGCCGTGATCTCTCCTGCGCCCCTACCATGCCAAGTTGCCCTTCCAATACCCTTGTCTTGCTCGCCACATCTTTGCTGTTTATGTAGTATTAAATGGGAGGCTGCCTTTCCTGGGCTTCTCAGACTCGGTGCTCTTGCCCTGTATGGATCTCTCTTGGTGCACCCACCCTAGGGCATCGCGTGGCTCCTTCCACCCCCAATACCACGCCCAAGACTCGCCAGTGTTCTGGACGTTCGTGTCTCTGTGTACATGCCCTCTCTGCTTTCTGATATGCGCGCCCTCTCCGGGCCTTTACCCACTCACTCTGCCCTCTCTGGGCTTTTGCTCGCACGAGCTCTGCCCTTCCGGGCTCCTTAGACTTGTCCTCGCCCCTTTCAGGGACTTCCCAATCAACTCGCCCTTCCCCGGGCTTCCAATCGCGCACCCGCCCTTCTGGGGCCTTTGAACCTAGTCTGCCCTACTTGGGCTCCCTATTCCTGGCTGCTCTATGGCCTATGCCTCGCGCCTGCGCACGCCCTCACTGGGGCCTATGCCTCGCGCCCGCGCATGCCCTCACTGGGGCCTATGCATATGCCTCTCATGCTCTCCGTGCCCTTTCGCACTCTCGCCCCCTCTGGGGCCTATGTTCATGCTCGGGGCTCAGGTGGCCTCCAGCCGTGCCTGGCCCCCTGACCCTTCTTCTGGGTCATATACCCCACTGGGCTTTACTCCCGATAGTACCCCCACTGGTCTGGGGTCAGGACACCCCCTAATTCCTCCCAAGGTCACCCCACTGGGGCCAGGACACCCCCAAAACACCATGCCTCATCCAGTGTCAGCTCTGGCACCAATTGCTGTGCCCTCCCTGGGCACACCAAAACACAGCACCCTCTGCACCACCAGGAATCCCCCTGTTCTGCTGGGGTGCTCCCCTGAGGCCTTCTCCTTCCCCTACAGCCTCACCCAGTCCTCAGGTAACATAAAGCCCTGAGCCCACAGGCTAGAACACAAAATCAGCCTACCGGCTATAACATTCCATGCCACTCTAGCTCTCCATCAAGCCTCCATGATAGAGGCCTCTCCAGCCCATCAACCCACAGACAGTGAAGTGAAGTGAAGTGAAGTGAAGTGAAGTGAAGTGAAGTGAAGTGAAGTGAAGTGAAGTGAAGTGAAGTGAAGTGAAGTGAAGTGAAGTGAAGTGAAGTGAAGTGAAGTGAAGTGACCTTAGAGCTCCTGCTTTGCAACCTATCAGAGGGGAACTGACCTGTAGCCTTGGCCTTCTGTGTTTATATAGGCCAGACCCTGCCCCCTTTCAGTCAGCTGACCCAATCTGTTGCTTAAACAACCTTCAGCTGTGCTGCCCTGCTGATTGGCAGCCAAGCCCTATTACCAATGCCAGTGGCAGGCACCCTAGTGCCCTGCTAGACATCTCCCCCTCCCAGAGTTGAGCCTCCTTAGGAGCGGGGCGCGGAAGTGCCCTGTGACAACCACCTTTGCCCCTGTCTCCTTCAGCTTGCTCCCCAGAGCTTGGTAGTACTTCATTACGCAATCAAGGCTGCTCCTGGCTGCATCATTAGTGCCCACATGGATTAGAACCAGGGGGTAGTAATGCAGATGGAATGAGTGCCACCCTCCTCACTCTGTCTGCAATTCTTTTTTTTTACCCTTGGGTTTCACAACCATTTAGTGCCTTGCTCTCAGAGCTGAAGGGGGCACTCACTCTATCACCAGCCAGCAGGGAAAGAACATGTCCCCGATGAGCTCCCGTGCCTGAACAAACTTGGAAGTATGGGCAGGAGCTATGGGGAAGGAGGAGGCCCCAGGTCCTGGGCATGGTCACTAAAGCTGCATCCTGCCAGGGTTGGGAGGCCTGGTGGGACTGCCAGTGCCATGGCAGCCCCCAAGAAATTCCAGGACCAAGGACCTCCCTGGTGAAAGGCGGATAGGAGGTGCCTTATAACATCCAGTCAGCACACATATGCACAGTCCTGGCTGGGGAAAGCCCAGACCTGTCACATCTTTAACAGGCCTGAGGCTTGCTGATTGCAGTGGAGTTCTCCCCTTGTACTCGGCCTTGGTGAGGCCGCAGCTGGAGTACTGCGTCCAGTTTTGGGCTCCACAATTCAAAAAGGATGTGGAGAAGCTTGAGAGAGTCCAGAGGAGAGCCACGCGCATGATCAGAGGTCAGGAAAACAGATTTTATGATGACAGGCTGAGAGCCATGGGACTCTTTAGCCTGGAAAAGCGTAGGCTCAGGGGTGATCTGATGGCCACCTACAAGTTTATCAGGGGTGACCACCAGGATCTGGGGGAACGTCTGTTCACCAGAGCGCCCCAAGGGATGACGAGGTCGAACGGTCACAAACTCCTGCAAGACCATTTCAGGCTGGACATAAGGAAGAATTTCTTTACTGTCCGAGCCCCCAAGGTCTGGAACAGTCTGCCAGCAGAGGTGGTTCAAGCACCTACATTGAACACCTTCAAGAGTAAATTGGATGCTCATCTTGCTGGGATCCTATGACCCCAGCTGACTTCCTGCCTTTTGGGCAGGGGGCTGGACTCAATGATCTCCCGAGGTCCCTTCCAGCCCTAATGTCTATGAAATATGAGTTCAGTGAGCTCAGCTTAGCTGCCTGGGATGCCAGTTTTCAGGTTGAAAAACCTTTCATCAGGCTGAGGAAGCACCTGCTCTGAATTGGTGCTCTGGCAAGGTGCAAGAGGACTGAAAAAGGGCCAATTTGGTCCCCATTTTCAAAAAAAGGGAGGAAGGATGACCCAGGAAATGGCCTGTTAGTCTTACCTCGGTCCTGGGGAAGCTCTTTGAGAAAATTATCCAGGTCCAAATTGCCGCAGAATACTTCAGTACTCTGCTCCTATAAAGAGAGGAGGTGTGTCACAGGGTACTGAGATGCCTGCTACTGAGGGAGCAGCAAGTAAGGAGCCCAGCTGCAGGTTGCCAGGGCAACTAGTAGAAGTCAGCTGATGGGAAGGGGCAGGGCCAGGCCCCTATATAATTCCCAGGCTGAGGTCTGGCAGGGAGTTCCTGCCAGCAGCTATAGAGGAATGAGCTCTGCCAGACTGACCAAAGAGGAGATGCTAGCCCACAGGTATAGCTGTGAGACTGGGGGAATGATAGAGCACTCCTGATGTGGTGGGACTAACGTTATAGCCAGGTGGCTTGAGTTTCTGTTTGCTGTTTATGACTGGGTGGTTTGGGTGAGGCTATTAGGGGTTGGAGGAGGCCTCATTGGGGACCCACAGTAGTGCAGGGACCCCTGTGCCAGAAAGGGTGCAGCATTTTGGGTGCACTTGATGTAAAAATCGCGGTTCGTTTCTCGGGAGGCAAAAAAAACCTTCAGCCACAGACACACTCTATTAGCAACACAAAAGGTATATATTTGCAAATAGGGTCAGAGAGAGAGACAAAAGATCAAACACTCTGCTGCCCCCGAGGGAAACTGCCCAGCTGGCTTTATCCCCTCTCTCCTGACCATGTGTGCAGAAGGAGGAACTTTTACAACTCATTTCTGATTCATACAAACATGTATGTGAATACGTCAAATCATATATGTTGCATGTGTATTATAATTAACTACTTAAGTATGTGGGGTGGATAGGCTTATATGTATTAGGTTATTGCGCATGGGTAGAAAGTATCTGAGGTTACAAGAGTTTAAATTTTTCTTGCTTCAAGGCTAGAATTGCAATTTACTTCTATCTGCATGAGAAAAGCTGAGGAGTATATGCTTTACTGTAACAAAGAGATAGTAACTTTGCAAAACAAAGAGAGAGTGATACCTTAATACAAAGAGCTCTCAGTAGCTCTCCCGGTTCTCTCACCAGGGAGGGCTGACAGCTGCGCTGTTTTAACAAGACTTATTGATAATACATTTTTAATAATATTTCTAACACACTGATCCCAGCCCCAAGAAGGGAAGTGGAGAACTGGAGGCCAGGTAAGGCTGAGGCTGCCTGAGCCATGCAGGAGGTTCAGGGCCCTGAAGAGACTTGGTGGCCAGGCATGGCTATGGCCACCTGAGCCCCAAGGCAGTAGGAAGCCCCAGAGCAAAGGTGTTGGAAAGCCAGAGTGCCTGTGGGGTGCAGTTGTGAGAGGCAAAGGTGTTGGAAAGCCAGAGTGCCTGTGGGGTGCAGAGAGTGAAACAGGCCAAACAACATCTGGTACATCAGTGAGGCTTGTGGCATGGTACAGGGGTGGTTGGAGCCACACATTGCCGATAAGGCCAGGGTGTGTGGAAACTCCATTGTAAGAACAAGGCGAGTGCCAGCAGGAGAAAACTGTGTCCCAGAAGACGAAAGGCAGCCTCCCCTTTAATATTAAAGATCAAGATGTGGTGGGCAAGATTTTGAGGGTGCTTGAAGTAAACCTGGCATGGTAGGGGGCACTAGGGGAGATCACAACCATTCCTAGGACCCTACCCCATGACACACATCTGAGGGGCAAGCATGGGAGTGTATGGGTATGCTAGAAGGGAGGGACAGGCTGCAATTAGATCTGGACAGGTTATGGGAGTGAGAATAAGATGGGATTCAGTATTGACATCTGCTCAAGTGCAGGGTACTGCACCTAGGGAGACAGAACCAGCACCATACCTACAGGCTGGGGAACTCCCTTCTCATCTGCACAGAGGCAGAAAAGGATCTTGGAGTCATTATAGATTCCAAGATGAACATGGGCCAGCAATGTGGGGATGCAGTCAGGAAGGCCAACCGCACCTTGTGATGCATCTGTGGATGCATAACAAGCAGGTCCAAGGAGATGATCCTCCCCCTCTATGCGACACTGGTCAGGCCGTAGTTGGAGTACTGCTTCCAGTTCTGGGCGCCACGCTTCAGGAGGGATTTGGACAACATTGAGAGGGTCCAGAGGAGGGCCACTCTCATGATCAGGGGGCAGCAGGGCATAAGTTGACTGAGAGTAGGTTCAGGCTAGATATCGGGAGGCACTACTTCAGTCAGGGCAGCTAGGATCTGGAACCAACTTCCAAGGGAAGTGGTGCTCAGTCCTACCCTGGAGGTCTTTAGAAGGAGGCTAGATAGACACCTTGCCAGGGTTGTTTGACCCCAGCATTCTTTCCTGCCATGGCAGGGGGTTGGATGTGATGATCTGCTCGGGTCCCTTCCAACCCTACCAACTATGAAACTATGACATGGGCATTAATGTAGAGTACCTGAAAATTTTTCATGTGGCTGTTTTTGTTTTTTGTTTTTTTTTTTTTTTTGGTGCAGTGGGTTTTTTGATTGTATAACACAGCATTCATGTTCGCATGAACAGTGCTTTTGAGTGAGTTAAGCCCCCGTGTGTCATCCCCTGCAGATTTCAGTATGGGGAGTCAAAAAGCAATTTACCTTCTGTAATGTCTTTCCTAATGTATTACAGCAGGAGGCACATGTAAACTACCCAGGCTCCCCAGTCCCTACCCCTGCACTCTCACTGGGCAGTCCTGACTCTCACTGGGAGTCTCCCATGGGCATGGGCATGGTCACCCCACAATCCTTGTCACTTGCACCCGCCTATGCTCGGTTGGTCTAGTTTCTCTCCATCAGTATGTGATCCCAAAGACCCCATCCCTAATCCCAAAGATGAGCCACTTGACTCCTCCCCTCCCATTCCTTTCCTTTCCCATCCCAGCATAGTAGGGCTCACAGAAACCTGGTGGGATTCATCCTATGACTGGGCAGTTAACATTAGGGGCTATAGGCTTTACAGGCAGGAAAGAACAGGAAGGAAAGGTGGGGGTATGGTGCTCTACATCAAAGAGCAATACACAACACTACTCTACCAGCAGAATGGGGTCAGAGGAGGGGCTGGGTCAGGATACAGGGGGGTCATGGGGAAAGGGATTTAATGGTGGGGATCTACTACAGACCTCCCAACCAAGGGGAAGAGCTGGACCATGAATTCTCAGGTCAGCTTGTGGAGGCACTTAAGGCAAGGGATGTAGTTGTCATGGGTGATCTAAATTACCCGGCCATCTGTTGGGAGGAGCGGTCAGCTGAGTCAGACCACTCACGGAGATTCCTGGCTGAGATACAGGACCTCCACTTAACCTGCAGCAAGGCAGTAGCCCTGGACTTTAAGAGGGCCAACTTCAATGAGTTGAGATTAGTGGGAGAGGCACTGGGGTCCTCCAGAGTAGGGGAACTCAGTGCCCAAGATGAGTGCCCGTTCCTTAAGGAGACAGTGCTCGGAGCCCAAGAGGTGACAATCTCAATAAGAAGCAAAGGGGGCAAGAGTGTCCAAAAGCCCCCCTGGCTCACCAAGGGCATTCATGAATGCCTGATTGCCAAATAGGAGGTGTACACCCAGTGGAAGGGAGGGGCTATCACCAAAGAAGAGTATGCCTCCACCACTCGGGTCTGTAGGGGGGCTGTTACTGAGCTAGAGCTAGCATCAAAGATAATAAGTCCTTTTTTTTTTTTTTTTTTTTTTTTTTAATGTATAGGTAGAGTGAAGAACCCACTGGGTAATGTGGGGCTGCTGCAGAATATGCTTGGCAATCTGGCAGTTGCACCAGAGGAGAAAGCAGACCTCTAACAAATTCTTCGCTTCCATTTTCTTGTGCAGGGACCAGAACTCCCTGACCAAGATTCCAGATGGGAGAAATGCTGCCGAGCATAAGTCCAAGGTGGGGAAGACTGGGTTAGAGAGCTTCTGGAGGGCTTGGATGCGTTCAAATCAGCAGGTCCAGATGCTCTCCACCCCAGGGTGTTGCAGGAATTAGCAGGGGTTATTGCGGGGCCCCTGGCATGGCTTTAGGAGCACTCATGGTGCTCTGGCCAGGTGCCAGATGGCTGGAAGAAAGCCAATGTGGTTTCCATTTTTAAAAAAGGGAAGAGGGAGGACCTGGGTAACTATAGACCCATTAGTCTTACTTTAATCATGGGGAAACTCTTTGAGAAGATTATGAAGGGGCACATCTGTGATCGGCCAGCAGCAGAGATGATGCTCAAGGGCAACCAGCATGGTTTCATTAGGGGCAGGTCCTGTCAGACCAACCTGATTGCCTTCTATGATCAGGTCACAAAAGCACTGGATGTAGGTGGCATGGTGGATATAGTGTTTCTGGACTTCAGCAAGGCCTTTGACATGGTCTCCCACCCTATTCTCATTAAAAAACTAGGTGATGGGCATTGATGGATTGCAGTCAGATGGATTGCAAACTGGCTGAATTGCAGGACCCCTGGCATGGCTTTATGAGCACTCATGGTGCTCTCGTGTGGTCCCAGAGGACTGGAAGAGGGCCAATGTGGTTCCCATCTTCAAAAAGGGGAGAAAGGAGGACCCAGGAAACTATAGGCCAGTTAGTCTTACCTCGATCCTAGGCAAGCTGTTTGAGAAAATTATGCTGGCACACATCCATGAGGGGCCAGCAAGGGACTGCATACTTAGGGGCAACCAACACGGGTTCATCAGTGGCAGGTCCTGTCAGACCAACCTGGTGGCCTTCTACAATCAGACTACCAGATCATTAGATGCAGGGGTAGCAGGGGACATAGACTTCCTGGACTTCCGGAAGACATTCGACACTCTCTTACCCAGTTCTCATTAAGAAACTGGGGGACTGTGGTGTCGACACCCACACAGTCAATTGGGTTGCCAACCAGCTGGAGGGCTGCACCCAGAGGGTGGTAGTGGATGGGTCCTTCTCAACCTGGAAGGATGTGGGCAGTGGGTTCCCCAGGGCTTGGTCCTCGGGCCCACACTGCTTAACATCTTCATCAGTGATTTGGATGAGGGAGTAAAAAGCACTCTGTTCAAATTTGCTGATGACACTAAGATGGGGGGGGGGGATGTGGGCACACTAGAAGGAAGCATCAGGCTTCAATCAGACCTAGAAAGGCTACAAGGGTGGGTGGATGAGAATAGGATGGGATTCAACACAGACAAGTGCAAGGTGATGCACCTGGGGAGGAACAACTGGCACCATACCTACAGGTTGGGGAACTCCCCTCTTCTCAGCACGGAGGCGGAAAAGGATCTTGGAGTCGTCATTGACTCCATGATGAACATGGGCCAGCAGTGTGGGGCTGCAGTCAGGAAGGCCAACTGTACCTTGTGATGCATCAACAGATGCATCTCGAGCAGGTCCAAAGAGGTGATCCTATCCCTCTATGCAACACTGGTCAGGCCACAGCTGGAGTACTGCATCCAGTTCTGGGTGCTGCACTTCAAGAGGGATGTCAACAGCATTGAGAGGGTCCAGAGGAAGGCCACTCGCATAATTGGGGACAGCAGGGCAGGCCCTATGAGGAGAGGCTACAGGACCTGAACCTGTTCAGCCTCCAAAAGAGAAGGCTGAGGGGGGATCTAGTGGCCTGTTATAAACTAGTCAGGGGGGATCAGCAGGCATTGGGGGAATCACTATTTCCCCCATGCACTGCCAGGAGTGACCAGGAATAATGGTCACAAGCTGGCAGAGGGCAGGTTTAGGCCAGATATCAGGAAGCGCTACTTCACGGTCAGGGCGGCTAGTATCTGGAACCAACTTCCAAGCAATGTGGTGCTGGCTCCTACCCTGGGGGTTTTTAAGAGGAGGTTGGATGAACATCTTGCTGGGGTCGTTTGACCCCAGTGTTATTTCCTGCCATGGCAGGGGGTCGGACTAGATATACTCAGGTCCCTTCTGACCCTAGAAACTATGAAGGGTTGTACTCGGAAGGGTAGTAGTGGATGGGCCTTTTCCCACCTGGAAGGAAGTGGGCAGTGGGGTCTCCCAGGGCTTGGTCCTTGGGCCTGCACTTTTCAATTTCTTTGTTAGTGATTTGGATGATGGGGTGAAAAGCAGCCTGTTTAAATTTGCTGATGATACCAAGATTTGGGGTGAGGTGGGCACTCTAGTAGGGAAGGACAGATTATAGCAGGACCTAGACAGATTACAGGGGTGGGCTAATGAAAATGGGATGGGTTTCAATAGTGACATGTGGGGTGCTACACTTGGGCAGTAGGAACCAACAGCACACTTATAAGCTGGGAAACTCCCTTCTTGAGAGCCCAGTGGCAGGAAGAGATCTTGGAATCATTATTGACTCCAAGATGAACATGGGCCGACAACGCACCGTCACAGTCCTTCTCAGGCAGGGCCAAGGAGGTGATCCAGCCTTCACAAGAGAAGGCCAAGGGGGGGACCAGCGGGATTTGGGAGGGACCTTGTTACCCCAGGGGGTGCTAGGGGGAACAAGGAAGAATGACCACAAGTTGTTGGAGAGTAGGTTTAGACTAGGTATTAGAAGGCACTACTTCACGGTCAGGGTGGCTAGGATCTGGAACCAACTTCCAAGAGAAGTGGTGATGGCTCCTACCCTGGGGGTCTTTAAGAGGAGGCTTGACATCTACCTGGCTGGGGTCATTTGAGCCCTCTTTTTCTCTCCTGCCCAGGGCAGGGCAGGGGGTCGGACCTGATGATCTACAAGGTTCCTTCTGCCCCTACTCCTGTGAATCTATGTTACAAATATGTTTTTGATTTTTTTTTTTCTTTGATTTACTATAGCTGCTATGATATCAAAATATTCAGGGTTTAAAGTAGCAGGTGGGTGGGTGTTTCTTCCCACTTGGTTGATTGGCGATTGCTGTTGATGTTGGTAGTAGTGGTGAGCATTCCTGGCTTTTTTTTTTTTTTTTTTTTTTCCCCTTGGTTTTCTGGACTACATTTCTCAGCATTCCCAAGCTCATTGATCTTTGTACAGTTTCCAGTGGGGGCTCCCACTGGAACCCTCCCATTCCCTGCCCAGGTACACTGTCAGTCTGTTTGTGTAGTGCCACATACAGCTTTTGGAGGTGTGTTGTGAATTGTTTTAGAAATGTTTTTGGAATGTTTTTGAAAATGTGGGTTGCTGTTTGGCTTGGTCCCCCACCCACCAAGCTGACCAAGAGCTATAATAGTTAACCTTCTCAACCACATGGGAGAGTGGGGAGAGGGGTGCTCATTCAGATGTGGGTGACAGTATGTAATGCTCCCCTCCCCCAAACCACTCAGTCTGGAAGCAGCAAACCCCTAGACCAGTCCAGATCTCCTCCCCCTTCCCCTGACCATCCTCCCTTCCACCTCCATCCACAACATCATACACCACTGTAGACAGACAGAGATTTAAAGTGTAAGTGAATTGTTTTAATATAACGAAGAGAGAACAAAGCACTCCTAGCTGTTTTTGTCAGCAATATAGCCTGCAAGACAATAGCACACAAGGGCTGCCTGACCAACCTCTCCTTGGGGATATCGCCTCAGTCCCTGTGCTGCTGCCCCACATCTCTGGCCACTGGCTGTCATGCTGCTTCTTCCCATGAATCTTGGAAAACTTCTCCGTGCTCTCACAGATATTGTGCAGCACGCAGGCTGCCACTACAAAGGCCATGATATTTTCTTGCTCCATCTTGAGCTGGCACATAAGCACCCCCCATTGTCCTTTCAGTCAGCCAAACACATTCTACAGCTATCCTGCAACTGCTCAGATAGTGTTTAAAAACCAGCTTCTGCAGGTCAGTGATATTCCCTTCATAAGGCTTCATAAGCCAGGACTTTAGGGGGTAAGCAGTGTCCACTAATATAACCGGGGGAACCAGGAATCGCTGTCACCTCCACGCTGAGTGCATAGTGTCCTTTCTCTATGAGGCCAGGCAGAGGGGAGTGTCTGAACATGCGCACATCTTGCACACTGCCAGCCCACGCAGTATAAATGTTCATGAACCAGCCCTGGTGGTCCATCATGGCTTGCAGGATCATGGAGGCAAATCCTTTCCTGTTTGTGAACGCGTGCCCCGCTTCACACACACACACACATGCACAGGGCACAGCACTGGAATGTGAGTTCTGTCTAGAGCCCCTATGCAGTTCAGGAACCCCTTCTCATTAAAGCTATCTAAGACTTGCTGTGGATTTGCCAGGTGTATAATTTTGTTTGCAGTGATCTCCTTAAGCAGCTGGCATACCTCCTTAAGAAGCTGGCAGGTAGCCACGGTGAACTGGTTCACAATGTAGTGGAGGTTGGATGAGCTGGCCAGTTTCATGATGGCCATTGTAACCTTCTTGTCTGGCGAGATGACCAAATGCATGTTAGTTTCCTGCCTCATGGTGTGGGGCCCCAGCATCATGATAGAATGTATCCCTTTTCCTTCGGAACATCTCCAGCCACTGGTGGTCATTCCAAATCATCAGCATGATTCGCTCCCACCAGTTCAAGCTGCTCTCATGGGCCCATACCAGGCAGATTCTGGTTATCCTCAGGTTTTTCAACAGAGCCCAGTCAAATTCCACTTTTTTTGCTTTCCTCTGTATATTTCAAGTCCTCTAGGTATCTTCTTATTGTCATTAATGCTATTAAAGCAGGAACACAACTTGCCAGTGAACACTAGCACAGTTCCTATCCTTCTCAAGCATTCCAGCAGTAATCCCCAAGTAAACAGCATTTGCAGAAGCAGTACTGCCATTACCTCCTCCATACACTTAGTGCCACTTTGCCTCTTTCCACAGACTAGCACAGATATTGAAGCGGAGGAGGTGGAGGGTCAGGAAGAAACCCGTGCATCCAATATATAATCTACTTGTTGCAAAAATGCTGCGGTTCATTTCTCGGGAGGCGAAGAACTCTCAGACACACACTATTAGCAACACAAAAGGTATATTTGCAAATAGGGTCAGAGTGAAGACAAAAGACCACACTTTGCCTCTGAGGAAAACTCTCAGCTGAGTTTTATCCCTTCCCTCCTGGGCACGTGTGCAGAAGCAGGAACTCTTACAACTCATTTCCGGTTCATACAAACATATATATGAAATGACGTCACTTCATCCGTTGCATGTGCGTTATAATTAACTACTTAAGTATGCGGGGCGGATAGGCTTATATGCATTAGCTAATTACGCATGCTTAGAAAAGCTCTCCAGGTTACCAAAAGTTCAAACCCCCCCCCCCCACTTTCCCAAGGACACAGTCAATTAAATCATAGCCTTTGTAGTTTACAAGAGTAGAGGCAGAGGAGTTTGAAGGTATGTGTGATTTAGTGTTACAAAGAGATAGTAAATTAGCGAGATGTCCTTGGTGGTGTTTCTTCTTATCAGGTATGAGATAAAACTGCACAGTTTGTAACAACACTCTATTCACTATACATTTTTAATAATATTTCTAACATACTGTTACCAAGATACAAAAACATGCTGGACCATGGAAGGCTCTTTGTAATGTGCCTCTTGCCACTGCCAGGCAACTCCTAGGTTCATGCTGGTTGGGTTTGGGGGGGCCGGGAGGGAGGGGAAGAAATTCATGTGTTTTGCTGGCAGTGCATGACGGATTCCATAGCTCATAATGTAATGGATGCCAAACTAATTATTTGCTTTAATTAATTTTTTGCAGCTAGCACAGGCGGTAGCAACTGTGGACCTGTTTCAGAAGTGAGTACTTTTAAGTTTTGGGCAGTATGACTGGTGCCCCACTATTGCAGGGTCTGTTTCTATGCCTGCCAGCATTGTGTGTGCACTGCATGTTAGGGAGGTGTACTTTCCTTCTCGTGGGGTGGGGGGGGGAGGCAACCATTGTTATTTCCTTTGTTTATCAGCCACCTTGACCCTTGGCTCCCTGGAACAGCACCCTGCTCACATTACAGCAGAGCACTGCAGAGATTTTTGCAGCAAGCAAAGATAGTCCTGTGAAACCTCACTTAAGGTTTTGGCAGACTCCTTAGTAGCCAGAGTGGAACACGCAGATGCCTGGCAGGATGAATTACGTGAGTTGCTGTGTAAGAATGATGCCATCCTTGAGGAAGTGCAAGATATCATGAGGAATTTCAAAGATGTGGTCAACGAGCCTCTGCAAGATGAGCAGAGAATTGCAGCCAAACCTGTTCCCTCTAACTCAGGGGGTCACAGGAGGGCTGCATGACTGCCAGCAGGGCTAGGAGGGCACAACTGCATTTCAGGGAGACGGGCAGTTCAGGATCATGGTTGTGGGAAAGCAAAGAAGCACAAGTAACTATAATAGTGTATTGCAAACAATAAAACCTTATGGTTTCCTGGATTCCTGTGTCTGCCTCCATATCCACCCTTATACTGCTTGGTTGCAAAGGTGGATTTTGTTTACTGTTTGGGTTCATTTCTCTGTTTGTTTTTCCTGCCACTTGTTGCATGGTGCCATGGGGGAGAGGTTGGCAATTTTCTCTTGCACAAGCACACAGGGGGGGGCTCCAGAGGTAAATGGGGGGGGGGGGGGCTGCCTGGGTAGATTGCAATACACAAGTGCTAGCCTGCACACCAGCATTTTGTAAAGGCAGTGCTCACTGTACAAAGTCACTTTTGAGGCAATAATTACTTTCAACTAAGGGAGGTGAAATCAGAAGCAGTGAGAAGGGAAGCCTGGCTTGCTTTTTTGCAACCCACCAACCACTTTGCAAAGTTGCCCACAGGGGCTCATGCCTTCTCAGGCTCTTTGGCTCACCCTTCACAAACCTTGCAGTTTCCCTAGATGGAAACTTTGAAAATGTGCTTTTTTCAAGATTCTTTTTGCGGTTTTTCCCCAGATGGGTGCCATGCATGTCTTGGAACACCAAAGCGAGGCCATGGGTAAGAGGGTGGCATGGGGCTTAAGACCTGCTTTGCTTACACACAAATCCAGGGACTTTGCACATTTTTTCACCTTCTTTTCACCCTCTTTTCCAACCCAATGCCAGTGTGTCTGGGGGGTTTTCCATACCAAAATGAGGCTGCCAGTGGGGGGGGGGGTTGCCCCACTCACGCACTATGAATTGGGAGAGCAGAGGTCGGGGTATGCATTTGCTGTATCAATGACGGGGGTTTGAAGTGGGTGAGGGATGGCAGCACAGCAGGGGCAGAGAAGGACACATCCCAGTCATGGAACTTGCCCCTGGGCCCTGAATGGATCCAGACCATGCTGGGACAAGAAATGTAAAACTACACCCTGCCACAGAACCACCACCATTCTGGGATCTGACACCTGTACCTCCCAGAAATGTAATATATCTCATCCAGTGCAGTAAATGCTCTGATGGAAAATGTGTAGGAGAAACCAAACAACAACAGCATACCAAAATAAATGCACACTGAAAATCTATCAGAGACAAAAATGTCTAATTACTTTTGGTTGCACACTTCTCACAAGACAACCACTCTCTCGTCAATCTCTCAGTTCTAATCCTCAAAGGGAATTTACAAAACACCTTTCTTAGATAACCTTACAAACTTCATGTCATAAATCTACTGGGTACAAAAAATCATGGGCTAAATGTAGACATTGGATTTATGGCATATTATAACCTGCCTGCCTTTTGATAATCCTGGGTAACCTGTCTGCATTTTACCACCTACATTCTATTATGAGTTCAACATCCCCCTCTTCCTCTCCCACCTCTCTCACACTTATCACTTCCATCCCCTCTGATCCATTCATTTGCATTTTCATAGATCTTCATTATGGCTTCTATTCCACCCAGGAGAGTACATAAAACAGCATCGGATTCTCCCTATGCCTGAAGAAGTGTGTTTGTGCCTGAAAGCTTGCAAATAACAGTTTTTCCAACTATTTAGTTGGTCTAATAAAACATTTACAGGCATACCTTGGAGATATTGCAGCTTCGGTTCCAGACCACTGCAATATCGCGAATATCGCAATAAAGTGAGTCACATGAATTTTTTGGTTTCCCAGTGCATATAAAAGTTATGTTTACACTATACTGTAGTCTATTAAGTGTGCAATAGCATTATGTCTAAAAAAAACAATGTACATACCTTAATTAAAAAATACTTTATTGCTAAAAAATGCTAACCATCATCTGAGCCTTCAGCGAGTCGTAATCTTTTTGCTGGTGGAGGGTCACTTGAACACTTAGAGGCCATTGTAGGGTTATTAATTGGCCTAATTTCAATATTGTTGTGTCTCAGGGAATAGGGAGGCCTGAGGAGAGGGAGAGAGACGGGGGAACGACCGGTCGGTGGAGCAGTCAGAACGCACACAACATTTATCGATTAAGTTCGCCGTCTTATATGGGCGTGGTTCGTGGCACCCCAAAACAATTACAATAGTAACATCAAAGATCATAGAGCACCATAACAAATATAATAATACTGAAAAAGTTTGAAATATTGCAAGAATTACCAAAATGTGACACAGAGACACGAAGTGAGCAAATGCTGTTGGAAAAATGGAGCCGATGGACTTGCTCAACGCAGGGTTGCCACAAACCTTCAATTTGTAAAAAATGCAATATCTGTGAAGCGCAGTAAAGCGAAGTGCAATAAAACGAGGTATGCCTGTATAGATTGTAAGGCCAGAAGGGACCTCAGAAGATCACCGGGTCCAGCCCCCTGCAACAAGCAGGAAAGATAAGTGGGGGTCAGGTGACCCCAGAAATGTGACTGTTTAGTCTCCTCTTGAAGATTTCCAGGGTCAGTGATTGCACCACCTCTGGAAGGAGCTTATTCCACAGTCTGGACACCCTGACTGTAAAGAAGTTTTTCCTAATGTTGAGCCTGAATCAATCTTCCAGGAGTTTGTGGCTATGACTCCTGGTTTTCCCCTCGAGTACCCTGGTGAACAGTTGCTCACCGAGCCCTTGATGTACTCCCCTAGTGTAGCGGTAAGCTGCTACCAGGTCCCCACTCAGCCTTCTTTTCCTTAGGCTGAAAAGTCCCAGATCCCTCAGACTTTCCTCGTATGGCCTGCCTTTTAAGACTCTGATCATACATGTGGCTCTTCTTTGGACTCTTTCAACCTTGTACATGTCCTTGTTAAAGTGTGATGCCCAGAACTGGCAGCAGTACTCCAGCTGCAGTCTCACCAGTGCTGAGTACAGCGGAAGAATCACCACCTTGGTTTTGCTGGAGATGCATTGATTGATGCATGCCAGAGTATTATTTACCCTACTGGCTACAGCATCACACTGCCGGCTCATATTCATACCCTGGTCTATTATTACCCCCAGGTCCCTTTCATTCGTGGTGCTAGTCAGTTTGGTGCCATCAAGCCTGTAGGTGTGTTGGAGGTTGCTCATCCCGAGGTGCAGCACTTTACATTTCTCAATGTTGAACATCATCAGGTTCTGATCTGTCCAACTTGCTAGCATGTCTAGGTCCATCTATAACTGTAGTCTAACTTCAAGCGTGACCAGACTTCCCCATAACTTGGGGTCGTCCACAAATTCGGCAAGTGAGCTCTTCACCCCCCCATCCAAATCGTTCATAAAGATGTTGAAAAGTACTGGACCAAGCACCAGCCCTTGCAGGACACCACTGCCCGTTTCTTACCAGGATGACACAGATCCATTCACTATGACTCTCTGGGTCCTACCCTGCAGCCAGTTTCTCACCCACCTGCCTGTCTCAGAGTTAAGTCCACAATCCTGCAATTTTCTCATGAGGACATTGTAGGATACTAGATCAAAGGCCCTTTGGAAGTCTGCGTATACAATGTCAACCTGCTCTCTCTTCTCCAGGTGGTGACTTACCTGGTCATAGAAGGAGATGAGGTTGGTTAGGCAAGACCTGTCCATGATGAAACCTTGCTGGCTGTCATTCAGAATCTTACCTTCTGCAAGGTTATCACAGATAGACTCCTTGATGAACTTTTCTAGGATTTCCTTAGTTGGAAGTTAGGCTGATTGGCCTATAGTTACCCAGGTCCTCCCTCCTGCCCTTTTTGTGGATAGACGCAACATTGGCCCTCTTCCAGTCCTCAGGGACTTCTCCAGAGTGCCATGAGTTGTGGGAGATGTCAAAGATCAAAGTCTTTGATTTCAGATGCCGATGGCAAAAGGTCAAATGGCAACGGGTCAGAAGCTAACACAACAAACTCTGTGGTTGTAATTTATCCCTCTGTATTGACAGTGTTGCATGTACACACCCCCATCTGTGCCTCATTTCAAATCACTTGAGTTCCCACACTAGAGAGAGAAACTGGCCTTGACAGTTCAGCACAAGAGATATTGGTACCCATAGTGACCAGATAAAAATGAAACTACTTTAATGAAGTTGTAAAATTAAATACACTATGCGCGCCATCCTGTGACCAAACAGAACCAGTACCACCCAAGTAAAAATAACCCCCCTTTTTTATGAAACCTGAGCAAACAAAGAAAGCACAAGTGCCAACTTATTAATTATTTATGATTGGCATATAGTAATTGGTCACCTGAGTCAAATAAAACTTTGAAAGAACTTCCGCCCAAAGCAGAGAACAGAGAACTGTGTATACACTCAAGAAGAACAAATCGTGCATCTCTCCGCCTACGTTATCTTTCTGGCGTATCTCGTCTTACCGGTCCATTTATCTCTTTATCTTTGACGTTATCTTTCTTATCAAGAGCTCTTAGTAATCTGCAGACTGCAACGGCTTATATGAATCGCTCGGAAGCAACTGTCTTACCCACCCTGTAAATGCTGGGTAACATGATATCTGCATGCTGTAACTGAATAAATCAGCTCCTCTGCCTACGCTCCAGCACATCAGAAGCATAAGTAAAATAAATCTTTTGTAAGACCATCACGCTGTGTTTAAATCATACTGACTCCTGCTCACTGTTATCACCCACCTGCCCGGTCATAAATCCCCCTCCTTGCGCCAAGCCAGTCGTGCTGACCCAGGCTCGCAGGTCAAGGGTCTAGTGCACCGGCGCTAGGGGCGCGACAGGAGAGTTTCTCCAGGGGTTCCACAATGACTTTGGCCAGCTCCTTCAGCACTCTCAGATGAAGATCATCCAGTCCCACAGACTTGTATACATCTAATGTTATTAATTGGTCATACACCAATTCTATGGCAATAGTAGGAAGGCGATTATTCCTACCATGCTCATTATCTACTCTACCTGGTGTGGTTTTCTCCTTGGTCCAGTGAAAGACCAAAGTGAAGTAATCATTCAGGAGTTCATCTTTCTCCTGGGTGCTGGTTGTTGAACAATGGCCCCACACTTACATTTGTTTTCCTCCTGTTCCCCATGTACCTAAAGAAGGACTTCTTCTTGTCCTTGATTCCCATTGCTAATCTAAGTTCGGTCATCGCTTTAGTCTATCTTATCTGTCCCCTGCAAATGTGGGCCGTCATGGAATAGTCCTCCTTGGGGCCCACCCTGAGCTTCCATTGTTTATAAGCCTATTTCTTCTTTCTTAAGAGGACCGTGATTTCCTTGTTTAGTCAATAGGGCTTCCCAGCCCTTCTGTTACCTTTTCTGCACATGGGAATGGACTTCCTTTGTGCTTCAAGGATTGTGTCCTTAAGGAACAACCACTCTTTGTGTACACCTTTTGCCTTTGGTCCCTGGTTCTGCAGCACTTCCTCTACTAGTGACCTAAGTTTGTTGAAATTTGAATTTTTGAAGTCCAAGACTTCAATCCTGCTATCTGATTTGTCTGCCTTATGTCGGACAGTGAACATGATGGTTTCATGGTCACCGTCACCCAGACTTCCCTCTATATTTAAGTTGGTCACCAAGTTGTCTCCTGTGGCCAAGAGCAAGTCAGGCAGTGTACCACCTCTAGATGGCCATGCACCTCCTGGGTCAGGAAGAGCTCCTCGACACAGGTCAGAAAGGATCGCAACTGGTCCAACTTGGCCAACTGCTCCTCCCAGGAGATATCTGGATATTTAAAATAGCCTGTGACAACCATGTCATGTGCATGTGTGCCCTCAGTCAGTTCTCAGGTGAACTCCAAATTGAGTTCCTCCCCCTAGCTTGGTGGTCTGTAATATACACCTACAGTTAGGTTTCTCTGGCTGTGCCCCCCCATGGTAACTTTCAAGGAGGTGTACTGCTCTTTCACATAGATAGCAATGCCTCCACCTTTCTTCCCCACCTGGTCCCTTCTATGCAGGGTTTAACCCTCTATAGCTACATTCCAGTCATGTGAGGAGTCCCACCAGGTCTCCATAATACCTACTAGATCACAATGCACACTGGAGAGTAGGAGGGCTAGCTCCTCCTGATTGTTCCCCATGCTCTTGGCATTGGTGTATAGGCACCTGAGTCCTCCTACTGAGGCCCTCATCATCCTGTCCCGCTGATGAAGAACTATTCCCTCAGCTGCCACAAAAGTGGCTCTCCCAGTGTCCCCATCTACAGGGCTTACTTGTATGTTGGTCCCTAGACATGTCTGAATTTGTGTATCCCCCTCCCCCAGCAATCTTAGTTTAAAGCCCTGTCCAGAAGATTGGCCATCCTGGCTGCGAACAGGGACTTACCTTTCTTTGTGAGGTGGATGCTGTCCCTTCCCAGGAGTGCTCTCTCCCTGATGTGCACACCAGAGTCAAGGAATCCGAAGCTTTCTCAGTGGCACTAGAATTGGAGTTGCCAGTTCACTTCATTAATGCATTCTTCCCTTCTGGGACTGCAGCCTAAAACAGGGAGCACAAAAGAAAAGACTTCCTGGGCCCCTAACCTCTTGAGCCCACCCACCAGAACCCTGTAATCACTCATGACCCAGTCTGGATTACTCCTGGCTGTGTCATTAGTTCCCACATCGATAAAGAGCATGGGGTAGTAGTCAGAGGGCTGGGCAAGCCTGGGGGTCCTCTCTGCTACATCTCAGATGCAAGCCCCTGGGAGGCAGCAGACCTCACAGGCTAGGGGGTCAGGATAGCAAATAGGTCCCTCAGTGCCTTGCAGAAGGTAATCCCCCCACTGGCACCTTGTGCCTCCTCTTGGGGGTGGCAGCAAGCTGCTTACCTTCCTCCTCTCCTGGTGTCACCATCAGAGCCTCCTCATGTGTGGAGAGGGGAGCGTACCTGTTGTGCAGGGCCAGAGAGAGGAGCAGCCCTGACCCTGCATTTCCTGCAGTGTGAGGTGACTGTCTTCCAAGTCACTCGAGGTGGTGGCCAACATGATGGCTAACCAAGAAAACCCATCTCCATTTCTTTCTCCTCTTCCTTCTTCTGGAGAAGGGTCTGCAGTAGCCATCTATGAAGTTTTTGTGGGCCAAGATACCACATTTACCCAAAGAACCTTGTCTGCCTATGCCCTTAGACCTACACGGCTACAGCCAACAATCCTGAAGTATGGAAGGGCTCATGAGCACACATTTAAAGCAGTGGACAAGGTCCTGGTATTATTACCTGACTAAAATAGTCGACTCCTGTCCAGGTGGCAGGGCCCATTTGAGATATCATGCCAAGTTGGGTCCATGGATTATGAAGTTATATTTCATGTAAATATACTAAAAGAGTGGCAGGATTAGGAGGGCTTCCTAATAACCCCTTTCCCAGACAGCCTGGAGTTAGGACCACTGCTGAAGGAGCCTGACCTTGCAGAAGGACATATGCTTGGTAAGCAGCTTGATACCACACAACAGTGGCAATTACGGAGATTAATATGAGAGTACCGTGATATATTTTGCGTGGAACCTGGACATGCAAAGGGTTGTGCAGCCCTCCAGGTTGGGTAGTCAGAGAGACTTGGCAGCAAGTGCATCCACATTTACATGGACCTATTAAACAGGAATTACAAAAGATGCTAGAAAAGGGAATTAACAGAGAATCCAGAAGCCAGTGGTGAAGCCTCCTAGTCATTGTCCCTAAAATGGATGGGTCCCTATACCTATGTATAGATTTCAGACAGGTCAGTGGTAGCCAAGTTTGATGTTAATATCCACTTTGGGCATGACAAAAGGGTATTGGCAGATCTTTGTGGCTGCTGAGGACTGAGAAAAAACAGCCTTTGGCACTGCATGGGGACTATTCAAATTTTTTTGCATGCCATTTGGATTACATGGCATGACTGTCAAATTCCAGCACCTAGTGGATTGTCAGTTAACTCCGTATCATGCCTATGCTTCTACGTATATAGACAGTGTAACTGTATTTTTGGAATTCTGGGACCAACACCTGGAGGCCTTGTGAAAGGTCCACTAGGAACTGCAGGGAGCCGTACTCATGTCTAAACTGGGCAAATGTAAGCTTGCCCAGAAAGAGACCCAGTATTTGGGCTTCCAAGTAGGACAAGGGAAAATATGGCTGCTAACTGATAAAATACAGGCTTTAAAAGATTACAAGCAGTCTGTAACAAAAAAGTGTCGGATCCTTTGTAGGCCTTGTGAATTTCTACCGTATATTCATCCCACATTTTTCAGAAATAGTGATGCCTCTAACTTACTTGACTAAGTCCAATATGCCTCACAAGATCAAATGGAACTCAGCAGCCCAGGAAACAGTTGAACAAATAAAACAGGCCTTACGACAGGAACTGGTCTTGTACACTCTGGACTTTGACCAAACCTTCACTTTGCAGATGGATGCATCAGGGTGGCTGTGGGGCCTGTATTAACAGAGGAAAAAGAAGGAACAGAGCGCCTAATTACATATGCAAGCCATAAGTTATTAGAACATGAGCGGAAATATTCTATCATAGAACGTGAATGCTTGGCTACTGAATGGGCAGTAGATCTTTTCCATTATTACCTGTTGGGAAGGACTTTCATCCTGGTCACAGATCACACGCCGCTTAGGTGGCTCCAGCCTGCAAAGCCAGATAATGCTCACATCACTAGATGGGCACTGGCACCACAACCTTTTCATTTTGCAGTACAATACCACCCCAGCAAGAAAAATATTATCATATAAAGATGAAGATAAGGCACCAACTGAATCATGGATATGGGTACACTGGAACACAAAATGGAAGGCAGTGAGTGCACCTGCCAACCTAAAGGGCGGCAGGGGGCGGAGGGGGGTCTGTAGTAGGGATCCAGCCAGGCCCCACACTTACTCAGGCAAAGACCACTGGAATGCCCCACAGGCTGCAGTCTCCTGAGTTGTCCTGATGAAGAGCAGCAAGGCTGTGGGCTGACAGCACACCCCTCTGTGCAACCACTTCCTAGGTAGGGTGGACAGACAGTGGGTGCTCCCCATGGTCCCATCCCCTGGGCAGGACTGAGAGCTGGAAGCTGGGTTCCACCTGGGCCTGAGGCCCAGCCTGATAAGAAAACAAGCGGTGGGCACATTTAGTGTGGTCTAAAGCCCAGAAGCCACAGCTGCAGGAGATGATGAGCGCCTCAGTGGCTCCGAGCACTTTGGAGCGGCCACATGGCATGTGGGGGCATGCAGGGGTCCAGCTTGGACCAGGCCAACCTGGAACTTCCTTTATACAGCACCACCAGCCCCAGAGATGGAGGTGCTGGCATAGGCATTGGCCCATGCCGCTTCTCTCCACCAGAGCCAAGCATATCCGACTTGAGATCACCTCAACCCTGGCTCCCTCTGCAGAATCCTGACCACCTTGGAGACACCGGAGGTCAGGTACCTACAGGGGTCTGGTGGGGGTTATAATACCCATGGCCTCAGACTACCTGAAGGGTTTGGCCCGACATAGGTCTGCTCATTTGAACTAGGCTCACGACAGGGGGTGTACCCTGAATGTTAAGTCATGAAGTAGGATTCAGGACTAGCATATAAAGGATTGACATAACAACTCATTCAATGAATGACAGAAAGACTTTATTTATTAAAACTATTCACTGTTAAATGAGCCTAAAGCAAAGTCCAGTATATTTAGCTGTAAAAGTGATAGTATCTCACCAATACAGGCAAAGAGGTGGTCTCTGTCTTGTCAGCTTCTCAAGGCATGGATCTGTCCACCAGAAGATTAGCAGTACTTGTCAAATAATTTCTTATTCTTGAAGTGTGCCCTGTTGGCTGCTTCATTCCTCTTTTATATCCTTTAGCTCAGAATTTTCAAAGAATTCTTGTAGTTGTGTAAATCAAGAGAGAATCCCAAGCAGTAACTAACAGGAAAATCCTGTTAATTAAACTGTCCATAATTGGTTATCAGAAAGTCCCAATTTTGATTGAATTACCTTCCTCAGTAACAGGAGGTTATCAATTTCTACTAAGTTGGAACATGTCACGAAATTGATTAACAACCAAGAAAAACACAAAGTTTTTGAGAAGTTGTCCTTGGAAGATCAAGGGAACCACTGAGGCAAAACAAGAGTAAATCAAAAGGAGACACCAACCAAAGTCCATATGGAGAATGTCTCTTCCTACACATAAACATGAGTTAAGAAAGAAATTGCAAAGGAATATTTGCAAAGAAATATTTACTATACTAATTAATCAAGGACAGACATTTCACATAGTTATATACCAGACACACAGAGACCTGCTTAAAATCATCATAAATATAGTAAGTTAAGCTGGACATTATGCCTCATCATTTCTTTTCAGAAGGTCCAGCTGCAAATTTACATCTTCTTGCAGTATGCAAATATCATCAATATTTTGTATTTTAACTTTTGTGAGTAGGCCCAGCTCTGCTTGACTTTCACAGTCATCACTGAAGAGCCTCAAGCGCCTGAAGAAAGGTGGCCACATGCTGCAAGGCCAAAACAAGGCCTAAAGCAGACACAAACACAGCTATTTAGGTTATATTGGTTTAGTTCTTTCTACATGGCCTGGATGCCATTGGCTACAGACCCTTCTGATGATCCCCAGGGTTGGCCAACTCACACTGACCCCAGGCTACTTGGTTTTCTTATTTTGATGGACCTTTTTACCCAGTGTGAGAGGGGCAGTGAAAGCCCCTCTAGGGTGTCCTGGACCTCTGCCCCACGCACCCTGATACCTACCTCAGGGATCCAAATGAGTGGCAGCCAGGAAGAATCACAGATGCAAGCTCTGTGATTCCGGAGCCGCCTGCAGCTGCGGATTGGTGAGGGACAGGGGTGGAGCCTTGAAGAGACATGGGCTGCTCAGCTAGCAGCCGGAAGAACACCTGAGCAGCTGACGGAGGAAGAACAGGATGCCGGCCAGGAGACGCCTGCTGCAGGGAGGAGGATCGCCAGGCTGAAGATGGGAGAAGAAGAGCAGAGCAGCAACTGGAGGGCTGTGGCAGGGCAGGGAGGAAGCTGGAGCCTGAGGAGCCAAGAGACGTTCAGGAGTGACACTGTAGCCCCACCAGGGAATTCAGGTACGGTGGCAGGAAGCGGCAGCAGGGAGCTGCTAGCCCTCACAACCAGCTCAGCAGGGAGGCAAGAATAGCCCAGTGCGGGAACCGCATGCCCCACCAGCTCGGGAGAAGCCAGAGAAAGACCCCAGGTCAGCCAGGATTTTGAGGCAGTTGAGCTGAGGAGACGGATCAGGGTAGGGCATGGGGCGCCTGCCCACCCCCACTATCACTAGGAGCGAAGGGACAAGCAAGTCCCCTTCCTTTTCTTCTGTTTCCTTTATTTGAGCAACCAAGGGACACTGGGAGACAGGATCCCAGGGGTCCGTTGGCGGAGGCCGGATGTTTATTTCTGCTGTGTTCATTGGAAGCTCTAGCTAGCCCTAAGACAGGGCAGGTTTATGTGTCCCAGCCTGCCTGAAGTCAAGGAACTGGCTGTGGGGAAGGTTGAGCTGGCCTGGAAGGCCCAATGCATTCTGAGGTGGGCAACCTGGGCAAAAGGAGAGATCGTCCAGGAGAAGACCTACAGAGTTCAGGTTCATCAAAGGATCTGTTTCATGTTTTTTCTGTGACCTTGATTATTGCTCCAGTTGTTATCCAGCAACCAGTGGGTGCCTCCACTGCATGTGCAGAAGACAGTTTTTCATGGTCCAAACAGCTCAGATACCTTTTTCATCCATGCTAGGACATCCTCTCCGACCACTATGAAAGGATTCATCTAGAAATTATAGCTATAAAGAGGCCAATAGCCTATGGCCCCAGATGACCACACACTGTCTCAGTAAGCTTATTCTGGGCTTTGGCAACAATATGAATGATCTACTGTGATCACCAATGTCTGCAATAAGTTTTGTACTCTTTACTACAGTATCCCTAAAGTCACTCTGCACCTAGTCCCCATTCATTGCTAGAGGGTTTGAATAGTGCCTCCATATACTTACAGTGCTGTTTGATGCTGAATAGTCAGGAAACAGTAGTGATTGTGAAACTAGTGTAACTGGGCGGGGGCACCTGAGTCAGCTGCTCTGGGTTTGCAGAAAAAGATCACCTGCCACTGCAACTGCACAATCATGCTGATGGTATGACAGCAGCTGGAATTCACTGCTGACCCATGCATCCTCTGGATCATGAGTCTGTTTGCATTGCTATATAGTTGTATATGGGGGAAAAGATTGAGGGATTTGTAAACAATCAGACAGGAAGCCTGTAGCAGGGCACTAGGGTGCCTGCTACTGATAACAGGAATATGGGCTCAGCTGCCACTCACCAGGGCAGCACAGGTGTAGGTTGCTAAGACAACCAGTTGGGTCAGCTGACCAGAAGGGGGCAGGGCCTGGCCTTCATAACCAGCGAGGTGAGGCTGAAGTCAGTTCCTCTCTCCCAGCCTAAGAAGTGGGAGCTCTGCTGGAGCAAGCAAGGTGAGCAGAGGTCTGTGGGCATAGTAAGGAAGCTGGATGACTTGAGCAGTGTTGACATGATGATACAGGGTAAAGAGGACCCTGACAGGAATATGGATGAAGGACAGCCAGGTTGGCTTAGAATTTGTGTTATAGCCAAGGGGCTTTGTGTTTTCTGTTTTGGTTGGCTGTTGTGATATAACACCAGAGGACTGGGTGAGGCTGTAGGGATGGAGGAGGCCTCATAGGAGCTCCCCAGTAGTGTGGGGGGGTTCCTAGCATTGGAGAGTGGTGCTATGTTTTGGGGTGTCCCGATCCCAGCCCCAGTGTGGGTGATTATTGGGAATAGCTCAGTGTGAGTGCATGCAAGAAGCCCCAGTGGGGCATAGGCCCAAGAAAGCGGGTCTGGGGGGCCAGGTAAGGCTGAGGCCACCTGAGCCCCAATTGGGAGAAGCCCAGTGGGTCTAAGACCTGAGGAAGGGGTCTGGGGCCAGGTGAGGCTGCCTGAGCCTCAATTTGCGGGGAGTGTGGGGCACCGGCCCCGGTTGGGGGCGGGGAGCGCGGGGCACCGTGCCAAGGAGGGCAGGAAGGCAGCCTCCCATTGCTGATATTTACCAGCAAGACATGGCGGGTAAGAGAGAGGGTGCATTCAGGACGCGATTTGGCACGGTAGGTAGGGGCGCTAGGGGAGGTCACGGCACCCCTACAGGTTGTCCTGCCACAAAGCCACTGTAACTCTCTCCATCATGCTAGGCCAGGTGATATGCCAGATTGTGGATCCTCAAGGTGGGATCTCCCTCAGGCAGATCTGCTGGCTGAGGTATCCCATAAAAGGGGTGTGTCCCTCACTCTCATCACCCAATAATTTACTCCAGTGCCCATTAATAAAGAAACCCATTTGTTCATATACAACTATAAATAGAAAGGAAAAAAAATTAATTAAAAAAACAGACCTCTCTCTCTCTCTCTCTCTCTAATATATATAAAAATTTAAAAAAATAAAACCAATAAGCTGAATACAATCTATTAATACAACAGTAAAATAATTGGTTCTAATACTATGAGTGGGGAAGGGAAGGAAAAAGCTGAATGCTCCCCTTATCTCCAGCCTGCAATTGAATCCTCCTCAATATTTTTTCCCTTTATTAGGGCTGCTTTTAAACCATAAGCACAGCCAATCAGAGCCCTGGGTGTGTGGTGGAGGCTCTGGCCGCAGTTGGAATGCATCAGTAAAAAGCATGCATTTTTGCACAGCACACCCTCCATTTGGAAAGCTGGGGCACTCTGCAAGCTGTTTGCCACTTCTTCTCTGCAAAGCCCTTAAGCACAGCTCACCTATTCAGCTGGCAGCTAAGGAAGCCTTTGCAGATGTTGCACCACTGTTAGATTTTATCAGTGGCCTCAGTTGGAGTATTACCACTGGCAACATGTAGGGGGTGCACAACCAGTAACACTGCCAGTGGCACCTGCGGGCAGTCGCCACTCACCACCTGCCCTCGCTGCTGACACTGCTGGCAGTGTTTGTGGGCAGTCTGTGATCACCACTAGCTGCTGGTGATGCTGCTGGCAGTGTCTGCAGGTGGTCACTGACCTCTGGTCAGTGCTTACCACCCCCACTCCCCCACCACCAACAGTGCCCTGCTGCCTGAGGGAGCTCCACGCTCAGGTCACTGACAGCACTGCAGCCACCTGTGGGAGCTTGCCATGCTGCCCCTGCACCTCCCCCCAGCCACTGGGGACACAAGGCATTCATGGATATTACTAAGGACTGCCCCTTCTACACGTGCTGAGAAAATTATTATGGTAAGGAGGAAAAAGGAACTGATGGAAGAAAAGATCTTTTCAGAACTGATCAAGACTGTCAAGCCTGGGGCTCAGGAATCTCAGAATGGCAGGATTGTATTCTGGATGAAAGGCAAAAGGCTCAAGAGGTGAATTGGGGCATCCTGTGGCTGCTTGACCAGACTATGAAACAATGTGCCTTAAGGGTAATATCCTAGCAGCCACAATACAGTGTGGATGATTTTTTTTTTTTTCTTTCTTAAACTTTCTGCTTATCTCCTGTAGCAGCATCTCTTTCAGTCAGCTTCAGTGGACAGTGAGGGGAACTTTTCTGAAAACACAACCAAGATTTTTTTCTTTGTCATGCAGTACAGATACCAGCAATAGTTCACTTCTCAATAAATATATTCATAAAACTAACTGACTCTCTGAATATTCACTAATAGAATGTAGTGAGGAAGATATCTGGTATACCCATGTCTCGAGGCTTTGCTGGTTGCCAGTTGGGGCCAGGAAGGAACGCACTTCCCCCCTGCTATTGTTTTCCATGGGGGGGCGGGGGGGGTGTTTGGCAGTTAAAGATGGGAGTTTCTTTGACTGAGCTGTGCTGATGTTCCTGCTTGCATTAGAAATCCAGAGGTTACTGGCTAGAGTATCTTGCTGGTCCTACTTGGAGCCCTACTGATCACCAAATCTGGGATCAGACAATAAAATACATCTCTGAAGTCAGATTGGTGCAGACTGGTTGTTTTGCCTTCCTCTGTAAGGTGGGCATAAGCCTTTTCCTAGGATCACCTGAGCACGTATTACCCAGGTGTTTCTCTGCATATGCAGTGACAGCATGCTGCCAGTACCCTCTGATGAGGAAAAAGTACTGGAGTGCAAAAAATAAAGTCAGGCCATAATAAGGAGTATAAGTAAAGGCCAAAAAACAAAGAGACCTTGAGAGAAACTTATTGAGAGACAGCTGGAGAAAACACATTTAGTCTAGTAAGACTTCAGGATGATTTATTGTCAGACTGCCAAGAATGTATTCAGGAGGAGGCTTGTGTGTCTTTTTCTCACAAGTATATAACAGAGTCTGTGATCTGCAGTGGCAGAGAATTAGCCGCCCTTGCTGCTGCTTCTGTGGCTACGAAAAATGAAGCACGCTGTTAGCCAAGCAGTGATCCTGTCGTGACTTCCACATCATCTTGGGGGCTTGTCCGGCATGTGTCCTTACACAGACTGCCCTGAATAGGACCCTCACCTCAGCTCTTCAACTCCATTGCTCCGAGAAGGCTCTCTTTGACCTGGTTCTTCGGCTCTGCAGCTTTGACACTCTGGACCCTGATCTGTTACCTGCCTGCTTGGCTCTGGAGGAAAAGTCCCTGGCCAGGGTGAGTACCTGTCTGTTTTGGTGTCTGTAGGTCCTAGGCGTGACAATGGGTAGCAGGACCTCTAAGGTCCCACAGCGGGATCCCGCCCGGTTCATGCATTTAAAATATGGGCCCTGGTCAACTCAATACTTGGCAAAATGGAATCCATATACCAAGGATGACCCTAAGTTATGTTGGCTCTTAGACAGGTCCTGGAATCATGAAATTCTCAAACATCTCCAGGGAAATTTGGAAAGCAAGCACCCTGTTCAAATGGAAGCCTGATATCTATGGGAAGACGAGTTCAAAAAGTGCCATAAGCGCTCCCTTATGGCTTCCTACAAGGAGAATAAGGAAAAAATTTAAGAAACAGAATGATCAGCTTCAGAACCAAGTTAAAGGTTTCCACTGCCAGGAGCTGATCCTGCCTGCCCCTTGTTCACCACATCCAGCTAGGCTGTACCCGGTCATGTCTCCACCAGATGATCCACCTCGAGATGAGCTGTTGGATCACTGGTTTCCGCCCCCACCCCTGCCTCTGGCCCTGTCCCGCCACAGCTCGCTCCGGCCCTTGCTCCATTGCTGGTTGCTGGTCCTGCAGCCTCAGGCGCTGCTGCGTCCATGCCAATTTCTCTGATAGCTCTGCTGACCCTTGCCTCTGGCTCATTGCCTCCTGTTACTACTCTCACCTTTAATTCTCCCAAGGGGGACCAATTTGAGGTTACTGTCCCCCTGGACCATGTAGACAGGTGGACCATAGATTCAGCTGTCCTAGACCAACATGACTCCCCGAGCAGATTGATTCTGCGGAATTGCCACAATGCTACCACCAACATGGATACAAAGGGAGCCATTGTAAGAAAGATTATTACTGGTCGGAGCGGAAACCTTGCTGTGGTGCAGTATCTTCTCTGAGAGTACCCTGTGCCGGGGGGGGGTGCAATCTGTGGTAGTCCATGTCCCCTTCTCACCCTCAAATCATCTCCTGGTCAACTACTTTCCCTAAGTTCTGTGAAGACCCTACTGGGTTTACTTAAAACCCTTTCTGAGGTCAACAAGCCAACTTATGGTGACATTCAGATGCTCCTCAGTGGTCTTCTGTCTGGAGACCACGGGGATACCCTCCTCAAAGAGGCCCATTGGCCTGCTCAGGACCCTGGCAATGCTGGTCTGCAGGACCTCTATAAATAGGTCCTAGACACTGTCCCTAAGGTTTCCCCACAAAAGACAGACTGGTCCAAAATTTCTATGTGTAAACACAAGCTAGAAGAGCACCGTGCCAATTATTATTTTCACCTGATCCAAGCCTTTAAGGCACATTCCGGCAATGAAGACCCAGAAGCTAACCTTTCTGCCATGATCATCCAGACCTTTGTTTCAGGGCTGTTGCCAAAGATTTCTGAGCCCTGCAGACAGCTGTAATTAGATGGGGAGCTAAACCCATCACCGAAATTCTGACTGCTGCCACTCATTTCTATACCAAAGCTCAGCAGCAAAAATCAAAGGCTAAGGAAAAATTGGTGGCTCTGCAAATCAGAGACCTTCAAGGGGACACCAGACCATGGTGCTTTACTGGGCCGTTCCACTCGGCCTAGCCACCCGGTTCCTTTAACATTCCTAATACTGCCCGGACCAGCTCCTCTCCCATCCCTTGAAGGTGAAGATCAGTATTAGGACAGCTGAGAGAACCTAGAGACTCTAGCCCCTTTGCTTTCTACCCTTTCTGATGCTACAATACCTGTTACTGTGGGAAAACAGACTGTTTCCTTTCTTCTTGATATCAGTGCTTCTTTGTCTATGATTTAGCTCTGATTTTGTTTCTAAGGTTCCTGTTTCTGATAAAGTAATCACTGCTGTAGGTATTGGGGATCATCCTATTGGCCACCCTGTTACATAGCCACTCTCATTTATCTTGGGTCCCCTTACTGAGCAACATGCCTTTTTGTTGAGTCCTTGTGCTTCTGTAAACCTGCTGGGGCGAGCAACTGTTCATTGTTCTCCGGATGGGGTTTTCCTTTCATTACCCCAGACCCAAATTCCTGCCTTGATGATGACACAAGTGGAACAGGAACCTGAGCCCAATTCTTCCTTGTTGCAACAGGAACTATTGGCTTACCTTCCTGAGTCCTTTTGGTCCCACTCCACAACTGATGTGGGGCTTCTTAAGAGTGCCATCCCAGTTTCTATCGAGGTTAAACCAGGAGTGTCTCCCCCGTCGGTCCCGCAATACCTGCTGTTAGCTGCTGCCTCTCGAGGCATTGCACCTGTTATGCAAGGGCTCCTAGAGCAAGGAGTTCTTGTACCTACTCTGCTCTGATACCCTCTCTCATTGCCAAGCTGATTCTGTTGCCCTTTTAGAACAACTTGCAGCATGAGGCCACAAAGCTTCCTGCTCTAAGCTCCAATTCTGTCAGGCTTCCATTACCTACCTGGGCTATACTATTGCTCACGGTACCCTTCACCTGTCTTCTGATCGCCTTTCTGCTGTCCTTTCTCTGCCTTGCCCACAGACAAAACACCAGCTCTGTGGCTTCCCAAGTGCTGTGAACTACTGCTGACAGTGGATTCCCAATTACTCTGGACTTTTCCAAACCTCTTATCCTTCTCACCTGTGACTCTTCCCCCTGATCCACTACCCTGTGATGAGCTGGCAGAAGGCAGTTTCATGGCTTTCAAGTAAGCCCTTTCCTCTTCTCCCTTTCTCAGTTTGCCTGACTATTCTAAGCTGTTCACTCTTTTCTGTCATGAACACCAAGGCACTGCTTCTGGTGTCTTAACCCAGTCTTTTGGGCCTTCCCCACACAGTCCCATTGCTTATTATAGTGCCTCCCTTGACCCAGTTGCTTCTGGGTTTCCCCTTTGCCTTTGTGCTGTTGCTGCCCTGCTGGTTTCTAAAACTGATTAACCTTGTTCTTGGGCACCCCCTTAGTGTTGCTGTCCCTCATGCTGTCCTCGCCCTTCTTCAACATGGGAGAACTCTGGTCCTTGTCCCCCGGCTGCTTAACCCACTATGAGGTGGTCCTCCTAGTGGCGGACCACGTGACCCATGTTTGTTGTGACCCCATCAATCTCGCCTCTTTTACCTTCTCCCTCTGGTCAACCCCTGGACTGTACCCAGCTTGTAGATTTTGTTTCTCTTCCCTGTCCTGATCTTTCTGATACCCCTCTGACTAACCCTGACTTCCATTCTTTACGTTGATGGCTCCTGTTTTTGAGACAATCATGGTGTTCTCCGAGCTGGTTACGCTGTCTGTTCCAACCACTCTGTCATTGAATCTGCTCCTCTTTCTGTTTCTAGTGCTCAGGCTGCTGAACTCATTGCTCTGACTCGTGCCTGCCACCTTGCTGCTGAACAACCTGCTAATATCTATACCGACTCTCGCTATGCCTTTGGTGTCTGCCACTCTTTCGGGCAGATCTGGAAGCAGCTAGATTTTCTTACATCTGCTGGAACTCCTGTTTCTCACCATCACCTTATTACTGCTCTCCTGGACACTATTCTTCTTCCCTCTGCCTTTGCTGTCCTATGGTGCAAAGCGCACACTGTTGCTGATGATCCTGTGTCTCTGGGAAATGACAGGGCAGATGCCACGGCCAAGACCACCACCTTGTCAGAACTCTCAGCTTTTGGTCCTTCAGGCCGCTCTCTACCTCTCTTCGCCTATCTCCCTGACCTCCCCTCCCTCCAGGATGCTGCCCTGGACACTGAAAAAGACCCCTGGATTTCCACAGGCTGCTCTCTCCACCCTGATTCCTTGTAGCCCCTCAAGCCCTGTTTGTCCCTTTTAATCCAAATGGTCCACTCGGCCAAAGGGGGGATGATGGCAGAAGTAGGCCATCACTGGTTTGCTCTGGGTTGTTTGTTGTTTTTTTTTTTTTTTTTTTTTTGTTGTGGCAGCCCATTTTTTGTCACCAGTGCCCACAGTGTCAATAACACAACCCTGGCCGACCACCCTGCCAGCTACATACTTTCCACAGACCTTTGGGCCATTATCCCTTCTCCTACCTCCAGATGGACTTTATTGAACTGCCCAGGTCAGGACCCTGGAAATATGTGCTGGTCATTGTCTGCCTTTTCAGTGGCTGGCCTGAGGCATACCCTTGCCAATGAGCTGATGCTCTCGGTGTGGCCAAGAAGCTTCTTTTTGACCTGGTGCCTCGCTTTGGTCTATCCCTTTCCCTGGACTCAGACTGAGGCCCTCATTTCATTGGCCAGGTAATCCAACATGTTTGCAAGGCCCTTTCTATCCAATTCCAACTCCATGCCCCAAATTATCTGCAGAGTGGAGGTAAAGTGGAACGGAAAAGCTTTGATATTAAGCTTCACCTGGCAACAACTTGTGAACATACCGGTCTAAAATGGCCCAAATCCCTTCCCTTGATTCTTTTCCAAATCTGAAACACTGTTCAGAGATCCTCGGGTCTGACCCCTTTTGAGATTATTATGGGTTGACCCATGAGGGGACTCACCGCACCTCCACCCCAACATCTGACTCATCTACATGATTCTCTATTAACCTACTGCCAAGGGCTCACCAAGGCCCTCAAGGTTATCTCAGGTTAAAGCCACAGCATCACATCAGTCTCTAGATGGTGACTCGGTTGTCAATCTGGTCCAACCAGGAGATTGGATCTTGATTAAGGTCCACCAGAGGAAGGATTGCCTGCAGCCTCAGTGGAAGGGACCTTTCCAGGTCCTGCTAACCACCCCAACTGCTGTAAATGTTGCTAAGGCTTCTGCTTGGAGCCATACCTCCCACTGCAAAAAAGTATCTGCCCCGATGAGGTGGAAGGTTTCTCTCACCAGCGATACCTCCTTGAAGATCCAGAGGTTTCCTGTGAGTGAAGATCAGACAACAAAATCTCGAAGAGTTCCTGTGAGTGAAGATTAGACAACAAAGTCTCGAAAATAGCCTACCTGGCTAGCCAAGCTTCATCTGAAGCTCTAAACTTTAGTTCTGTGTACTAATATTCTTTAGTAATATTAGTGTGAATAACACTAACCCGTAGGAGAATTGCAGACAATTATGTAGATTTAGAAACTCCCCAGGGAGTGATACTGTTTTGTATTCTTGTGATCAGTGTTTTGTTGTTAGTAGTGTGCTGGAGGCCCAAGTTTCAGTTGAAGAAAGTTCTTCAGCGTTTTGAGAGAGAGCTGTGTTGGGATAGCACTTGGGCAGGCCTTAAGATGATGTCCCTTCTTTTGCTTTGTCTCTTGCCAGGGGTTCCAGTTGGGGCATGGGAAGAGAACAGTATTATATTTCTGGGACGGAGCATTGCTCATGCAGGAAATCTTACAAATTGCTGGGTAGGCATACATGGGCCCATGCACCCGACCAAGGGAATCCCAATGCTTAGGGTGCTGGTTCCCCTTGAAGTTTGGGGCACTGACTCCAATACCAGCTTTATCAGATTCTCCCCCCGTCTAGCAGAAACCAACTGTTAATACCTACATGGTGGAAAGCGGCTCGAGACGGTTGGAAATTGTCCTCAGGGCTGGAAGCGGCCCTCTGTCATAGGTTTAACAGGACAGGAAGGATGGGGGAGGCTGGCTACTTTGTAGGGTATTACCCCAGATGCAAGGTGACTTTCACCTGGCCATGGGCTGAGAAAAGGGGAAAAGTGTCAGGAGAGGTTCAGTCCCATTTTTGTGATTAAAGCACCCCTCACCATCTTTATACCTACAGATGGGAATTATAGTGTGGTGTCTAGTTCAGTGCTTGATGGCTTCGATTTTTATGTAATATTAGGTCCTGTTTCCTGTAACCAATCAATCTCTCATCCCAGAATGGTGGAAAGCCAATGTGCCCCTTCCTATACCCTACAGGTCAATCAAAAATGTCAGGAGGGAAATACACCCTGTAGGGATCTTAGTACTGCAGCAACTCCCGGTTTGTACTGACTATGTGGGGATGATGCCTGTAAGACTCTACCGTGGAATTGGGTTGGTACCTGGACCTTCGGCAGAGTCATCCTGACATTTGACTTGCACTCTAACCTCTCTTGGCATGAAGTGTTTAACTTCCTGCCTGGCTTGCCCAGACATCAGCGTGCGGTTGAGAACCCGCTGGTTCTCCAATGCACAGGGTTTCACCAATTTACCAGGGCATTCCTCCCTTGGCTAGGAGTAGTTGAATTAGAAAAGGCCATTATAAACATTGCAGGAGTCATGGAGAAATTTATCAATGCTAGTGCTGACACTTTAGGAGCTCTCAATGATGAGATTACCCAGGTGGGGCAAGTAGCTGTTGAAAATTGTATGGTCCTGAACTATCTCCTAGTTGCCCAAAGAGGGGTATGTGCAGTTGTGAACCACACATGCTGCACTTGAATAGATGAGCACCAACAAGTGCAAGGGGATCTCTGCATCATAAGAAAGCGGTTGCAAGTGATCCATGCTGTTGCTGAAGAGGAATTCTTTGATTGGTGGGGTTGGCTGCCAAATATAGGGGGATGGGTGAAATCCCCATTGAAGTGGTGAATTGTAAGTGTATTATGCCCTTTTGATCTTTTTATTATTATCCAAATGATTTTGTGCTGTTCACGCCTTTGCTTAGCAAAAACCGCCCAAAGTGTTTCTAGGTTGTCTGCAACTGAGTTGCAGATGATGGTGCTCAGAGAAGTGGCCTACGAGTGTAAGCGTCAAGAAGAGGTCAAAAGGCTTTTGAATATAGAGACGTAAGCACAAGCACTTACAAGGGGTGGAATGATGAGGAAAAAGTACTGGAGTGCAAAAAATAAAGTCAGGCCATAATAAGGAGTATAAGTAAAGGCCAAAAAACAAAGAGACCTTGAGAGAAACTTATCAGGAGACAGCTGGAGAAAATGGAGAAAACATGTTTAGTCTAGTAAGACTCCAGGGTGATTTATTGTCAGATTGCCAAGAATGTATTCAGGGGGGGCTTGCGTGTGTCTTTTCCTCACAAGTATCTAACAGAGTCTGTGAGCTGCTGCAGCAGAGAATTAGCTGCCCTTGCTGCTTCTCCCTTGGCCATGAAAAATAAAGCACTTGTTAGCCAAGCAGTGATCCTCGTGATTTCCACATCACCTCCTCTCCCCTGCTTTTGCCTGTAGCAAGTGCTAGATATTCCTGGCAGCTATCTGGCATTTCTGGGCTTGGTCTGTTTCTGGTTTGTTTTCTGAGGGCTTTGACTTGTGACTTAATAAGGTCATTAGGTTAAAAAGCTACATAAAATGTTACACTGTCTGTGGTGTGAAGTATTTGACTGGGTGAGAAACATTGTATCCTGGTACTATCATTTTTTACATTTTGATTGTTTTTATTTCTCTGACTGGTGCCTCGGGAGAGCCTTTGGGTCAGGGGCTTTCTGCAAACCAGGGAAGAGACTTGCTGGCCCTGGAGGCCTGGTTTTGTGTTCCTGTTTCCTTAAATCACAGCCCTGGGAAGTGGCAAGAAGGGGAAGGGCACGCCTGAGGGCCTAACCGGGGCAGAGTGGCGCGACCTTCGTACTGAGGCCATGGCACAGGTCGGAAAATGACAAAGAAAGTCCTAAGACCTCCCAGGCTCCAGTGGCCGCTGTTGCCTTTAAATTTCCAGATTTCATCTTCGACCTCCCCATATTCTCGCGAGACCTCAAAGCCGGAAGTGCGCGTAGGCAGCCAGTTGTTTATTGTCGCGCGTGAGCTGGCGGCTAATTCCGGGGACTCTCGCTGTCTCGCGAGAATGGGAGGCTGTGGCGCGCTCAGGTTTGTTCAGCCCCGGTCTCGCGAGAGCCCGTGCGGAGGGCGCTAGGTGTCCCCGTGCTAGTGCGCGGACCTTCTGAGCAGCGAGAGGCAGCGGGCGCCATTTCAGGGAGCAGCTAGTGCCGGAGGTCTCGTTCGCGCCCGGGCCCGCAGCAGCTTCCGACGTCTGAGTTGCTCCCGGCCGGGACTGAGCCCCGGAGCCGACGGAATCGCGCCGCTCCGGCAGGGACTCGCGCGCCCCGACCTGTGTCGTCCAGTGTGCAGTGGACGCCAGAGCCGGGAGTCGCCGCCGGCCGGGCACCTGAGCAGGAGGAGCCGCCGCCCCAGCGCAGGTAACCGTGCGGGCTGCGTCCGGCCTGAGCCCAGAAGCGGGCCCCGCGCACCCCTTCCGCTCGGCCCAGCTAGAAGCACAAGTCTCCGGAGAGGTCTGGCCGCCCGTTGGGGCCCGCGCGTGGGCTCGGTCGTTGCCCCGCCAGTGACGCCTGCTCGGCCTCCATGCCGCGGGCCTGTGTTCCCCGCCGTGGGGCTGTGTCCGTCCTCTCCGCGTTGTAGGACTTGGCTTGGAAATCCACCTGCAACAGATGTGTAGCGGCTTGGCCGGGCCGGGCCGGGCCTACGGCCTAGCTGCCCCTGGCGATTTGCCTGTCCCTTCCTAAGCTCCCCGTGATGGCGCTGCTGAGCGCGGCCAGGGCCCGTGCTCTGCGCGTCTCTCAAAGGAATTAAATCTAGGGACGGTGTTTTAAAAATCTCACTGGCTTAAGTGGGAAAAACAAGGTCCCAGGGAGGCTGAAAGACTGGTGGCATAAACGTTGGGGGTCTGTTGGTGGTATGAGCCAAGAGCAAGCATGAATGCAAGGGAAGCTTTAGTCATTTGGCCAAAAAACACTGGTCTTCCTTAGCTCCTCAGACTTCCTGACTAAAGCATGGAGGAGAGGAAACAGGGTTCATAGCACTGGGGAAGCTGAAATGTAGTAGCTTGCACCATGGATAGAATCCTAGGTGCAGGTAAGGTCATGGTTCTCACCTGTCAGCAGCTTGAGGGTTAACTGTTCCATATTTCATTTTCTTAACACACAAACACACGTAAGCTGTCTTATTTGTTAGTTTTGTAGCTGATAATAAAAAAGCCATTTTTATGGTGGGACTGTGCCTACTGAAAAAAAATTCAATATTCTTTCCCTTTCACTGCAGATGTTACGGCTTACGGTAAACTCCTGAGACCTCCCAGGAGTCTTCCAGCAAAACCAAAGGAAAAGAAAGTTAGCCTATATGGAATTTAAGGGGAAAAATAAGGAGGCAATGGCTTCTTAAGACTTCTCTATGCATCATAAGGCAGTAAAAAGGGGAGAATTCCAAGTTACAAACATGCCTGGCTTTTACATCCTTTGCAATAGTTTGCCTCAGTTACCTGAGATGTTTTTAGAAGGCTTTTTATGCCTAGATTTTATTTTTAGAAATCAGGAGTGTCAAGTTTTGTTTTTTCCCTGAATCTTGTTTGATCTGTTTAATGATTTGTCACTCAGTCTTTCTCTACCCTTCATAGAGAAAGGTGTGTAGTGTGTCTAGTTTTTAATGCTTTTATATCACTTTTAAGTTGGTGAATACTAACTTTATAGAAAATAATTGTTTTGAAAAGTACCAGGTGTGTTTTCTGTTGTGAATTTGGTTACAAAGGTAATGTTTTTATATGCTAGATACCTGTAGTATTTGACCTAGTTCCACATCGCATACAAAAGTATCACGTTATGCATAATTAAGGTTATAATATTTGGACTCCATACTTCTGTGTTTGTTTGCTAATGAGTGTCTCATCAGATTAGATGCTAGTATAGTCCAACAGGAATATGTTAACTCAGTGTTACTCTGTCTTCATCAGCGCTAATAAAATTTGTCTGAAAAGCATTGATAAAGGTGTAATGAGGTTGAATTACAGTGGCTCTGAGTAGTTTTAAAAGTTTGGCATAAATTAACTTTATTTTAACACAGCTAAATACAAAGTCCTACAGTTAGGAAAAACATGTTTTCCATTTCTGAAATGTAGTAGAGGGGTTGTATCCCAGAAAGCAGGGATATGGCAATGATTTAAGTGGAGATGTGCTGGAGATCTGATGCAGCTTGAGTTTCACCTTGGAAGTGCTGCAATCTGTGCACTAACAGTGCACTAGCTTTCAACCTGGGGTCTGCAGTCTGTGTCTAAGGGTTCATGATCAGTCAGAAGTATGTGAATAACCACACTTACAATTCAGAGGGGGTCCACACATCCAGTTGAAAAATATGTAGGGCTCCACAAATGAGAAAAGGTTGAAAGCCACTGGACTAATACTGTCCCTGGATCCAAGTAGGATATTATATTGGAATACACAGAGAGTTTTACTTCTGTATGTAGTGAAGCAATTGTATTGTGTCCTTTCTGACCTTGACAGTTCAAAAGTTATCAAGTAAGGAATGAAACATGCTTTTCTGCAAGAGCTTTAAGGAATTAAAATCTGTCTATTTTAGTGAACAAAAGATTAAGAAGTGACTTAATTAGTTTGCAAGTATCTATGTGAGTAAAACGAGTCAGATAGTAAAGGGACATTAATATAACAAGCTAGCAAGATCCAGTGGCTGTAGGTTGAAAAACAAAAAATGAGGAACTCAAACCAAGACCATTCTTTAACCTGGTAACTACTAGAAGGCAGTTAGTTGGGCTGGAGCACCACATGAGGAATTTTGGCGAGCTGTTAAGGGTGGGGGCAGCTGTTAAGCCTGTCTGGTCTGCCAGCCTGAAGAGGCAGGGCTGTATCCAGCTCTGCTCTGCTGTAGCTGGGGTTGGGCTATGCAGCATGCAGACTCCTGTCCCCTCCATCCCTGTGTCCCCTTCCCCCCCCCCCCATCGGTGCAGAATGGGGCACAGTGTAGCATGCCAAGTTGCCATCCTGCCTGCTGCACCAGGAGTGCTACTTGGTGTGCTGCATCACACTCTGTCCCATGCCAGCCCAGTGGCTATGGTGCCAGGACTGCATAGCCACAGTGCCAACAGCAAGGTAGGGGAGCTGGTGAAGGAATATGTGTGCTGCCTGGCTCAGCTCCAACTGCAACAAAGTGAAGTGGGGTAGGAGTCTTTTCCCTTCTCAGGGAACTTGATGTTTTTAATCAAGAAAATTTGATTTCAACTTTTTAATCAAGAGAAAATGTGTCTAGTATGTTCTAGATAAAACTAGTTCTTACTGGTGCTCTGCAGAAAGTCAGATTGGTTCATAGAATTGTAGGATTGGAAGGGACCACGAGGGCCCTCTGTTACACCCCCTGACTGTTTTGATTCTTCTTGGTCCTAGAAAAACTAGATTTTACAAATGTAAATTCCCACTTCCAGAAATTGCCTTCTCAGTTACATGGGTTTCTTTGGCTGGCTGTTGTCAAACCCTTTTCTGAATTCCTGCCTAATGCAAACAGATCTTTCATATTTTTTTGCATTTTAATAAGAAGCAGGTAGTAAACATGGAAGTTATTGCTTTATGATGCTTAACTTTTAATTGTATATCTTGTGTTCAAAGCCAAGACTGGCTGGTGCCTATATCGTTTTTACTGTGTCAGTATGCAGATTACACTTGGACTTTTTATTCATGCCGAGTTCTTCTCTGTTGGATATTTCTCACTTTATTATATCATTTTTTTTGAAATTTGGGAGATCCCATCACTAGCTGTATTATCAAAACTTACAAATAGAACTGTTATAGTATAAAGTACGCGATAGAATACATGTCTGATGTGACGTTGCTCTTTGTTTCAGGTGTCCTGAAAAATGGCTGATGATATTGATATTGAAGCAATGCTTGAGGCTCCTTACAAGAAGGTGAGAAAAATGTGCCGATGAGGTCTTGCTATTTTTTTACCTTAATTTAGCATTATTCATGAAACTACTGCTGAACTGTAAACTAACATCCCTGGAGCCCTCATGATTTATCTTATTGGAGATGCATTACATGTAACTTGCAAGTAAATATATACTGTAAATGTAATTATATTGTGCAGTAGTTTCACTTCAGCGTGATGAATAAATGCCCATCTATCTCTCTTTGTAGACTTGCCTAACGATATCTCACCTCTACTCCCATGAATTCACCTTTGATTCCAGTGTGAACTGTCAATCATAAGGTAGTAATTGAGTGACGTATCGCTGTACCGTGGTCCCCTAGGTAAAAAAAATTAAAAAAAAAAAATAGTCCTAAAATTGCCAGCTCCAGTTTGGTATAGCAACAAGGTGAATGCAGTGTTTTGGGAAAACAGCAGGGTTCCAAGAATAACCATTTCACCAGTCCATGGCCAGTAAATCATTAAACTGTCTGCTCAGTGCAAGAGGAGTGTGACTTTTTTATTCAGGACACTGGTGATGGTTAATCTTAGCAGGACAGGTAGATATCAATTGCTGAGTGAATTCTTGGATCCCTGAATAGTTACAGACTTAGCAAGTAAAAGACAGTATCACAGTCTGCAGTGTCATTCAGTAAATTTCTGTTGCATTCTTCTGTCCTAGTTGTTCAATTAGGAATTGCCAATTTTGACCCAAAATTCTGCTAAACTTATAAATGGCTAGAATAGTGCTGTACTTAGTTTCTGACTTAAACAGGCAGCAAATGTATACTGTCTTTTTTTTCTTTTTTCTTTTTTTGTTTTTTTTTACCAAACGGTGGTAAAAGTGTTAACATTATGCATGCATTAGCACTGGTTTCACAAGAAATGTGTATGAAGTTTAAATAGTTGTATTCATGGCGTAACTTGTGTGATTAAACTGTAAATCATACATAATATAAAAATAATACCTACTGTAAATTTTGGAGTATTTATCACAATCATGTGGTAACGATTTTGGATGGCTATTTGTAAGGTTTTTTTTGTTTGTTTGGATTTTTTTTTAATGCTGTATATTTATTTTTATGTAAAATTAGCAGTTATATAAATCTTGGAGAGAAAGTTGTAATATTGTAATGTTAAGATTCTTGTGTCCTAGTTTAACATGGATATTTTCCATGTAAACAGGTATGGAAATAGGGAATGTTTAGGCTGGACTGGTGGATTATTGATGACTTTCTTGGGAGTCGACGTTACTAAAGCAGTGTGAATCCCTGTTTGCTTCAGGGCGAGATGTGTGACAGATGTGGCATCAAGCTCTAACAACCCTCCAACGAAAATGAGCGAAGATCTCGGGAATGGCATCGGTCACAGGAAACCGCTAGTGGCTGGCTGCTAGCTTGGCCACTTGGGGCTTAGGCAGAGATATAGCCTTGGTATTGATCAAAAGGCACAAAATGCATAAATCTGAAACTTCCTCTTACATTTTATAGAAATAATATTTAACCACTTGAATGCTGAACTCTACAAGATAATTAACTACATGTAAGGAAGTACATCAACTTAATATATTTTTAAACAGTTTAATTATTTCTTATAACTGTATGATTTAAATGTAAGCAGCAAAGTGGTTAAACATGCCTACCTAAATTTTTTATAGCTTTCCATATTAATCTATAAACACGTAATTTAGTATTAAAATTTTTGTTTTGTATTTTCTTATTCCTATTCCCATTACCCTTTGACCACTTGCAATGTTTCCGCTTCGTCCTCACGATGTTCTTCTATCAACCCTGCTTAGGATGAGAACAAGTTGAGCAGTGCCAATGGCCATGAAGAACGCAGCAAAAAGTAAGTGGTTTTCTGTTCATTAATACTTGAGTGTATTTAAGAACAGTGACTTAGGTTGCTTTTATTGTTTTTATTTTCTATTATGTATACTGTGTTCCAAGGAAATTAAATGGATGTTTGGGATATACCCCCCATTAATACATAAGCCCATGGCAAGTCGATCGGTTCCAGTTTTACAGAACTGTGTACACAGAACACAGCCTGTAAAAGCAGCAGAATTACCTCTTCGTGAATGGAAACTAAGCCTGTTATGCATTCAAACGTATAGCCTAGTCACGTGTGGGCAACCGCAATGGTACAGGTTGCCCCAGATGAAGCCTTTAGTTTCACTTTCCCATTCATTCTATTGGCAAATATGAAAATTTTTCTTTTTGGAGACGAGTACCTCCATGTTACTGATATTAAAGAAGTAAAAGAACGTTTAGTTTGTTTTCCTAACAGCAGTATAATACAGTTTCTATCTGTTCTCATCTTAGTGAATAGAACTTCTAAAAATGTGTACAAATGATAATCCCAAACAATTAAAAGGAAGTTGAGGGTTAAAAATGACATCGGTCCTCCAGGATTGTTTGTTTATGCTATTTTGGGATTAAGTTTTGAGATTAAGATTAAGTGGTCCCTGGCTTTAAAAAAAAAAAAAAAAAAAAAAGGTTGAATGAAGTCAACTATGACCATTGCTGGGTTAGTTACTAAGATCAATCAAGCATACTTACTCCTTAATTTATTCAAACACCACTAACATATTTCCCTTAGTTAAAAATATAGTTAAAATTAATTAGTTCTATTTTTCCAAAAGCACTCATTAATTTTTATCTCATTCAAGAGGAATTTGTACCCTTTGTTCTGTTTGTGTTAGACTGGGCGCATCTACATAAGATACGTACTGCACAGTAGCGCGGTGCAGCATGGACGGTGCTAATAGAGGTTTACTGACACTACTGCTCAGTAACTAGTTACTGAGCATTTATTTGTATTTGCTAATACAAGTACTAAATTAATTTGCAGTAACAACTTCACACTAGCATCTTGTGTAGATGTGCCCACTGATCAGTAGCTTATGTAGCTCTTGCACCTGAATGACCTACTTTGTTAGGGACTTCTCTTCAGTGAGAGAATCCCTCTTTAAAGTGGCAGGAATGGTGGCTGGGCTTCTTCAAGCAGCTGTATACAATACTGTATTTTCAGAAATCTCTGGGGCCTAAAATACTAGTATTCACAGTGATACTAGTGCACTACTGCCCAGAACAATAGTATGCTCATAGAATCGTAGGGCCTCAAGGGTCATGTGGTCCCAACCCCCTTCATGAATACAGCAATGCTGTTCCTAAATCTTCCCTCTTCAATGCCTGTCTAGCCTCTTGAAAATTTCTAATGAAGGAGAGTATACAACTTCCTGAGGTAGTCCATCCCATGACCTTACTGTTCAAACAGCAAGGAAATTTTGCATGAGATTGAATTTTTTTTTCTGGAGCCTTAAAATCACTTGTTTGTGTTCTGCTCTCTGGCAAGGAAGAACAGTTGTTTTCCTTTTTCTTTTTTTTTTCCCCAGCCCTTCAAATACTTGAGAATTGTTATTGCGTTTTCCCGAGTTAAACATTCTCTCAACTTTTTTTTGTCACCTGCCTTTGGATCTTTTGCAGCTCTTCCCTATCTTTAAGTTGAAACTCAGAACTGCACATAATACTGTAACTGAGGTCTGATCAATGCATAGTAGTTGACTTGTGGAATTCATTACTACAGTAGATGTTGGAGGCAGATAGCATAGCCTGGTTCAGAAAGGGACTAGATAAATTAATAAGTGATAGATCTGTTAATGGCTATTGAATAGAATGGTTGGAGGTATTTGTTTAGAGATGCCAGAGGAAACAAAGTTGGATGCCAGAGAGGGTACTGAGTGAGGAGGGGTTAGATCACTCCAGATATATCCTGTTCAGAACTTTCCCTCTAGCATCTACTTCTGTCACAGGATACTGGGTTTGCTGCAGTATGGTCCTCCTTAAATCCTAGTAGAATGGCACTGTCTCCTTCAGTGTCTTATAAATCTGTTTGTAGCCTATAATTGCATTTGCTTTTTCTGTGACTGCATTCATAATGATGACTCACTAAGTCTGTGATCCACCAAAACCCTCAGATCCTTCTCTGCAACACAACTGCCCATTGTGTTATCTCTTTCTGTGTGTTCTGTTAATTATTTTATTGGCATTGCTTTTTATATTTGTCAGTGTTCAGCTTCATTCTGTTCTCTCTGGCTCAGCTTTTCAGTCTCCTAGTATGCTTTTGAAGTCTTCTATACTCCAGAATATTTTCATCATTCTTCAGTTCGTTATCTTCAGTTTTCATTGGGAAGCTTTTTATTTTGATATCTGGTTCATTAATGAACATGAGAAATAACATTGGATTCAGGACACATCTCTGTAAAACTCCATTAAAACCACCTGCCAGTCTGATGTTTTTGTGTGTGTGTGTGTGTGTATATATGTGTATATATATATATATGTAATACTCTTTGCTTGTTGTTACTGAGCTAGGTATGCACCTTGCTATAATGTAATATAATCTACACATCTTCCATTTTCTTTGGAGAATACCATATGAAACTTCATAAGAAGCTTTTTTTGTTGAAGAAAAAATCAATTTGATTTGGCATAATGTGTTACTAACAGATAGCAATTGCCATGCCCCTTCTCCCCCAAAAGACGTTTACAAACTGACTTTATAAATCACTCCAGTAAATTATGGGAATTTTCCTTTATAAAAAGCTGCAGGTACACTACTATTTTTCAGTTACAAAAAAAGCTAATTTCTTCTACCTTGCAAGCCTGTTTCATATATGTCCTTTCCCCATACTTTCTTCGTAGCTATGTTTATATTCCTAGAATGTCTGCGTATAGAATCCCATGATACACCAGTATGTGGAGTAGATGTTATAATGATTGGTATGCTCAAAAAGTCCTAATACCATAATTTCTCATATGCTGCATGCCACCAAAAAAAGAAGTGTTCTGTGGGGTTTGTTTTGGTGTGTTTTTTTTTAATTCGGAATGAAGAAACTCTTTTCTTGACAGTACTGGTAGGTATGGTATTTTCAAAAGAAAAACACAGGCAACTACAAAGGGAGGTGGGGAGTAGCAAAACAATGTGGCTGCTGTTAACCCTGTAGCTGCAGGACACCGCTGCAGGTGGCTGAGCCAGAATGCCTGACTCTCTCTTCTGTTTTTTCTGGGACTGAGCTGCTTGGGAAGCCAGCAGCACCTGAATAGTCAAGAAATCATAAAATCTTCAGAGTAGGGCTGGAAGGGACCTCAGGAAGAACTCATCCTTCTTTTAATCTTACATAGATGGAGGTTCAACACTTTCTTCCCCCCCGGTAGCCTCTAGCCTTATCATGAATGAGTTTTTCCTAATATCCAACCTAAATTTCACCTGATATGGTTTAAAACCGTTGCCCCTTGCCCTGTTCCCTGAAGGCATAAAAAATTTGTATATTTCCATTCTCTTTATGACCACCTTTCAAGTTTTCAAATCCCCAGTATTTTCTCTTCCAACCTAAATAATCCTAGTTCTCCAGATTTTCCTCATGGGTCATGTTTTGTCTGGTCATTTTGTTGCTTCCTGGGCTCTTTTTAACCTGCTCCCATCTTAATTAAAGTGTGGTGCTGCACAATGGAATGTTCATGCCTGACTGCTGCCTTTGAGTTGACTGGCTCTGTGAATGCAGGGAGACCAGTGGATGTGTTGTACCTTGATTTTTAGCAGAGCTTTTGATAGGGTCTCCCACAGCATTCTCACAGGCAAGCTAAGGAAGTATGAGCTAGATGACTGGACTGTAAGATGGACAGAAAACTGGCTAGAGCATTGGGCTCAGAGGGTAGTGATCAGAGGCTTGATGTCTAGTTGGCAGCTGGTCTCAAGTAGGGTGCCCCAGGAGTCAGTTCTGGGGTTGGTTTTGTTCAGTGTCTTCATCAGCTACCTGGAAGATGGGATGGAGTGCACCCTCAGCAAGTTTGCAGATAACACCAAGGTGGGAGGGAATAGCAGAAAAGCTGGAGGGTAGGGCTAGGATTCAGTGACCTAGACAAATTGGATGATTGGGCCAAAATAAATGTCATCGGTTCATTGAGGACAAAAGCAAAGTTTTGCACTTAAGGCGGAACAATCCCATGCACCAATACAGGCTGGGGTCTGACTGGCTGGGCAGCAGCTCTGCAGAAAAGGACCTGGGGGTTACAGTGGACAATAGGCTGAATATCAGCCAGCAGTGTGCCTTTGTTGCCAAGAAGGCTAAAGGCATACCAGGTTGCACTGGTAGGTATGTTGCCAGTGGGTAAAGGGAAGTGATTACTGACTTCTGTTCAGTGCTGGGGAGGCTACATCTGGAATACTGTGTTCAGTTTTGGGCACCCCACTATAGCAAGGATGTGAACACATTGGAGAAAGTCCAGGAGAGGGCAGCAGAAATGGTTTGGGGGCTAGGGTGCATGATCTACGAGGAGAAACTGAGCAAACTGAGCTTATTTAGTTTAGAGAAGAGACTGAGAGAAGACTTAATAGCAACCTTCAACTACCTGAAGAGGGGTTTTGAAAGAGCATGGAGCTAGTGGTGGCAGATGACAGAACAAGTAGCAACGATTTCAAGTTGCAGTAAGGGAAATTCAGATTTGATTTTTAGGAAGAATTTTCTCATTAGAAGGATAGTAAAACACTAGAACAAGTTACCCTGTGAGGCAGTAGAAGCTCCATCCTTGGAGGTTTTCAAAACCTGGCTAGATAAAGCTTTGGCTGAGATGTTCTAGTTGGGGGTGGTTCTGCTTTAAGCAAGGGGTTGGACTAAATGACCTCCTGAGGTTCCTTCCAACCCTAGCTTTCTATGATTCAACTTGTAAAAGGCAATGTGGTAGAAGTACTTTATAGCTACTTCAAAAGGGAGGAAGATTTATCTTTCAGACTAGGAATTGGGAGTTTATGCTCTAGTTCAGGGGTGTTCAGCCTGCGTACTGCAAGTGGCACGAGCAACCTTTCTGTGTGTAATGTTGCAGGTTTGGGAGGGAACAGTGATGAATGGGGCAGAAAGCAGAGCAGGAGATGGGGCAGGTGGCATTTACAGAGGGTGAGTCTTACCTTTGTGACACATCTGCCAAGAAAGTTGGGCCCCCACTGCTTTAGTCTTTTCATCTTCTAGTGATACAAATGAGCTACCTTGATGTAAACCTAAGGGTGGTGGGTAATAGGTTGAAGTTGCAACAATTTTGCCTCACTGTATTAGTACAGGAAGATGCAAGTGGAATGTTTACATTTGTGCAGTTGCTGATCAAACTCATATTTTCATAACTGCATGGGGTAAGGCCTAGTTTAGTGATGCTTGTCTTATTGTTAGAAAAACATTTCACAGTAAGCAAAACAGGGAAAGGTAGAAAGAGGTTGCTATGCAATTAAACTGAGATTACAAGCATAGGAGTAGCCCCAAAACCAAGTAGATGAATAGCTTGCCTTAGCGTTCAGTATGATAAATGTAGAACTTGGGCAAAAGCTGGTGGATGGCAATATGGATGCAGAAATTACAACATCTAAGAGGGAAGTGCAAACTCTTTGTATTCATTGTGCTCAAATCAGAAAGCAGTGGAAGGGGAGTCTCCTTATCCATCCTAGGTTGCTGTAAAAATTGTTAAATGCAACTTCAAGTCTAGTGTTAAGGGAGACTATATTACTCAAGAATAGCAATTAAGTGTAAACATTTAGAAAGGGGGGTGATACTGACAAGAATAGATAACAGTATGTCTAGTTAGTAGAAAGACATGGACATGTTAATAAAGTTGTATAAAAAGCAACATGGGTTTGCCAAATATAACTTGGACAATATAACTCAATACTTTTCTTTAGTAGGTGACTTATTATTAGAGAGAGGAAAGATTTGATACGTTATTCTCTGAACTTTCATGAATATTTAATAGGGTGCCACATAAAGTTGTTAATCTAGAAAAGTTAGGGGATAATGATAAGTGGAGGTGATCAAACCTGTTAGTAGATGAATTTGCTGCTTATGTCTTTGCTGGGTAAGCTGGCTGCCTTCTGACCAGTTCACATAGCAGGACGTAGTCAACGTGGCTGTTCAGACATTCAGTAACATAGAAATAGGATCTAAGGCTGTGCCTTTGCTAACAATCTGATGGAATTTTTTCCCCTCTTCTGTCTTGTGATGTAACAGGAAACAGGCAAAGAGTGTTGTGTTTTCAAATGTGCAGAATATACCAAAAGCTCTTTAACATGATACAACAACAATATTCTGATTTTTAGCAAGGAAAGTTTTTAAAAAATTGTAGGCTGTACTGAAGGAGTTTTTGCTTTTTCTATTGCGCAGCCAGGCACTAAAAGAAATTTAAAAATGTATGGTAATCTTAATGTTGGAATGCTCTTGTCTGTCTGTAGTTAGTTTACAACAATACCTTCTCTTAGAAAAGGATGTGGTTAATGTGTTCCTGGCTGTGGAGTTCAAACAACTTTCTAAGAATCATGTATCTGAATAGTATCTGAAAATGAGTCGGCACTTTTCTGTTTGAGCAGTGTTGCAGAAGTGAAACAGTCTCTCTACCTTGTTTTCCTAACTTTTCAAAGTAAAAAAGAAAAAAACTGTCTCTATGCTCAAACCTAGGTTTCTTTAATGAATTTTGAAAATACAGTTGTCTCCTTGAAATTTCTGAAATCTTAACGATAACGTTTTACATTGAATTTACTAGTTAACATTTTATCCCATAGGTTTTCAGCCCCACTACCATACTTAAGAACATAAGTGCCATACTGAGTCAGATGTGGATCATCTGTCCTAGAGTCCTGTCTCTGACAGTGGCAAAACTTGATGCTTTAAGCTAGGAAGAGAAATTTATATATAAACCAGTATAAGTGATTGGAAACCGGTTCATATCTTTAATACAATAGGAGTTCAATGCACATAAACTGCTTTCAAAATGGCTGAAAACAGTTTAAGGTAAATCTGGATGAATGTAGTATCAGACTTAACTGATTTAGGTTAAATTAGTTTATTGAACTTCTGTCCCAGATCCCCTCCAGATTCAAGTTAATTCACATTCCCCCAGCATCCTGGATGCTGTGCACTTCCCCACACAAACCACCCCTTGCATGGTGGGCAGGCTAGCCTTGGTCGAAGCTGTCTGCTCCCAGTGAGTAGGGAGGTGTGCTCTAGTGCCCTCCAGCTTCTGGCCTGGCCTGCTGCAGGCACGTGGCTGTCAGTCGAAAGTGAAAGCCTGTTCACTTGCTTATCAATTCAATCTTTACAGCTTAGATTAACCTGTGAATCAAGTCACCCTCTGGCTTTTTGACTATCTGTACTTAGCCTTAGAGCATTGAACTGGATACATCTAGAGTGATCTGTCCCTCCCTGGCATCCACACAGGTTGGTATATAGATGCCTGAGGAAACATCTCCAACCATTTCATCTGTACTTGACTACTTAGTATTCTAAGAATTACAAGGCCTAGTCAGATAGATGTGTAACTTAACCTGGGAGCTCTCAAAATCCTGTTTATGCTCAGATTTTACTAGATTCATAACTGATCCATTTTTTAATAAGTCATTAACATTTTTGCATATAGGAAGTATTACTGCTGCAATCTGATGTCACAGGCACTAATCTAGCAATAAAATTAACATTGTGCGAAAACAGTCTAATGAGCTGAGGAAAGCTATAATATATAATTGCAAAATCAATGTTGAGGTGTCCTTACATTTGTAACGCGAGTTGCCTTTTTCAGGCGGAAAAAGAGCAAGAGTCGGAGTCGTAGTCATGACAGGAAGAGGAGCAGAAGTAAGGAACGCAAACGAAGTCGTGATCGTGACAGGAAAAAAAGCAGAAGTCGGGAACGGAAGCGCAGCCGAAGCAAAGAACGCAGACGTAGCCGTTCTAGAAGCAGAGATCGCAGATTTAGAGGCCGCTATAGGAGCCCATAGTAAGTTGTTTAATGGGTAAATTGAGTGTGGTTTTTTAAATTGACATTGTGCTAAGTAAGTCTTTGGAAAAAAATGTTCAAAGCTGTGCTATGTAGAGGAAAAGTAAACATTTCTATTGCTTCCTGTTTTAAATTTGCTTTTTATCCTTAAATACATGCAAATTAGCTATGCCAGTTAAACTGATGAGTAAAAATTGTGGATGGGTTTGCAACAGGTATCAAGTATAGTCCCAGAAGTTTGCTGGCATAGATAATGCTGGTGCACAGAGCAGGCAGTAAACAAATGTTTTCAGCTGAACATTAAAGAGAAGATACATCGTATGAAGTCTTTAACTACTTGTTGTGTGAAAAGGCTTGTTACAAGGAATGGAGCACAGTTATTTCAGAAATGCCCTTAATCATGACTTGAGGTTTTTTTGCGGGGGTTGGGAGTAGCTGAGCTTTTACACCCTGGCCACTCCTCTTTGAACAGTATCATTGTTGCTGCTTGTGAGCCAGGTATAACTAATGATAAATAAGAACATTTGTAGTTAGTGAGTAGTTGTTTATTTGAAAGAGTTTGGCTCAGTTGTGTTAATTTAACAATAAAACCTCAAATTCTCCCAACTGTAACACACATTCTAACATGGAGGATTACTGGAATCACCAAAAGAGGAGCTTTTCTGTACTTGTCAAACTGATTCCTGAAGTAGGGGTTATGTTGTAGCCTCTGGGCTCCTGCCGAGCTACTGCTGTTCCCCTCAAGGTTCCAGCTGTAAAAGTGGTTGGAGTCTCTGAGCTCTCCTTCCAGCTCCTGCTGTCTGCACCCACCGCACAGGAGCAGGGCAGTGCGATGTGGGGAGCAGAGGGTGAGCCCTGATGTAATAGAATACTGAATCAGTAAGCATTGGCCTGGCAAAACACTTTCTCCTGCTGTGTATTGTACTTTTAACAAGCTGTTTTCTTTAGTGCTTGTCCATATACACATGCCACTGCCCCTCTTGCACCCAAACTTAGACTTTTACAGTTAGAACTATTTCTCTAGTATACATGTACCTTGCTTCTCCCTTGTTCTGCACAAACAACATACGAGACAGTGCATGTTTCCAGCTCCCCAGTTCCTCTGTTGCCTTTCTCTTAAGATACAGCATCTTTTTTTCTTGTACAGACTAGCGTTTAGCCTTAGAAGCACATTTTAAAGTAATGTTCTCATTAGCTTTTGGTTTCCTTATACTTGTGGCAAAGGAGGACAGTGCAAGTTGCACCTGTCGTTTGATTTTTCAGCAACAGTGAATCTCTCGCATCAGTTTCAATCTCAGCATTTCAGCATGGCTTTCTCCAGACATGACCTTCATCATATAGGGCCATGACTGCAACTGGTGGACATGCCAAGTGTATCTGTTGCTTTGTGGAATTGCATGTCACTGAGAAGTGTATTATTGCAACCTTCACTTCTGGACTAGGAAGAACCATGGTGCCAGGACCAGCATGAGGGGCAGATCCATGTTCAGTGTTTCTTTGAGGAAGCACTCTGTGCCCTGTCATCTCTGAGATTTTTGTGGTCTCTGACTTTAGCAGTGAGCCCTGACTTCAGGGAGTGAATTTTGGCAGTGGAAGCATGAAGTCAACTGTGTTAGAAGCACTCTGCAGCTCTGAAATGTGGGACAGTTCAGTAGCCTATCTCTGTCTTATCCCACCCTGTGCCACGGTCCCAGTTCAATTCATGGACTGTCACAGTTGTCCACACTGGTCCCTGTACAGGAAGACTCCAGCATTCTCTCAGCACCTCCACTTGATCTTCTGTCTCCAGATTCCTTTCACAGATCTGTGACAACTCCAACCTGCTGTTCTCCTATATCAGTGGATGAGGCAGCAGGTTATTCTACAGCCTCTTAATAAGATGATTTGTGGGGATTTATGGGTAGGTCACAGCCTCCAGATCTCCTTGAAGGAATTTAATGTGCCTATGCCGTGACTAGCAACTGTTTTACACTGCATTTTCCATCAAGTTGACCTGTCCTTATTTTGTGAGACCATTATGGATCTAGCAGAAGTAAAAACTTGGACTTGCTTGGCAGGAAAATATAAAATATACTCTTATTCACCTTTATTTTCAGGTTACAGATTAGCTTTCTCTCTCCTATAGTATGAGTAAGATTTCCTCTCTTCTGCCCTCCCACCCACCTCGTAGTCTATTTAAAGGTAAGTATCTTTCATAGAGAAGCTACCCTCTGCTTCCTGGGAGGCCCTTGGGGAAAGGATCACAGAGCCAACCATTGGAAGAGCTTTCTTATAGAGACCTACCAAATCTGCAATTATGTAGTTTTAACAGAGTGGGAAGCCCAGGCATCCTGGAGCACAGAGAAGGGCTGGGCATTGGCTGTGAGGCCCTGCAAGTCCCACTCCTCCCCAGAGATTTACAGATAGTCATCTGTCAATGGGGAGGGGCTTCTGTGGGGGCTGCTGTGCTGCTCTGCACTGCAAAATGGTGCTGCACACTGCTGGGACAGCAAAAAAAAAACAACTAAGGCATCTTTTGTGATTTTAGGTAGATCCCTATTTATAGATCAGTGGTCTTCAAACTTTTTAAATAGGAGATCACCTTTTGGCATTTAAAAGCAAAATAAGATTTACTATGTGTTGCTGCCACCCCCCGGTCAGCAGGTCTGTGGGGAGGGAAGTGGGGGCAGATCAAGGCAGAGGGAGAAAAAAATATTTGTGGGGCACGCCTCCCCAGCAGGTAAGTCCCACCTGGCCAGGTGGCCACTCAACTTACCCCTCCCTGCTCCTGTCTCTGTGGCTCTGCCCGTAATACAGTGGCCTCCATCTAGCCCCTGCTCCTTCTGTCCCCCACGAACTGACTTGCTGGGCTGTAGTGCATGCATGCAGGCACTTAGCCCCCCATCCCAGTTTTGGGATTCTAGATACTATTTCTCCACACTCAAGTGATAATTAGGCCAATATCAGACAGGCCTGAGCCTGTTTATACAATGAACTCTAATGGGTGTTAAGCATGGACACAGCTAGCTGTGCCTACTGCCAACCCTTTGCCTACTGCCAACCTTTTGCCCTGTGATAGGTGGTGCCACTTCTAGTGGTGGGAGCCATACAGAAGTTCTTCATCACTGAGGATAATGATCTTACAATGGTTATTTCTTGATTTCCGAAATAAGGGGGATGGCAACCTATTTTGGACTTAAGAAAGCATGATGCTATAAACCTTAGTGTCAAAATAGCAGTACCATAATCCCCTGTAATTGGGGAACAGGCTTGCATTTTGGCTTCCATGATTTTTTTTTTTTTGATTACCATTTTGCCTTTCTTCAGGAAATACTTGTGGCTCATATTTGGACATGTTTTATACACGATTCTACCTTTTTGTCTCTTACGGGTATGGTAGCAATGTCCTAGATAGAACAACAGCATCTCCCTACTTAAATAACAAGCATGCAAAGGGCCCCTCTTTGCTGCAGGAAGGTGAAAGACGCAGTCAGCCTCAACTGATGCACTGTCATATTGTATACCTTTTGGCATTACATCATGTGGGACTTCATAACATCTGTGTGAACACTTTCTGCAGGCATGTCTCCCTGAGGTACAAGAGGGACATCAAGTGCTTTTTTGTGTGATATGTCCTCTTGGACTAGTGTCATGTAGTGGGAAACTTCTTCCTCCATCAGAGCCTTAGAGGCCTCAGCCAAGACTCCTAGTCCAATTGCCTGACTTTTTCTGTGGACAAGAAAACTGTTGTATACTTTAATGATTACTCTGATTCCCAGGACGACCTGCAGGCTCAGGCAAAAACTGTACAATTCATCCTATTAACTCCAGCTTGGCCAAGGCAGTTTTTGATTCCATAACTAAGCATATTGTTGTGAGGTACTGTGACTTCACATTACTCCTGTTTCCACTCTTCAGGACTCAGACCAGAACACCCACCATATCTGTGTGGATGGTGGGTGGCTTCAAGCAGTAAAATAAAAATGCTCTTCTTTTGTTAGAGATTCAAAGTAGCCCCAGCTGTGCTTGCAGATATATGGATAAATGAACTAGGTTTCTGGCTTGGAATCATAATGTCCCCTTTCAGGCTTCTATCCCAGCCATTTCAGCCTGATTTGTAGAGCTGAAGTATAGTGAGCCATCGTAGCAAATAGGGACATCCTAACAGAATCATTTTCGTCCATCAGCTGCCTTTTGGAATGCTAGTCTATCTTCTCTGCAATGCTGAAGTTCAAGAAGGGCCAGAGTAAGGTGTGCTGCCAAGGAGCAATTTAATCTCCCTGTAGGACCTGAATCTAGACTCTTCAAGGCCTGAAAACTGCCATTGAAGCCAGTGACAACCTGCATAGTGCCTCTGAAATGAATCTTCTTTTGTCAGCATTTGATAGGGAGGATAAAGGAAATCAAAATTCTCCTGGAAGGTTCCTGTTTAAACTGTATTCTTCCAAACAAACAAAGCTTTCTTTAAGACCAATCCTTAGCTTTAAGGTAATAATGGAATTCCATCTTCTAGCTTTCTTCCCAAAGCTTTGTTCCTTCAGGGCAGATGCATCATTGCACACACTGGACATTAAAAGGGCTCTTTCCTACCAAGACTCAGCCTTTCATAAGAGCTCCATGCCTGTTTGTACCTTGCATTTTTAATGCTATGGCTAAAAGAATCTCTGCCTAGAGACTGTGTGGATCTAGACTGCATCAGCCAACAAATAAGTAGCCTCCCTCCAGAATGTCTCCATCCAAGCATCTCTTGAACTGTACTTCGACTTCCACTCATACCTTCACTAAGCACTGTGCTAGCACTGAAGCTCCTGGATTAGATCCTGCATTTGGGAAAATTAGTTATTAAACTCCCAAGACCTGCCTCCAGGTGAACTGGGCATTACTTTGGAATTGCCTACAGTGGAACGTGCATATGGACAAGTACTCAGAGGAGAAAGGAGTGAGTTTCCAGAGTAAGTGGAGTTGTAGTAATGTTGTCCATATGCACAATCCTTATCTTGCTTTCCATCTTGCTCTTTCTCAGAATCCTATGCGTCCTGGGATATTCTGGCTCGGAAGGAACTGAAGAGGAAGTGGGCACTTTCTTTTTTTTTTTTTTTAATTTTTATTTATTTATTTATTTTGTAAATTTTATTTTATTTTTTTCTTTTTCTTTCTTGTTCCTCCCCCCTGCCCCTCCCCCCCCCCAGGCTTTTCGTACAGAGCACAAGGAGGAGTAGCACTGTGTAGGTACTACTAAGGGGGAAAGAAAATCTTAGTTTGGGTGCATGAGGCACATGTACATCTACAATGCGATGTGCAAATTGACAGTAAGTTTTGATGAGCTCCTTTACTGTAAGTAACTTCTCTTTCTTTTGCCTGTAATCTAGTTCTGGTCCAAAATTCAACAGTGCAATCAGAGGGAAGATTGGTCTGCCTCACAGCATCAAATTAAGGTTTCTGATTTTATTTTTTTTTCCTTCTACCTTTGCATAATTAATAAGGTTTGCTACAAACTGGGCTGGTATGTTGTATGTTTTCTGATTATGTTGTCAAACTTGTTATCTTTACAGCAGACGGCGCTCCAGAAGCAAAAGTCCATTCAGAAAAGACAAGAGCCCTGTCAGGTAGCTCTTTTTTCACCTTTTTTTGGCCATTGTATTATAATTTAAAGTGTGTTAGTGATCTCCTACTAGAATGGGAGATGCAACTAAATCTGAATCTTCAGTTTGCCAGTTTCTAAAAACTGCACGTCAGTACTGCTTAGAATGGAAGGAGAGTATTTGAAAAATCCTCTATGCTTTGAGGTGATAGAATATCCATAAAATTGACAAGTAGGCTGTAAATGTAAATTTTGCACTACCCTTGTTGCAGAATTATTAAATATGAAAAGCAAATATTCTTCCTCAAACTGTCAGTGACCTTGTGTCAGAAACCAAGTAGCTAAAATCAAACTTCCGTTGTTTCAGAGAGCCAATTGATAATCTAACCCCCGAAGAGAGAGATGCTCGAACAGTATTCTGTATGCAGCTAGCTGCAAGAATTCGGCCAAGAGACTTGGAAGAATTTTTCTCTACTGTAGGAAAGGTAAGCGAGCACTGGACAAGAGTGCTTTAAGTGAACTTGAATCTTTGGGGGCTCTTACAGAGCATCCTCTAGCACTAAAGTTATCTCCAAAAATTGAGGTGCTGTTAGGGCTCTTTGACTTGGAAATCTGTTAATTAAGGAATCAGCTAAACTTGGTGTCAGAGCTGACAGGATCAAATGCTAAACACTGGAGGGGGGGTTCTTTTTATATTTGTATGATGCCTCTTGCAATGGGGTGCAGTTCTCCTTGTGATAACTAATTTAAGTAACTAATTCTTGTGAATGATTGTGCTTCTTAAAATACTATTTCGAATTAGGTCTCTTGGAATAAGTATTTTTGTAGGTGAATTTTTAGAAAACTCCATCTGTTACCTTCTGTTTTGTGTCAGATTTGTGATAGTCAAGTTGCCTTTATGAAGCTAAATTCTTATTTGTTATAGAAGCAAGGTTTTTTTGGGTGATTATCTTGCTTCCTGAAGAAAGGCGCTCTTACTCTTTTGGGAGGTCACCCCACTAAAAACCCTTGCTACTTGCATATTTCCTGGACTGACAGCTATACAGAACCACTCCCACTGTTACTTGTAAGCTAGTTTCAGTGAAACTGTTTCTAAACAAGTCAATGGTCCAGAGGGCTAGGATGCCATAGTAACTGCATGCAAATATTTTTGTTTAGAAAAACTTTTCATTCTTTCATTTTTATAGGTTCGTGATGTGCGAATGATTTCTGATAGAAATTCCAGACGTTCTAAGGGAATTGCTTATGTAGAATTTGTTGATGTTAGTTCAGTGCCCCTGGCAATAGGACTAACTGGACAGAGAGTCCTGGGGGTACCAATCATAGTACAAGCATCACAGGTAAGCTATGCTTGGTTGTGTGTTAACTGTGACTTATGCACTCTCTTATACTGTAGCCCAGATGCTTGACCAAGAGGTGCCAATAAGTATTGTTGCAGTCAGGTTAATTTCAGTAAGGCTCTACTTCATTTACAAAGGTATTGTTTGTATATCAAAATAAATTATTTTATATCAGTGTTGTAGTAATACTTCTGTGTGAAGTAGCAGTTCGAATGAGGCCAGAAAATTCAGAGGTTGGGAGGGGATCAAAAGTGCATTCTCTTTTCACCTTTGATTACAATTGGTATTTTCATTTAGTACTTAAGACCTAAGCAAACCATGCACTAATCCATATTAGTGAAGCATGAACAACTAATAAATTAGGGGTAAAACTGCATGTTCAACTACTGGCATTTTTTTAATTTACAATCAAGAATTGTTTTTTGTTTTTTAAATGCCTGGAGTTGTACACTTCAGTGGAAGATTCCTACTTATACAGTTAATGGCTAGCTCTGGCACTTCAGATTGCTAATAAGTCACTGAAATGTGATGCCAGATTCCTTTTGTTGATTTGCAATTAACAGGTGTGTCTTCCCACACACATTGGGCTTCACTTAGGAAGCAAAATTACAGTTAAATGTGTAGGCATATGCAGAATAAGTCTGGATTTTAGGAGGCAGAATCAGTTTGGACTGGAGAAAAATTGGGCTTAAAACGTATAATTTCTGTATATGTTCATCAAATCAAAATTGCGATTTTTATTGATAGATGAGGTTCTTTGGGTGAATCTGATATTTTTTTTATTAGACCAACTTAAATAGTTGGAAAACAACTTTTAAGCAAGCTTTCGGGTTCAAAAACCCTTTGTCAGGCTGTGGAAGTGTCAGCAGTTGGTGTGTGCTCTTCCTGGATGGAATGAAAAGTAAAGCAGCTGGAGGCTGGGTTGGTGTGCATACAAGATGGGCAGTCAATGCAGATGTAGATTGAGGAGTCAGTGGGTGAGAGACAGGCTGGGTACAGGGGGATAGAAGGAGGGTGAATAGTGGAGAGGTACCTGGGGAGTCAGATGTCAGGCAGGTTATAACATGTCATAAATCCAATATCTATGTTTAGTCCATGATTTTTAGTATCCAGGAGGTTGAAGTGAAGTTTATCGGTTCATCTCTGGGAAGTGTTTTGTTTCTTAGCTATAAAATTAATTTACCTTTTTAGAGTCTAACTTTTATAGCTGGTTGGAACTTTTTATGACGTCATAGCTGCTTTGCACGAGTAGCAGGTCTTAATGTAATTGCCCAGTTAACCAAGTAATTGTGAAATACCTGTAACATGAGGGGGCCTCAGAGTCAATAACTTTCACCAGGAAAATCTGGCACTTCTAACAAAGAAATAGTGTGAAAATTTCAGAACACTGTCACCAGTTAGAAAAGAAAGTCAGGTCTTGTTTTGTTTTAGGTTGGAGAAAGATTTTCTTCTTTTGTACTCATTACATTTCAGTCATTTGAGCTTCAGGCTGCCTGAAACTTTTGTCTTTTTCCAAAGAGCCAATTTCTAGCAAAATTCAGGACGGTTGGAAAGGTATATAGAATTGTTTACATAATATACAGAAGTAATCACTTGCCAATAAAAGATCCAGGGCAAGAAGATGACAGCCTTTAGTACAAGGCAAAATGGAGAAGATGAGGAAACCATTAAAGTTTTCAGAGGGAGCATGGAATTGTTGTTTGTACAGAAGTACAGTTGTTTATCTTTTATGAATGTCGTCTTTTGCATATAACAAGTAAAGTGCGTTTTAGTTGCTAAAAGACAATCGGGAATCTTCAGCTCATTTGAGGTTGAAGATTTTTAGAAGAACTTTGGCACTTCAAAGCTAGGAAGTTAATCCACATACAAACTTACTGTTTGAGCTTTGGAACTTACTAAAAATAAGTTTAGTACATGTATTGTTTTATGAGAAATGACAACTTAATTTTCTTTAGGCTGAGAAAAACAGAGCAGCAGCAATGGCCAATAACCTACAAAAGGGCAGTGCTGGTCCTATGCGACTCTATGTAGGCTCATTACACTTCAACATAACAGAAGATATGCTTCGTGGAATCTTTGAGCCATTTGGCCGAGTGAGTTTTCAATCCTAAGAGAAGTGTTAAATGCATATGTTATATTTGTTTGACTGTATGTATGACAATTCCAAAATAGATTCAGGGTTTACAAAATGCTTCATGAAGGAACATGAACTCCACTGTTACAATACTTGATTCTTCGTTATGTTCCCATGAATCCCTGAGGGTTGAAGTATCCCGATTCCTTGCAAAAACAAAGAGAAAACTTTATTAAAAAAAAAAAAACTTTAAGAATTGTGTTATTACTCAGCCATTGTATTGAACAGGTAGGTGATATGGGTTGCTGAGAAGTTAGTGACTAACCTGTGAGAAGTGGAAACTAAACCATACACTGAACGTTTCTGGGTACATGGTTATTTGAGTTATCAGTGATTTAATTGTTTTGTGACTCAGGCAGTTTTTGCCTTCGTTCTCATGAAGATTTGGTTTCACAGCCTGCCATGATACATGTCTGTCTCAGCAGTGCTTTCTTACTCTAAACAGTTATGACATCTTCCTCTGTCTTTTAAATCATGAAATCAGGAAGGAAGTGAGGAACTTAATTTCATCTGGGTGCAAGTGACCTCAGGGTACTTGTCCTGGCCCCCAACAATTCTGTTTGCCTGCCGAAAGATAAAAATACAACATATGTTCAGGTCATTGACACACACAACATTAAAATGATATAAATGCAGTTTAAACTTGAAGTGGGTAGGGAGTTGACTGCTCTGGTATGCAGACAGAACTCTACTGCTGGCCCCCCCCTTTTTATTTCCCCCTCATTTTATTGAGGTATACTGACCAGTAAAATCTTTCTAACAAGCAGCTGTGTTCTCCCTCCCTATTTGACCACAGCCCTTAATCATGCCTTCCCCTCCCCAGTAAGCACACTGCAGGCTATTGGAGTTATACTAGCTATTAGAGTTATGCTTAGGAGGAAGGGGAAAGTAAAAACATCCCAGCCACAGGTCATCTACCTCCCTGGGACCCTGTGCCAGCCCCTTTCCCCTGCCCCTGTCCCATTGTGAGGCATGCTAGGCAGGATGCTCATCCACACCTCCTGGTGTCAGACAAGTGTTGGCTGGTTCCCAATCTGACATTTGGGAATAGTTCAGATATTAGATGTCTGTACTCTCAGTTAATGCATGCCTAGCAGGAGCATATCCCAGAAGTGTGTTCTTAAACCTTTATACCAGTTGGGATATAGACACATGTCCATTTTAGTTGCTTTAGAAGGGGCAAAAAGCTGCTGCTTGGGAGTATACAGCAGCTGTTAAGATGCAGTTGTTATCCCTCCATCATTGTTGGTGGCACTCTGTTTGAGCATGATCTCTACCATGGTTCACAGATGTGTCTTCAGATGACGTAAGAGTCCTTGAGAGAGGGACCTGTCCACAGAAGTTACAGGTCTTTCTGTAGGACAGAGTAGGCCTAGAGTTCTTTCCTTTTCCATCCATTGCACTCTTATCTGCTTCAAAAACACGATGATTTGACTTGAAATGGGCTGTGGAACCATTGGAGTCCATTAGTAGCTAGTTTCTACCACCTTTTTATTTCAGCATCTGTTTTCTTGAGAGATGCCTTCAATATATCCTTGTAGTGGCCAGAGAAAATGCTACAAGATCTCAGTCTAACTAGGCTGAGAGAACACTTGTTTTGGGAGTAGATTTAAGCAGTTTCTGGACTTCAGAAGAGCAGACAGATCCCCTGGAAAGCCAAACTGAGGGGGAGAGAAGTCCAGGAGAGCTGGCTGTACCTCAAAGATGACTCAGTGCAGGAACAAATCATCCTGATGTGCAGGAAGGCTAGCAAGTATAGCAAAAGACCAGCTTGGCTTAGCAGGGAACTCTTCAGGAAGCTAAATCACAAAAAGGAAGTGGAAACTTGGACATATAACTAGGGAAGAATTGCTCAGGTATGCAGGGTTAAAGTCTGGAAGGCCAGAGCGCAGTAGGAATTGCAGCTAGCAAGGGATGTGAAAGGTTTTTGTACAAGTGTTGGTAGCAAGAGGAGGATCAGAGAAAGTGTGGGTCCCTTGCTAAATGGGGGAGGCAACCTTGTGCCATGATGCAGAAAAGGCTGAAGGTGCTCAGTGCTTTCACAGGCAAGATCAGCTTCAAGACTACTACACCAGGTAGCACAGTTTTTGGGAAAGGGGTGAGCAGCCCTCAGTGGTAAAAGAATAGGTTAGAGACTACAGGCAGTCCTTAGACTTGCGACACAATTGGTTCTTGAAAACCGTGTCTTCAAGTTGAAATGTTGTAACTTGGAACCGATTTTATTATAAGAATGTTATTAAATGGGGGATTGGTTCTAAACCAAGGCCTGATACCCTATTTTCACCAAAAATACCCCCAGAATTTTGTACTCTGTTAACTATAGATGAGTAACATGGCTACATTAATGTATTTATATCATAAATAGCAATCATATTGATTTAGAAGAACTTCTTTGAGGTGACTTTGCTGGACTTTTTGAAGGGCTCTTGGCTGGAGTCTTCTCGGGAGTCTTGGCTGTAAGTTTTTCTGGAGTCTTGTCTGCTTTCTTAAAGGAAGTGTCCAAGAAAGTTTGGACAGATGTTCTCCATGGAGATGAGTGACATGGTGAACTTGTTCGATGGTGTGGCGTCGCATCAGATCAAGCGTTGTAAATCAAAACTGACATCAAAAAATTGAAACGGTGTCAATTTATAAATGTAAGTGCAAAACGTAACTCGAAATGTTGTAAGTCAAGGACTGCCTGTACTTTACATGTCCAGCTTTTCTAAGTCCCTGGGGCCAGATGGGATGCACCTGAGGGTGCTGAGGGAGTTGGCTGATGTGATTGCAGAGTCATTGGTCATCATCTTTGAAAACTTATGGTGATCAGGAGAGGTCCTGGATGATTGAAAAAAGGCAAACAGTGCCCATCTTTGAGAGGAAAGGAGGAGGATTCAGGGAACTACAGATCAATCAGCCTTACCTTAATCCCTGGAAAAATCATAGAGCAGATCCTCAAAAGAATCCATTTTTAACCACTTGGAGGAGAAGGTGATGTAAGAACAGTTCAGTATAGATTCACCAAAGGCAAATCATACCTGACTAACCCGGTTGCCTTCTGTGATGAGGTAACTGGCTCTGGATTCAGGGAAATCGGTGAATGTGATGCACTTTAATTTTTAGCAAGGCTTTTGATACAGTCTCCCACAGCATTCTCGCAGGCAAGCTAAGGAAGTATGAGCTAGATGAATGGACTGTAAGATGGACAGAAAATTGGCTGGAGCATTGGACTCAGAGGGTTGTAGTCAATGGCTTGATGTCTAGTTGGCAGCCAGTCAGTCGTGGAGCACTCCAGGGGTCAGTTGTGGAGCCAGTTTTGTTCAGTGTCTTCATCAATGACCTGGAAGAAGGTATAGACTGCACCGTCAGCTAGTTTGCAGATGACACCAAGCTGGGGGAGAAGTAGCAGATATGCTGAAGGCTAGGAGTCAGAATGACTTAGACAAATTGGAGGATTGATCCAAAAGAAATTTCTTGAGTTCAGTAAAGGCAAGTGCAGAGTCCTGCACCTAGGATGGAACAATCCCCTGCACCAGTACAGGCTGGGGCAGCAGCTCTGCAGAAAAGGACCTGGGGGTTACAGTGAACCATAGGCTGAATGTGAGCCAGCAGTGTGACCTTCCCAAGAAGGCTAATGGCATACTGGGTGTGTTGCCAGTGGGTAATGGGAAGTGATTATTGTCCTCTTCTTCCCTGGTGAGGCCACATCTGGAGTACTGTGTTCAGTTTTGGGCCCCTGCTACAGAAAGGACATGAACAAATAGGAGTCAGTCCAGCAGAGGCCAACAAAAATGGTGAGGGGACTGGGGGACATGGGTTATGATTGAAGACTGAGGGAACTGGGCTTATTTAGTCTTGAGAAGAGGAGACTAAGAAGGGATTTAATAGCAGCTTTCAACTGTCTAAAGGGGTGTTCGAAAGAGAATGGAGCTAGACTGTTCTCAGTGGTGGTAGATGACAGAACAATGGTCTCAGGTTGCAGCAAGGAAAGTTTAGGTTCAATATTAGGAAGAATTTTTCTCACCTAGGAGGGTAGTAAAACAGTGGAACAGGTAATCCAGTGAGGCAGTGGAAGCTCCATCCTTGGGAGGTGAACAGAGCTAGACAGAGCTTTGGTTGGAATGATGTAGTTGGGGATGGTTTTGCTTTGAGGTCCCTTCCAACACTAGCTTTCTCTGATTCTATGAATCCACACACAATGTCCGTTCCGGTGAAATTGGTGCTCGAGGATCAATGACTCAAGGCTGGTAGCATTTGACTTCAGCAAGGATGCTATCATTTGTGTGGGAGTCTTCCCATTAGATGCAGGTGATTTTTCTGGAGACATTGTTGGCTCCGGGCTGCTGAGATGACAATGGTAGGTCACCCATGTTTCATATCCATAGAGGATGGGGATGATGCCTGCATTGTAGACCTGGATCTTGGTGCCTTTCCAGACATCACAATGAATAAAGACAATGGGAGGAGAGTCGCATTTAAGAGCCCTCCATCTGTTCAGTATTCAGTGTCAGTTCCAAAAGGAAGGTGGTCCTTAATGAGAACCAGGATGACCTATCAAAAAAAATGGAAAACGGAGTTGGGTCAATTTCTGAACCCTTGCTTGAGCCCAATTCAGATGAGATGCATCTATCTCAATCCACTACAAAGAATGGTGGCAGTCATGGAGGAGCCTCGGAACCTAGCTGTACTTTTCAGAATATCCAAATCTGGCCAATACTTTCAACAAAGCTTCACAATTCATGGAATTGAAGGCTTTGATGAGGTCAGTGAAGGCCAGCCCCTTATGTTGTTCCCTCTACTTTCCTTGGACCTGATGGGCAACAAAAATCATGTCAGTTGCCCCACAGGACTGTCTAAAGCCATGTGGAGATTCCAACAGGACTTCTTCCCCAAGAGGTAGAAGGCAGTTTTGTGAGTCTGATACCACCATTGAAATCCCAATACCCTGAAAAGGGGATCCCTCACCAACTCTCCTAGGAAAAGTCTAGTGCGCCATCAAGGAAACCAAGAGTAACCAGAGCATAGCTGCTGAAATCAGAGGATTACGGTGGACGTGTCAAACTCATCTGGCTCCACATGGCCAGATCTGGAAGTGTGGGGGCCAATCCACAAGGCAAGGTCCCTGAGACCAGAAATTTGGGGTAGGGCGGCATTAATTGTTGTGGCTTCAGGAGGTGCAACAGCCACTGTTTGTCCCACTGCCAAATTTCTGGCCTGTGGGCAGCCTTGCAGGCCAGATGACTACAGATCCAGCCTGCATAGAAAAAAAAAAAAAAAGCACTTTGAGGGACTCCTTAACCATCAGTGAACCATGATAGATACTACCATCAAGTCCATCCCGTGCAACACTGATCCTTTGCCAACCCTCCTACTTTAAACGTCTGTCCCATCAAGGATACCAAGAACAAGGCTGCTGGAGGAGATAGTACATCTGCTGAAATATACAAGGCTGGTAGTGAGGAACTGGTACTAAGACCTGAATTTTATTCTATGAATTTGGAACAACAAAGAGATCCCTGGGGACCTGAGGAATGCCAACATTGTGACTATTTTCAAGAAGGGTGATAAGTCTCTGTAAGCTATTGAGATATCGCTCTCTTTTCCGCAGCAGGAAAATAGTTGCCCATCCTGAACAGTCTACATCTGCATGAATCCTATATTGATAAAGTTACTTAACCTAACTTCACCTTAACCCTAATAACGTTGTAGTGGTTTTGCTACAGAACTATGCAAATGTAACCGTTGCATTGTGACAACCTGTTTTGGTAACCTTTTGACATGACTACAGTTGTTATATCCATCTGTGTCCTGAGATGAGCTCTGAGATTTTTATTTATTTATTTATTTATTAAGTCTGGAGTACTGGGAGGGAGAATTCTCTTGTTTGGTTTCAGTTCTTCAAAATCCTTCTAATACTTGTATCAGTTACTCAGCATATTTTAACTGATCATCCTTTGTAAGTAATTTTTTAATGATTTTGTTAGGGGAACCCAAGAAGGAACCACAGTACTTGGTGAACTCCACATTTTCTTAACTTTAACAGAATTTTTTTTCTTAAAGCAATGGGGAAATAGTAAAACTTTCTTCATTAGTTACATGCATGAGTATAATCCATGTATCTGAGTGGTGCTACACCCTTGTATTGTCTCTGAAACATGCCACAGCATAAGTGAAGGAAAAAGTAAATGAAGTTACTTGTTTTAGGTTTTAAAGTGTGGTAATTAAGTTTAACACTTTGTTTTTAGATTGAAAGCATTCAGCTGATGATGGATAGTGAAACTGGACGCTCCAAAGGATATGGATTTATAACGGTATGATCAAAAAATGTGTTCAAGTAGAAATCCATTGCTTAAAAACATTTGTGGCATTCAAAGGGCTCATCCCAAGGAGGATCTAGTTTGTACTCTCAGAAGTGTAGGCACCAGTATGGCAATCCATAGTAATATTGTTTACTCAGCAGATATAGGTGTGATCTGTTTTCTGCTGGCTATTCCTGGTGTCTGCAGCCATCATGGTTAGATAATTAATAAGTCAGAGAGAAGTACCATAATTAAATTAATGGATTTTTTTTTTATTAGTATTGTTAAACATTCAGGCATCACTTTGCAGGCAAAGCTTGAATGAACATTGGTTTTGCACTAGGCTCTGAAGACTAGCAAGTTTAGTCTTTGGGGAAATCAGATTCCAGAAATTAGGGCTTTCTGTGGCAACCACTGTCCCCTGAACTCCTAGATGATCCATGATCTCGGATGCTTCAAATGCCCCTGAAAGAAGGGTGATCTCACAGCTGGGATTCATGATGTACATGGCTCTAGGGCAGGGGTGAGCAATTACTTTGGCTAGAGGACCACTTAATGAGTTTTGTTGAGCTGTCAAGGGCTACACACACATTAACAATTCAACCAAGACAGATTTTAAAAAATCATATACTAAAAATCAAACTTTTTACTATAATGGATTTTAATTTTATTTCAAGAAATATTTGTTGTCCTGATTTATGTGGGTTTTTTAGCAGTGTATATAGAGGTGATTGCATAATAGCTCACAATAAAGACTTACTTTTGTGTAGTGTGGCGGGGAATTTGCTGTGGGGACTGTGCAGGACTGCCCACGTGCTAGGCCGTGTGAGCCAGCTGGGGATGTGCTGGAGTGGGTGGTGGTAGACAGAGCCATCCCTAGAGGTGTGTGGGACCCAGAGCATATCAGTCTGTGCAGAGGGTGGGGGGTGGTAAGTGTCTGGAGCCAGCAGTATTTAGCAACAGCAGAGCATGGCAGCGGGGCCTGTACAGCACTGTCTGCGGGGCCCAGGGTGGTCATCCCAATTTGCCCCCCACCACCTAGGGGCAGCCCTGGTAGTAGAGCTCACCTGGGTGGTGCGGTACAGGTGCAGTCCCTTCAGTTTCCTGGTGGGGCTGCTCCCAGTGTGACTGCAGCTCCCTGCCACCTCCAGCAGCTCCTCCTCCTGCTGCACCACTGTAGGTGGGGGAGAAGCTGCAGCTAGGTGACTCCTGCCCTTGTGCCTGGGGCTCTAGCTCCAGGCCACCTTCTACCTACTCAGCAGCCTATGAGTGGCTGCTCATCATGCCAGGCAAGCATAGTGGTTTGAAGGTAGCCTGGAGCTGGAGCCTTGTGTGCTGGGCAGGAACCCCCAAATGTAGCTCTTCTTCTGCACCCCCCCCATTTGGCTGGGTGTATACATCCCAGCATGCATCCCCGTGGCTGGTGTCACTTCCGTGCACTTCCTGGTGCCCAGAGCAGCGCAGCAGAGGCAAGAGGAGGAGGAACCTCTGGAGGTGGGGGAGGTGAGCAGTACCCAAGTAGCTGCAGCCTTACTGAGAGCAGCCCCACAGGGAAGTTGTGTGTGTGGGAGCATGGCATGGGCTGCCCCAGGAGGGAGCAGGCAGGGCTTGGCCCTGTGTAGTGAGCTGCAGGGGTACTGTAGACCAGATGCAATCAATTGACAGGTGCCCACCGACGAGCTGGATCCAGTCAGTAGGTAGGCTGGATATGGCCCACAGACCATATTACTGGCCTGCCAGATTACTGAAAGAAAACTACAACCATGTTCTCAATTGAAACATTTAATTTGAGCGCTGGCACTGTTGATGAACACCCGCAAATGTGTATTAGATGGTCTTTCATGTGCCTTCCAGCCGTGTGATTTATATATATAGATTTTTTTTTTTTAGGGTTCTTTATGAATTTTTTAAAAATCTCCAAAGCTGATTGTTCTTTGTTATTCTTCCTGATCTCTCTCTTTGTTCAAAATAAACCCACATATTACTCTTAAAGTTTTAATGTGCCTCTTATTAGAAGTGCTCTGATTATATTGGTTGTGTATCGGATCAACACTGATAAAAGGAAAATTAACATGTCAGCTTTTTTTCGGCCAGTGTAGCCAATAAAGTTCTCCAATTTGATTTAATTATGGTGGGGACCCCAGACACCTGGATTCCCTCCCATGAGCTGGGGTGACCCTCGATATGCCCCCAACCCCTCACTTGCAGGCTGGGCTGGAGCAGAACAGCTGCGGCAGTGTCCCTTGCGCTAATGCAAACTACAGGCTGGGGCCAGAGCAGGCACTGTAAAAAGCACCAAAAGCCACAGATGTGACTGGGGAGAGGGGCAGGAAGAGCTGAGCTTCCCAGCCCTGGGCAACCTCGGGCTTAGGCTGCTGCCCCCAGGCTGGGGTTTAAGGGCAGGAGCTGCAAGTGGTATAGGGCACATTTACATGTGCTCCAGGAATAGAGGCTGGTGGGGTGAGTGGGGGGCTCCAAGAACTGCTGTAATTAAAGTGCCACATGTCTCTTGTATCAAAGTTCCCATGCTTGGAAATGGCAGTGGGGGCACTTCAACTAAAGCTTGTTCAAGCTTTATTATTAAATGTCAGCTATAGGATCGGTGTCGGCCAGTATGGCTGGTTAATATTCGAGTATCAGTATCCACCAAGAAAATCTTTTCGGTACACCCTTTCCCCTTATGTATATCTCTTAGACATTGTATTTGATAAAACAGACCTCTGTCGTATGAACAGTGTTATTCGCTGACTGTATGCGGCTAAATTTTACAGTTCTCAGACTCAGAATGTGCTAAAAAGGCCTTGGAACAACTGAATGGATTTGAACTAGCTGGCAGGCCAATGAAAGTTGGACATGTAACTGAACGCACAGATGCTTCCAGTGCCAGTTCATTTTTGGATAGTGATGAGTTGGAAAGAACTGGAATTGACTTGGGAACAACTGGGCGCCTACAGTTGATGGCAAGACTTGCAGAAGGTAAGTTAGACAATAAATAGGCTATAGATATAGATATATCTCTCTATATAGATAGATAGATATATATAATATTGCAATTGCTTAAATACTTCTTGGTGACTAGGCCAAACAGAATTTTTTTTTTACCTGTAATATTTAGCTGTAAACTGCATTCCATTTGTATAAGAAGGAATACCTTGGATAGACTGTTACATATATATGTAGTGAGAAATACTTTCTGCAACTGTCTGTGTCCTAGTTCTCTTTTCAAATGAAAAGCATGACACTAGTACAAGATAATATTTATGCTTTTCATTACAGGTACTGGTTTGCAAATTCCTCCAGCTGCACAACAAGCTCTGCAGATGAGTGGATCTTTAGCATTTGGTGCTGTGGCAGGTAAGAATTTGACATTGATGTTATTTTAGCTAGGATGTAGTCTTGAAATTCAGCAAAGAAAAATATTGATTATTTTGTGCTTTAACATTGCAATTAAAGGGGCTTACAATAGGTTAAAATACAAGTTACATTTCGGGTACATTATAACAGACAAGGTTTTTTGAGCAGATGTGATACCTTTTATTAGACTGATTAGTATTTATTAGACCAACATGGCTACGACCAAAAACCTAGTAAATTTATCAAACTCTTGAAATCCATGATCAGGTTGACAAATACAAACCAGGATCACAGGCAGGCAAGGCTTTTTGAGTAGATGTGATGTCACATCTACTCAAAGAACCTTGCCTGCCTATGTCCTTAGATCAACACGGCTACAACAAACCCAGCAACCAGGATAACATAACATAATGTAGTCCACTTACACTGTGGTTCAGTTGTCCTGTAGTATATTTACAAAAATAACGCCACGTACCAACACGGCATTTCCTGCAGACAATTCTTAGTGTTAAATGGGCTTGCTGTATCTCTCAGCTATGCAACTTTTGCTGAGGAATGGAGAAGCAATTTTATGTTCTGTGGGAGAAAAAAGCAAAAACCAGTCTGTTCTGTGGTGCCCCACAAATAGGTGTAAAATCTTCCTGATGAAATCTTTCAGGATCATTGTATGGGCCATACTACACCGATTCAGTTCCCTTCACTGTAGGCTTCCACTCCACCTCACAGGGTGGATTTGATTTAAATCAAATCAACTTAAATCACTGGTCAGGGAGCCTCTTTTTTTTTTATCATTGATATCTACAAAAAGTGCAATCTTGTTGTTTGATAGAACTTTTATTAAAATATTCCCAGACAGGATCTTTCTTACAGCCTGGCAAGCCTGCTGCCATGATAAGTGTTCCCTTCTACTGTACCATTCCCTCACTAGATCTCAAATCAATGGAGAGGCTATACTCAGAAACATATCTCTTAAGACTTCTGGAGTAGTCTGCTCAAAACATTTTTTCTTTTGTTTCTACTGCCCCCTCCTTCCTTGCATTAATTTCCAGGCTCCTTCTCCTTGCCCAGATTTGTTCCACCCCCAACAATCCTCTATTTCAGGGGTGGGCAAAGTATGGCCCATGGGCCAGATTCGGTCTGCAAGGCCATTCTATCTGGCCTGCGGGGCCCCTAAAAAATACAGAAAATTAATATTTCTCTGCCCTTGGTTCCTGTCAAATGAGAGGAACCAAGGGCAGTAGGACCCAGGAGAAGCCCAGCAGGCTCCAACAACAGTGGGGCCTGCCCAGCCCCTCCCTGCCCTGCCCCCCCCAGCCAGAAGCCCCTCCCAGGGCTTCTGGCCTGGGAGCATGTGGCTGCCCTGCACCAGAACCACAGGTAAGTGGAGGGGAGAAGGGGGGAGGAGCAGCTCCTTCCCTGCCCCGTGGCTGGCGCCCTGTGCTGCAGCTGCGTGCAGCCCGTGTGGGGCTGTCTGTGCCTGCTCCAGGTAGCCCTATGCAGGCTGCAAGCAGCTGCAGCAGGGAGCGCTGGCCATGGGGCAGGGGAGGCTGCTTTTCCCCCCCTGCACGGAGAATAGCAGCCCCTTGCCTGCCCCATGGCCAGTGCTCCCTGCTGCAGGTGCTCACAGCCCACATGGAGCTGTCCAGAGCAGGCACAGGCAGCCCCAGGCCGGCTGCAAGCAGCTGCAGCATGGGGCGGGCAAGGGGCTGCTTCCCCCCTTCCTTGTGCTCGGCACCACCTTGTAACCCGGCGCCGCTGGCAGCAGGGGCCGGGTTACAAGCTGGTGCTGAGAGCAGGGAAAAGCAGCCCCTCGCTCACCGGGTGGCCAGTATCCCATGTTGAAGCTGCTTGCAGCCCACATGGGGCTGCCTGTGCCTGCTCCAGACGGCACCAGATGGTCTGCAAGCAGCTGCAGCAGGGAGTGCCGGCCATGGGGTGGGCAAGGGGCCGCTTTTCCCCATACTCAGCACCAGCTTCTTTCCTGCTGGCAAGCAGAGGGTCAGGGCTGTGTGCTGCCCCCCGCTTGTACTGTGGGGCTGGGGGCACTGGGAGTGAGTGGGTGGGGAGCCAGCTGGAGCATGAGGTCCGTGCTGGCAGGGCCCAGAGCAGGGTGGCAAGAGCATGGGGTCCTAGCTGGCAGGGGCTCTGTGGAGCCGGGGAAGCTCCCCCCTCTCCCTGGTGGTGCAGCCCAACCTGGCTCCACAGCCCCCACTTTGGGCCCCACCGGTGCTGGCCCTGGGACATTAGTTCCAAGACACTGGGATGCTGGTCCCAAGATGGTGACCAGGGGGTGGGTGGCGCACCTGTTCAGGGGTGGGGTTACCCATGCAGCCCTCCACAGCCTGCCAAAACTGCGTAAGTGGCCCTCTGCCCGAACTAATTATCCACTCCTGTTCTACTTCATTTAACATCTTGAAACTTTGCACTTTTAGAGAGAGGTAAAGGCTTGATCTGTGCACACGAACTTGCAGAGACACAGTAGGGCTGATGGGTAGGTAATCAGGGATCCTGGTTTTCTCTGACTTAAAATGAATAAAAATGCTCAATTTCTGGGTTAAAAAAAGTAACTCCAAATCGACATCTTTCTGTGATCAAAATGAAATCTCTCCCTCTCTGAGAGAGAGTTTTAGTTTAAGATATAGATTAGTATAAACTAAGATTCAGTTTAATATATATATCTTTAAACTCTGTCATATCTATCCATCTGTCTATCTCATCGTGCAATAGGGATTATATGGAGATGAGGAAAACCAGACTTGATTACCAAGGATCCTGATTTTCTCTGACTTAAAAAATAAATAAATAAATAAATAAAAATTGTGTGTATATTTAAAAAAAAAAAAAAAAAGGCCTTTTTATCAGATAAAACCAGGATCCCTGGTAATCAGGTCTGTTTTTTCTCATCTCCATATACTGCTGTTAACAAGGGTGTTCTCTCTGGAGAGATGCATCTGATTTGAAAACTTGAAACTAAGCATCACAGAGATTCATAGAAGTTTAGGGCAGGAAAAGGATCTCATGAGAACCATAAAGAAGTTTTTCCTTATCCAGTCTAAAAGGAATTTATGACCATTGCTCCTGGTTTTCAGCTGGGGAACTTTGAGATGCTTAATGGGATCTTCTGGATTTGAGCAGTGAGTCCCATTAGGTAGAGTGATTTTCTTTAATCTTTATTAATCTATAGAGGTGCCTCTGAGAACCCTGTGAGATTGAGCCTCTAATATAGTCCATGGCCTGTTATGACCTGTTTATAAAACTTTTCTAAAAAGGTTACATGAAGGTATTCTCTCAAATAGTATATAATTAGAAGTTATAATCCCTATTCCATGATGATATCTTTGAGCTCTAACATATTTTAAACTAAAAGTGTTGTTACATAGGTTGGTTTTTTAAAAGCCTCTTTAAAAAATTTTTTAAAAACACAAGTAAAAAAAGCTGATTTTTTTTTTTTTTTTAATAGATTTTTATCCACCCTGCCACCTCATATACAGGCTTCTCTTTAATGCTTTAAATCCTTCGTAACATAGGCTTTCCTTATCTCATAGATTACCGTATTTTCACGCATATAATCAGTGGGCTATACACGTTGCAGGTAATGCAGGGTCTTTAGAACAGCATAGCCCATCCCCGGCTGCGGTCTGATGTCACAGCGGCAGTGAGCCCTGGCAGGATTGAGCATGGCTGGCAGCGAGGAGCCGGGCTGCCTCCCTCCTGCTTGCAGCTCCTCATCCATCCCCTCCCCTGTAGCAATTAGCACCAATTAGCTCTGGCAGCTGTGCCCAGCAGAGCTTGCACTATCAGGTGCAGGGAATACATGGGTGCGGTCTATACATGGACTGTTTTATGAAAATACAATTTTCCGCGGGTTATACATTGTTGCGGGTTATATCAGTGTGCGGGCTGTGTGCGCGAAAATGCAAGTAGTTGTTTGTAGTAGTGACACTTGCTTTTACTTGGCATTGCTACCCTTTTATTACTCACCAGTCAGTTACTGTATCCAGCACTTTATCCTTTTTCCCATGCGACTTTTTGTACATGGTGCTTTGGAGGAGGAAGCTTGGGGAACATTTGTGCAACTACTTCTGTATCCCATTTCAAATCTCCCCTGACCAAGACTTGCCTTATGAAAACAAAACTGGTCTTAGCTAAGCAGGTGATAGGATGAAACGGTCCCCTTTTTCCCCTATCCCGCTCTCAACTCTCCATTTCAGTTTATTCCTGCTTACCTAATCTGTCACCATTAAAATATCTTTATTAAAACAAGCAACATGTGTAACAATATGGCAGTTGTCAATTAACTTACATGAAAACGTATTCCAGTCCATTGTTGTTCTCTAAATGGTCCTGATCTTGTAAAACTCCCAGCATCAGAGGAGTCTTTGGGGCACTGCTGTAATGCAAGTGTTAGAAGTTACTGGCTTGTCATCCCATGCCCCTTTCATTATACCGAAACAATAGTATAATGTCTAAAGAGGCTAGTGGAACACAGGGGCTTAATACAGGATATGGTAAGGATTATACAGAATAGTGGTGACAACCATCATTAATATTGCATTGAAATATAACTATTTTTGAAACTTGAGAATTCTTTTTTTTACTAAAGATTTGCTATGCATTTCCCATTAATGAAAATGCTAAAGATCCAGTTAGAACAAACTTAATTCATTTGTCTCTCTTCAAAATGCACTTGGACTAGTATTACTTGTCTTTTCAATACAAATGCCTATAATCTACAATTCTACAATACGCAAATCTAATTCGGTATCTAAGTAACTGTTCTCAATTGTACTTAAATGCAGTTGTACAATTTAATATTAAAAGTAGCAAGGTTTTAAAGTTTGCGTGTTTTTATACAGCACAAAATTCACCTGTGAAACTCATTGCTATAACTTGATTCTCTTTTGTCTGAACCTGTCAGAAGTGGTGCAAAGGAATTAGTCAGCTGGTAGCTAACCTTTGCACCAAATGTTCTATAGGATCTTCAACTGTTTAGAGCTAAGGTGGGTTTATCACAGGGGACTTCTGTATGTCAGAATTGGAGTGGGTTGAGTGGGCTTTTTTTGTCCCAGTTGGATTGGAATAATGTAGGAAAAATCAAAATAACAAACAAAAACAATCAAGGCAGACAACTTAATCAACTAGCTGGTGCTTGTATATGTGAGTATTGGCCTTACTAATTGTTTGTAGAGTGGCCCGAACCCTCATAAACTTCATATGGCTTTACAGAGAGCATACCGTAAGGTAGTTTTTCCTATCTTTAGGGCAGATTGTTCCCTGCTCAAAACAAGGTGAAAACATCCTTAAAAAAAACAAACAAACAAAAAAAAACTTGGTCCAGATGCCAGAGATACTCGTACCTCTTTTTCAAGGTGACTCTTTTACTTGTTCTAACCTTAAAATAATTGGATTGCTGTGGACCAGGGCGTAGCCTCTGAGAATCTTACTCAAAATAGTAATTGTTCAGTTCTCTGTTGGAGAGAGAGTAATAAACTCTGACATGACTGTTTTCATTGTTGCCAGAAGCTTCCTCAGTTTAATGCACTTTCTGGGCTATATTCATCTAGATGAGAACATCAATAGGTGCCTTAGAGTAAGCTGCTTAGAAAAGTGGCTTATGTGTCCTAAAGGTTTAACACTTCCTGACTTCAGAAAGAAACTGTTACAAGTCATTTATTCTGTACATTGTCTTTTTAAGCTTCTTGTACCCTGTTGAATCTTTTGGTCTAACTCTGAAGTCAGGAAATTTGTCGATATAAAAGTCTGCCCTAGTTGAATACTTTCTTGTGTTTTGTGTGGATTAATGTATCTTGATTGTGGGGGAGGAAGGGGTGAAGCTGACTCTGTTTACATTAATTACTTTCCTCATTTTACTGTTAAAGTGATGGTGGTTGAGCAGCAGAATTAATTCTCACAATGCTGACTGATACAAAAACAGTTTGTGTGGTTGAATTGGAATTTGATAGCCTCTTCTACATTATCTGAGTGCAACCCAATGTGATAAAAGCTTTGAAATGCTTTCTCTACTTGAATGAATGCATATGTACAGTTTTATAGAATGTGGGGTGAAGTGGGAAGATTGTATGTATAAGAGATCTATCCAAGCTGGTTTTAGAGATTTGGGCAGGTAGCTAAATATCTAGTGTAGTGTCCTTGATGCTCTTTTTAACTTTTTATATGCACTCTTCTTTAGATTTACAAACCAGACTTTCCCAGCAGAATGAAGGTAAGCTGTAGTTGTCAAGTGGGGGTTCATTGGTTCTTTCAGACTGGGATTTGTTATATCGATGGAAAGCTATTCCTACACTGAGGAATTACTATTTTTAATATCTGTAGGAGCCATTAATTCTGTAATTTGTTTATTTAAAATGGCTTTCCAAAGCAGAAATTTCACATGTACATGAATTTTTTTCCTGGAACTTCTGTAAATGTTGCTCTAATATGAACCGGAAAACTACTTTTTTTTAACGTTTCTCCTTCCATATTAGACAGCCGTGCTCTAAACCTGGAAGCCTGTGTTCCACATGCTGCCCGCCAAAGGGTCAACCTGTGGCTTTTGGGCTACCAGTCTAGGTGTGCTTCCCCCCCTCCCCCCAACTCCCCCAACACTCTACTGCCACTGGAGTCTGTCTAGACCGTAGTTTGTGACCTTTTTTCATTTGTTGGGCCCCTTTGAAATTTCAAATAGAGGTGCGGACCCCTTTAAATTATAAGTATGAGTATTCACATACTTCTGATCATAATAATCTTTTGTGGACCCCTTAGGCTGCAGAACTCCAGGGGTCTGCAGACCACAAGTTGAAAACCACTGCTCTAGACTTGCCTCCCTTCAACTTTCTCCTCCCACCCATGGGATGGGGCTGATGGAGCCAAAGGAATCTGCATCTGTGAGGACCCAGGGATCCTGTGCAAGTGTGGAGGCTTAGGGTTGGGGTAGTTCAAGTTTGTACAGTCACCCACCACTCAAAAGTTGGATGTCCCTATTTTAGAGGGGGAGACTTGTAAACAACACATCCCAGAGTAAGATTCCTAGATTCTTGTTCTGAAATCAGTTATGACATTTTTCTGTAACTTTGGTAAAGTCATCCTCTGAGCATTTCCACTGACCTACAAAGCAAGTGAGCTTTCTGAATAGTAAACTCTTTACTCCAAAATGAACTTAGTGTCATGTGAAAAGTAAACTTCAGTTAATTACAGAGAACAATTTGTGGCAGTCAAATAATTGGCTGGATTTTTATTTTAATTTTTTTAATAATTCACATTTAAAAGGCATTTGATTATTATTTACACTTTGGCAGATTTCATAGCTCAGTGGTTATGACATAGCAGGAACATTTGTGTTATTACAGAGTTTACACTTAAGCGATTTCAGAGCCGATATTTATTTAACTCTGTCAGAACATGCCAGTTTACTTCTGGAATAGGTGCAGCCTAGTTTTATTCAGTTATAACCTTTCAGAAAAGATGTGGGGGGGTTGTTGGTTTTTTGTTTGTTTGTTTGTTTGTTTTTTATAGTTACAGTTCACATTTTTTTAGTTACTTGGTTCAGCATGTCTAGAATGTTAACCAGAGTGGCTCCACAAAATTTAAAAACAAATCAGTCTCACTTTGTGAGTGGTAGATTTTATTAAAAAGAAGAACATTGAATGTTATGAGTTCTGTTTCCTTTTCCACCACTGACTTGGTTGTCTGATGTGGATAAGCAACTGCACTTAGCTCTGCTCTTGCCTCTGCATCTGAATAACAATATGGTTCCATCTAAATATCATACTCGGGAAGTACGTATTGAAATAGTCTTACCTAAACTGAATTTTATGCAGAAAATACTTGGATCATAGAATAGCTTTGTCCCTTTTTTTTTTTTTTTCCTTCAATTAGTTTTGGCTGCAGCTGCTTCTGTACAACCACTTGCAACACAATGCTTCCAGCTCTCCAATATGTTTAACCCTCAAACGTAAGTGATTACCTGGGGTCCTGGCTTTCTGTTTTAAAATCAGAGAATTTTGGATTTTTAAACAACCCCCAAATTCTCTGATTTTAAAAAAAAATCTACTTTTTTTTTGGGCTTAAAATGAAATGCCACTGTGTCTGTGTCAGTTAATATCAATAAAACATTGTGTTCGTGGCAGGGCACTTTTGGGTGCCTGCTACTTTAAGGCTGGGAGCAGGCAGCTGGTAGGTGTGGGCCAGCCCTGATAAGGTGGCCATTTTAGATCTAGGCAGCTGGGGGAACTTCACCTGGCTGAGCTGTGGCTCAGATCATCTTGGAAGGTAAGGGCAGGAGCTATGGGGATGGCAGCAGGCTTCTGGTCCTCGATATCACTGAAAACTGCACCCTACTGGGGAAGAGTGGCCTGGTGGAGCTACCTGTGGCTCCCCAGAAATGCCAGGCCAGTTGCCTCCCCAGTGAAAGGCAGGGAGAGTTGCTTTTAATACCCCAGCCCCCGCATCCTGGTGGGTCACCCAGATTTGGGGACAGGTATGTCTTCAAACACCTGAGCCCCACAAGGGTGTAAGACCCCAGAGGGGGCAGTAACATGACCTGGAGAGAGGGCAGGAGAGTGGCCCCAGAGCAGGAGCAATAATGTATGGTTGGGCCAAAGTAAATCTACAGACTCCTGAGGCTGCAGTTGGGCCAGAAGCCAAGACCCTGGTAAATCCTCAGATGTGGTGAAGCCAGGTTTAGGTCAGAGGTTAAGAACTTGTTTTGGATGCTATCTACAAGGCATGGGACATGGTAAGGGAAGGTTGGAGCCATGTCTAACCCCTAGGCATCGGGGTCTTAAAATGCAGGGGTCTGCCCATTTACACCAAGTTAAAGATCAAAGTCATGGCAAGCAAGACTGGGCAGACTGCCCCCTACTTACGTGGGTGGGCTGATGTGAGACCCGGCCCTGGGCTTGCCCCGTATCACAGATATATTTGCAATTTTAACACAATTAGGAAGTCTACTGGTGCCTCGATCATCATTATAATAACACAAATTCTAAATACCTATGAATTCTGGTATTTGGATTTGGTTTTTTTTTAATCGGAGAAATTAGAGCTTCCCCTGCCCCCTTCACTCACCAGGATGTGGAACCAGCTGTGACTGTGTGCCTCACTGCTTCGTGGTGCTGAGCAGCCCTAATATGCTGGTGGTCCTTGCTCCCAAGCCATAGTCCCACCCAGTTCTGCTGGCATCCCTCCCTCCTGACCCACAGCCTCTGCCTGCCTCATTCTTACTCCCTCCTGGGAGCAACTCCCCCTCTGCACTAGGACATGGGTCCAAATGCGCTATTCCCCTTGCTGCTTTGTGGTACTGAACAGCCCTTACATGCTGGTGCCCTGTCCCTGCCCATGCCAGTGCCCGTGTCCTGCATTCTGCTATCTCCTGACTAAGGGAAGCCTGGCATCAGGTAGGGCATGTGGGAGGGAGAGGAAAGGGGGGTAGGGTGGGATGGCATGGGGGCACAGCAGGGGCCACCCATGAGGCCAGGTGGGGTCTGTCCCCAACCACCTTTTTAGTCCCTGCTGTGCAGGGACCACTGCCACTCACCTGCTGCCCCTATGCGAGTCTCTGGCCGACCGAAGTTGTCACCCCAACTACCTCTGCCCTCCTGCTCCCAGGCACCCACTGCCCAAATGGTTTCAGATGGCAACAGTGAGTGTAATGCAGCACTTCCTGGTAGAGTAGAGCCACTGCTCACAGCTGTGGGCTGATTGCAGTTCTGGCTGGCCCCTGCAGGCTGCCAGGGCTGCTGTTGTCTGCCCTCACTGCAGATCTCGGAGCTGCTCTGCCGCACTAGCCCAGCCTGGTTCATGGACTGCTGGGCCAAAGTGCTTTGACACATCTGCTACAGCCATCTGGGACCAATCTGGGCTGTAAGCACCTAGGAGCAGAGAGTGGGGTAGCGGGGCTGGGTGGAGACTGCAGCAGGCCAGGGACTCGCATGGAGGCAGTGGGTGGGTGGCAGCAGTCCCTGCTTGGCACGAGCTAAAAAGTGGCAGGGGCAGACCTTGCCTGGCCCCCAGGGGTGGCCCCTCCTGCATTCTTCTTCCTCCTTTTTCCTCCCAGTTGCCCTGCCTGTCACCAGGCTTCCTTTTGCTTCCCTGCAGGGCCAGTCAGCAGGCCTCAAAACCTGCAAAATTGGGCCCAGGGACTGCACAGGGACCAAGAAATCACTGGCTCCCTCATTCACGGCCCCCTGCCTCCCCCAGCTCTGCTGGAGAGGGTCCCAGCTCCCCAGGCCCTACTTACCCAAAGGCTTCAGGAGACAAAGTGAGTCTGAGCTAGCCCTGACTGGTCTCAGATTCTTGGGCCCTACCCCCTCCAGACAGTGCTTAGGGTTTTATGCCCTTTTTGCACACAGCTCCTTGTTGGATGCTGGAATTCTGCAGAGAGCTGTTTGCAAAAGAGGAAATGCACATTTTTCTCCCTCCTCTAAAGGGGGAAATGCATGTTTTTTTCCACAGGAAACTGAAAACCCAGATTCCTGGTAATCTATTGTCTGCTTCCATTTTTATTGTTACATGTTAGTTCATGGTTTTAAAATGTGGAAGTTGAGTTTACTGGCTCAACATCAAATATATGAAGTTCCATCCAATTTTTTGCTTTGCAGTGAGGAAGAGGATGGCTGGGATACAGAAATTAAGGATGATGTGATTGAAGAATGTAATAAACATGGAGGAGTTATTCACATCTATGTAGACAAAAATTCAGCACAGGTATGTCTGTTCCCATTGAGCTACCAAACTAATTTTAGCACACTTGATTTGTAAGCATGCTGCTGGACAGAGAAATGTTTTGAAGTGAATAAAATGAAAAAAGTATTCAAACAAAATTCAGAAAAAAGAAGAATAGTTCTGCAGTTTTATTAAAATAATTTTAGGTTTGTTGAAAACATCCTATAACTGCAAAGTCATACAAATTTGCTAAAAGTTTGCATTAAAATATTGTGAAAATGCGTCTTCAATTTAAAGAAAGTAAAGTTTAACTCCCCCCAAAAATTGTGGATTTAGATCCCATTCCATCCTGGTGAATCCATTCAAATCTTTCACAATGGATCTAGAGTTTGAGCCAGTTCAGGTGCCTCATTTTCTGGCTCCAAGATAAAAAATGCTGAGGAGATGCTGAGTCTGGGCCAGAAACAATTCCAGATTCTTTATACCTCAAAAGAGAATCTCCAAATTGAAAAAGAAAATTAAACCCGAACCCCAGGCTTGATATCCAACCCTTACCATGAGAGAGCTAGGCCAACAAGCTTCCCAGTATCAAGGAGTTATATAATTATTGCCAGCAGCAAAAACTAGTAGTCACATCAGTGACAATTCCTGGATACTGAAGCATGCATCTGTATGTAGATATAATCCTTAGTGCCAAAGCATAGAGGAACACCCCTGTTGCCGACAGACTCCAGTCAGTTTCCTTAGCAGGTACCACACCTGATCCTGATCTTGCTGCTCCTGTGTCCCCTTTCTGTTCACCTCCCCCCAAACTGCCTGTTTTTGATGTGGCGGTGTGACTCATCTGCCTTGTCTGTGGGCAGTCTCTGTTACCATTCAGAACTCTTCCTTTTTTAGCTCACTAAAAGGACTGAAGTAGATGGTTCCACTCCTTCCTGGTATCCTGTATGCTCTTATTTTATGTTGAAAGGTATGAGTCTGAAGTATTGGAGATTCCAGAAATCTTTAATGTAGTTCTTTTTCTTAAATCAATCTCCTCTGCATCATTTCCCATCATGGCATCTGTCATGCGATTCTTTGACACCTAATCCCATCATTATATCCTTATCCTTTTGTTGGGGTTGGCTCTTCTTGATCCCTTATTCATGAGGAACTAAAAGCCAAATCAGGAGCAGTACCTAAATGAATGCTACCTCCTTTGAGGTATGAAATGAAAGCCACCCAAGCCAAAATTTAATCTGTCAAATTTGGTTCTTGTTTGAAAATCACTAGAACCTACAGTAATTACTGCTGAGAGATGGCATGGAACCATTCTGCTTTTATCATGGTTATGTCAGCTCTGGAATTCTGTCTTTGTACTGATTCAGCTGAGGTGATCATGGTGGAATTCTCACTGCATCTCCTTCAGAGGACTTCTCATCTCACAGTTTTAAGCAAAATTACTGGGGAATTGACTTTGGCATCTGCCAGATAAAGATCCTAATTGCTTACCTCTGACTCAGTTCTGGTATATATGAGAATGCTGTTTACCTATTAAAAATGCTTGTATTTTATAAAGGATCTCTTGATAACCAGGGATCATGGTATTTTTTGATTTAAAACAAACCCTTAATTTTCAGGTTAAAAAATGTAACCCAAAATCCACATTTTTCCGCAATTAGAACGAAACACCACCAATACATATCTGTGTGTATAGTGGCGTTTCATTTTGATCACAGAAAATGTGCATTTCAAGTTAGTTGTTTATTTTTTTTAACCCAGAATTTGGGTGGTTGGTTTTTTGTTTGGTTTTTTTTTAATCTGAGAAAACCAAGATCCCTGCTAATTACTTTACTTAACTACAGTCTAGGTAAAAAGAATATAAATATTTTTGTGACTCACTAAGAATAGTTTGGCTCTAAGGGCCTTCTGCCTCTAGTAACAGCCTTGAAATTGATAGGACCAAGTCAGCTGCTTTTAAAAGCCTTGAAGTGGTTCCTAATCAGATTTGCCAATTATGCAGTTAAATAGAGTACAACTATATCAGGAAGTAGTAGTACCAAATAATTCTTATTTAAGTGGTTTATATAGGTAACCGGTGCTTACTGCAGCGTAAGCAGTAGGCAGAACATTGAGACCAGCATGATGTAATGCAGTTAGGTGAATTGTATGTTTATCCAGTAAGCATCCAAGTGAAATGCACAAAACTTGCTTTTGTAAAGGTACACTTTTTTTTTTTGGTTAAAGAATGTGGCACTATCCTTGTATTTTGAGCTACATGTGTAATTTTACTAAATGGAAAACTCAAGGTTTTCTTAATGCAGATAAGACTAGCATGTCATTTTCTCTTTCCAGACCTTCTTGGGACCATTGCACAAAGAGGTCATCTAACCTCTTTAAGCAGTAGCTCTTTGTGGTGCCCTCAGCGTTGTGAGCATCTCCCCACTCCCTGGGCTAGCCCACAACTCGCCTGCCATGACTTGATGGAACTGTAACTGAAAGGAGGGGTTTAGTGGTGTTCTTGCCCCTGGGCTGGAGTTGGTAATACTCACTGGCTTGTTGCAGTTGGTCCCAGGGCTCTGCCTCCCCTACATCCTGTCCACTTGCCAACTGTGAGGGCCATCATGCTGCTGTGCCATCTCCTACCTCCAGCCTCTTGTGTTCTGCTGCTGGGTCTCAGCCTCATCAACCTCTCCTCGAAGTGCAGGCTTGTGGTTATAGCCTTCTCTCCACTCCTAAACCTTGGTCCTGCCTGTGTCTCTGCGCTGGGCCTGTGTCTGTGGTGCCACTGTAGACTCAGGGTTGACTGCCCAGCCCAGGTCCTAGGGGTTGTGACTGACCCCCAGTCCCTTCCCACGGAGCTTGGAATTGGGAGGCCTCATCTGGCTCCCTACTACTGCCCTTGCTCATCCCCAGCGGGACAGTGTTGTGGGAGTTCTGCTCTGCTGGGTAGCACCCTGGTGAGCTTGGCATCTTGCCTCCTACCTTCCCCCCCTGCACCCATCTTCTGCTGGGGTTTTTTAATCTCCCACAGCAGCAGATGTCATCAGCCAGCCACCACCCAGCTTGATTGATAGCCGCTTGAAAAGCTGGCGCAGTGCTGGCTTGCATGGCTCCCTCCTTGTGCCGGGGTCTGTGGGCTGCCCTCTCTCTGGCCCCTAAGGGCGGCCCCCTCTGCCACACTCTTCTTGTTCCCAGACATGAGCATTTGCCTGCTGATATTAATGTTGGTACTCCAGCAGGTATGTGGTTAATAGGAACTTCTCACGAAATCTTTTCATGATCATCTTCTTCCTTCCCATCCATCTCAGTGTTTGTCTGTAAGGTTAGGTATCTGAACACACCTGTGGACATGCATACCAGCAGTCTTGCTTTCTAAGGGTACTAAGTATTTATGGTGCCCTTGGTGGGCTAATTTTTCATGGGTACTGAGCACCCACTGCTTCTAGTATTGTGTAATTGAAAATGTGGTATTTCTGCTTGAAAATGTTGGCAGTAGAATGTAATAGAATTATATTAATGAAATAAGTATAGTTTGGCTTACAAAATAAGTACATAAAATCTCAGAAAGGTAATTGAGAGTAGTTGAACCACTTGGAACAGTATACCAGTTCTTGCCTTTAGAAGTCTCTTCCTTCTGCTTTGAGTATTAGTCTTGGTCTCAGATTTGTAAAATCCATCTGAATTATTTAGTATGAAAACAGAATTAACTTTCTGATCAGGTAATGCTTGTCTCCAAAAAAATTTACATGCATTATTGAACCTCTTTGCAGTAGTTCTGCAATAGCAGTTACCAAATATGAAGCATAAAATAACCCTGCTGTTAATTCTGGTACCCCCACATGTATGTGGAGTCAACTGGCAGAAACAATTGTCTGTTAATAGATTGCAACCTTGCTTTTGTGTTTTTAGGGCAACGTATATGTGAAATGCCCCTCAATTGCTGCAGCAATTGCAGCTGTAAATGCATTACATGGAAGGTGGTTTGCAGGTGAGTAAATTCCTATTAAAAAACTGAATTTCTCCAGTGATTTGTGTTTTTAAAAAAAAATTTGTAATACCTGTTCATATTTTTTTTTTGCCTAGGTAAAATGATTACAGCAGCATATGTACCTCTTCCGACATACCACAGCCTTTTTCCTGATTCCATGACTGCAACCCAGTTACTGGTTCCTGTTCGACGATGAAGATGGATGTAGTCAGTTTTGTACATAGTGCTTTTTTCTTTTCTTTTTTTTTCTTTTTTTTCTTTTTGGAGGAAAATACAGTTATCTTTTATTTAGATAAAACTAAAGGAAAGGGTTTAGTGTCATTTTGTCTACGCTTCCCGTTACCTTTAAAAAAATAAAATGAAGTAAGCAGGAATGCCGTGTGTTCATTTTCCCTAACTAGCATTTCCACTGTATACAAAGCTGTTGACTTCATGTTCTGCCTTGTAATTGTAAATTTTCTGAGTTGATTGTTAGGAAATGAAAAGTAGCTCATAGAAACACATTTTTCTGGAAAAGGCAGATAGGAAATAATGACGTTTTTCAAGTTTCACAAGCCTTTATTTTAATGCAACAGTTACATTTTACATTTCAGTAAATGTAGGTGTTCTGCTAAAGGTTAATATCAGAGATAGAATTTATGAAGGGACATGTTTAGTGTTTTGTATAAATTGAAAACTCAGAAGGCTACTGAAAGCTGATTTTGTTCAGCCACTCAGCTTGCTTTTATGCTGAATAATTGATAATAGGATTCAAGGGGGTTGTTTTTTGATGGTAACTTTTGATTAATGTATCTGTAAGTTTCTTTGTAAATACTGTGTGCAGTGTGTCTAAGGTTCCAAACAAAGCTATTTCTGAATTTCCAGATAAGTTTAATTCCATGCAAATAGTATGCACATGTTCGGAGAAGTAGGAAATACAGAAATATGTTTTGTCTGGTTGCATATAATCTTTGCTCTTTTTAAGCTCTGTGAGCTCTGAAATATATTTTGGGTTACTTCAGTGTGTTTGACAAGACAGCTTAATATTTCTATCAAAACAAATGACTTTCATATTGCAACAATCTTTGTAAGAACTGCTCAAAAATAAAATTCCCTTAAAAAGGCCTCCTGATAAAGTTGTTTTTTTCCTCCAGCTCTGCATCAGATTTAGAGCTGCCAGCAACTAATGTTAAAAAAAAAAAAAAATAGGGGTAAATTGTCCTTTTGCATGCTAGGAAATGAGTACAATCTAAAAGTATTTTCTGTAGCACATGCTGTGTTTGCATACAGCACAAAATTGTATAATATGCATCTTGTTTTTGAAAGGCAGTAGGAAGAGAAAATAATTTTTTTCCTGAGAATTCTGATTGTATAAGTAGCCTAATCTTCAGCTGACTTGCCTTCCCTTTCTGACTTAACTAACGCTGTCACTCGAGTAGACAAAGCCTTGGCATTGGGGATGGTCCTGCTCTGAGCAGGGGGTTGGACTAGATGACCTTTCCAACCCTCATTTTGAGTAATTCTATGATTCTGTCGCTATTGAAGACTGGTCTCCATGGGTGGATCTGTGATATCTGAAACATTCCCAGGTACATTAAATAGGAAGAGAGAAACCAGGCAGCAAAATTGCCCTAGTATACGTTAGCTTGATTAGTGGACTATCAAGACCATTAAAAAGGAGAGATGGTTAGTTAACACCTGTAGAGTGAAAATCTATTACGTCAATAGACTTAGCAAGCTGAATAGTAACACCACAACTGCTGCACTGTAGAGCAGGAATCAAAGTGGGGTGCTTCTATCCAAAGCAGAAAACCATCTTCCCTGCTTAATCTACACACCCCAAAAGTCTGGGGCAGGAAGGGGATGGGGGATCTGATTTAGGCAAAAAGGCATATATATACAAGAAAATACCAAAATTTGGTGGGTGCATTGCTAGTGTGTAGTATGAAGATCTTCCAGTCTTTCATTCTTATCCAAAGTCTGCCACAGCATAGATCAGAGGCAGGCAATTATTTTGGACAGTGGGTTGCTTACTGAGTTTTGGCAAGCCACCGAGGGCTGCGTGACAGGCAGCCTAGGGCAGATAACTGTTAATTTTCTAAATTTTTTAGGGACCCCACGAGCTGGATAGAATGGCCAGGCAGGCCACATCCAGCCCCTGGGCCGCATTTTGCCCACCCCTGGTGTAGATTGTCCTTTTAACAGCAGATTTCTTCCACAAAGTGCCAGGGACATTGGAAAGTGTAATATAAATATGGATGGATATAGCTGAATCTTCCTCATTATCAGGGATCCCGATTTTTTTTTTTTTCTTTTTTTCTCTGATTTAAAAAAAAAAAATTAAATCCCAATTTCTGTGTTAAAAGTTACCCAAAGTTCACATTTTTCTTTGGACAAAATGAAATGCCATATGCACGTATGCAGCATTTCAATTCTGCAAAAGCAGTAATTATGCACTTTTATAAGTGCATTTAATTTTGCTGGACTTTTATTGCATTTCAAAAACTACATTCCATTTAATTTTACTGCATGTAATAGGTTTATGCATGGGGAGATGTGCCTTGTGTAGCAGAAGCTCCTGACTTCGTACCTTAAGATACCAGTTACCCTTTTTTTGCATGTTTAAAAATAAGTTACGTGGACCCAACTTTTAAGATGGGCTTAATTCAGTATATCTTGCATTGACTGAGAATTAAGCAAACATTATTTTTGGGCTTATCAAAAGTTAATATATGTTTGTACCAATTGCACTCTTTTTAACTGATAACTGGGTGAATAATAACAGATGGGATGGGAGGATCAAAGGAAGGAAAAACGAGGAGTTCTGTTTTGACTCGGAGTCAACAAATACGGTACTGGCTTAACCAGGGATCAGGGTTGCCATTTGTCATTGTAAAATGTGAATTTTCCTATTTTGTGGAGAAAAAAACCTGGGAAATTGGGAGTTTTCCCTTGCAGGCTGGCGGAAGCAGGAGGAGGGCAGTTAGTCAGGGCTGCCAAGTGTACGTACACATGTACGTGACCGCCAGGCAGCCTGGAGAGCAGCTACCCACAGGTAAGTCTGGTGGTGGGGGTTGGGACTGAGGCCTCTATCATGAGGGGGGGGGGGGGGAATTGGGTGGGGGTTTTTTTGTTTTTAACTTTCTGTATTCCAAGCCAAATTAGCGAAAACAACTTCCAGTTGCACTCTACAGAACCATATGTGGCCCTACTACTGGCAACATCCGGGGCTACAAATGTTTTCAAAACTTTTGGTGGAGTATGCTACTTGCAGGCCCAAGCCCAAAGGCTTGGGGTTTGGTTCCCCCTGAGTTTTGCTTGCCCTCGGCCATAAGGCCCCAGGGACAAGCCAGGGAGGAGTCTCCCATTTCCATGAAGTGAGATTAAAGCCAAGACCTCCCCACTCCAGCAGCTAAGTGGGAGGTTTACTATACATTACCTTGGCAGGTACTATCCCTGTGCCTGAAGCAGAAGATCCAGAGTTTCCTGCATGACCTGGGTGCCACCAATTCAAAAAACTAGGTGTAAGAAACAAGTCTTTGATCTCCCACTAATGATTTAAGGGTATCTACTCTGCTGAGGTGTCCTGTTCCAAATCTGTGGCAGCCAGAGAGGTACTCTGAAGATGGGTGTATCTGGTTCCATGTATATCAGTACCAAGCTGGACTGGTTCCCTGCATAAGAGGGAGAATCTACTTTTGCCCTGTTTGTTGATCTAGAACTTGGTTGAGGTACATCATTAGTAGGGCTTATGAAGCTTCACTAGCCAATTTGATTCGATCTGATTTTCAGTCTGAAATCCATTAAAATTTGCAGAGATTCAGAAGGCTTGCAGCAAACAGCAACTGAGATGGAGGAGGATGGGGGGATCTTTTATATGTGGAAAAGGTGGAGATCCCTACTGTTATCCCTATCCATTCCTTTCAACTTACTCTTCTCCCAAAATCCTCTTATTTGTTCTTGTTAGTCTGTCTTGATTATTCCCCCCACAAAAGAGGAATCTTTGTTTTCCCTGACAGTGTGTCATCATTATGCAGAAAACCTAGGTCTGCTGGCAGGGGAGGAAGAGGGATCAGAGGGAGAGACGCAAGTTCCCCCTGCCCCAAACTTTCCTGGCAATGATGAGTCCTCTGCTGCTAGTGGGAGCAAGGAGGTGGTAATAGTGCCTGCACCTGCACTACCACCATTAATACTACTAACAAGCAACAGCATGACAGTCTCCACCCCAATTTCAGTTCCCAAGGTGAGCCTTCCAGTTCCTGTAGGTGGAACTGGATCTGAAAGCATAGGAGCTGAGTGCCATAGCTAAGGAAATTCTGGGGAAGAAGGGGAAATCTGAATTTGTGCTTCATACCCCTCAACAGTGGCAATGCCTAGGGCGTGCATGGGGGTGCATGTGCACCCCCTGAGAGTGTTGGTGCAACCCCTGTCAGGCTGAGCTCCCTGTTTAGGCAATGGACAGGGGAGCAGGCAGGAGTGCTGGTGCTCCTCCCCTCCCCCCCCCGGCCTCATGAATGCTGGTCCGGGAGCAATGCCATCAGCAAAAGCAGCCATGCCACTTCCAGAAGTGGCCACAGGACTTCCAGAAGTGATGCAGCCACTTTTTGGTGAGACTGGGGGGAGTCCCCCCCGCCCCCCAGTGGCCAGTCAATGAAATCAGCTGTCAAGGGATCCCCCCAGTCACTGACTCATGTTGGGGGTGGGGCATGTGTGATTCAAGGCACCAGTCACCCATGCGGCTTAAAATTCCCCTAGAGGCAGATCTCCTCTGGAAGGCACTTCGGAGGAAGTTGTGGGGGCAGGTGGCTCAGCTCCTCTTGTTATTATGCCTCTGCCTGATGAGGAGGGGGATAAGGTGGGATCCCCACGCTCAACCCAAAAGTGGGTGGGTAGTGTAGTGTAGGATCATTTTGAAGTGGTGGATGTTCCTAGGTATGTTACCTACCAGCACCACTGAAAGCAGATCAGCTGGGGCAAAGATGTGAAACACTTTGCCATCATGGTGATGTTGCTGAATCCCAGGAGGCAGCACCCCCTTGCCCTTGTTCTTCCTCAGCCTGTTGCCCTGTGGGGTCAGGCCAGCTCTCAGGATCTCAATATTGCACTGTTAGACGGGAGGGTGTGACACAATTGCACATCTATAAACACACAAAGCAATTAGGTGCATACACACACACTACCAACATACACATACACATCCAAACCAGTCTAGGCACATGCATACCTATCACCAATTCAAATGCATACACTATACACCTCAAAAGTTAGACACGGATCACTAACTTGTATATCATGCACACAATGACATTATGTATATATCACCTATACGTACACATAGGTAAGTTCCTAACTTGGATGGTACAGTGTGTATGTGTGTGCTTGGGTTACCTGAGATACTTGGGGAAAGGGTTAAGGTGAGAGAGTTAAAGTGTAGAGAGTGAAAGTTGCCAGAACTGGGATTAGAACCAGTGGACTAAAGAAAAGCTGGCTGAGGAAATGAGGCTTGGGTTTACTTAAGGTCAAGTGACCCCAGGGTTACTCAAGGTCACTGGTGCAAGGGAAAGAAGAAAAAAAAAGCCTGGGGGCAAGGAGGAGACAGCCAGGGGAGAGAGAGAGAGAGAAACCTGGGAGTTTGGGGCTGAAAACTGAGGCAGACAGCGGAGATTTTTTTTTTTGGGGGGGGGGGGGCGTAGATAATGGTGGCAAGGAGGAGACAGCCAGGAAAGAAACTGAGGCAGAAACCTGGCTGCTTGGGAGAAAAGGAAAAGGCAGTGGAGATAAGACAGTGGCAAAAAAACAGGGGCTTTGGAGGCAGAGAGGAGCTCAAGACAGGTGTTGGAGGTGGCAGTGAGCCAGAAGCAGCGGAGGGAAAAATGACAGAAGTTAGAGAGGCAAGGAGCAGAGATTGGAGTAGGGCCGAACCATAGTAAATCAAAACCCAACTTAGGGGTCCAAATAACAGTTTTATTAAACAGACAACACAGTACACAGCCTCATGAAATTATTGGTTCACACATGCACACACGCATACACATGCGCACGCACTGACAATGGCAGCAGGAGAAAGAGACTCAGTGGAAGGGCTGGAGTCCAGGTAGGGAAAAGAAGAGTCCAAGTCCTTGGTTGAAGAGAGGGTGGGGAGTGATAGCTACCTATCAAGGCGGAAAGGGGTCTTTGTCCAGTAGGTGTTGTCCAGACGGGGGTCACCGACAGGGCCTCTGGGTGGATAGGTAGTGTGGCATGGTGCTGGTCCAGATGGAAAGGGCGTCCCAAGGAATTAGTCTTCACTACCCCTTTTATGTGACCTCTGATCTCCTGTGGGGAGGGCCTGTCCAGGCAATGTCAGTCCTGTTCCAGAGGGCTCCAGGTGTTCTTACTGAGCATGTGCAGCCTTGGCACAATGGTGAGTTGCCTCATCTTTGTTTCTTGAATGCTGAGGGTGGTTCCAAAGGCTGGGTTGTTGGTTCAGGTATTGGTGTTGATGGTTTGGTCTTTCAGAGGGAGCTATTTTTAGACCTACTGCCATTGTCTCTCAAGTACCCTCATTCATCCAGGAACCAAGTTACATAGGAGAGGTAGGTATGAGTCATGGGTTACACAACCGGGCATGGGGATAAGATGGAGGCTTGACATTACAAGATGGAAACTTGACATGACTTGTGTAACTTACATATATAGGTCCAAAACAGTAATTGCACAATATAAAAGCAGTAAAAAAAAAATTTAAAAAACAATACGAACATAATAATTATCACTTTTAAAACTGTGGATATCTGTATCAAAATAGCAGGGCACTTATTAGCAAAGAGTGGAGAGAGAAATAAACCTTACTACCTAAAGTAAAATGTTAAAGCTAATCCTCCATCTTAGCTTACTTATACTTATCTGTAGGGAATACAGAGGGAGAGAAAAAGTCAGAATGGTTGGGGAAGGGGAGGGGATGCATTTTAAAATAAATTAAAAAGAAAAATTGGGGGTTTTGCTACAAGCCTGGCATGGGGGGGAAGTCCCCCTCTCACTCCAAAGCCCCCATCCCCGTGAAGCAGAGGCAGGCCACCCTGAACCAGTGGGGGAAAGGCGGAGACAAAGTGGGGCATGTTCTGAAGGTGAGCGAGGTCACCCAGAGCATTGGGGAGATGCTTGCTGTGGATGGCCAGCCCTTCTCCTTTGGGCGTCCAGGGTTCAGGCAGCTCATAGTGTTTACGCTCCCATCGTACCATCCTTTAGCGGGATGGTGGTGTCCTCCCTGTATGAGGCATGCAGGGAGTAATTGAGGGAGGAGCTGCAGAAGGCAGGTCTGCAGGTAGCCTTGAACTTCACCTCAGACATCTGGAGCAGCTGGGGTGGAGATCATGCCTACCTCTCCCTCACAGGGCACTGGTGCAATCGGTCAGGCTGTCAGTGGGCTCTCTTCCAAGCGGAAGCGATGGATGGATCCCACAAAGCAAGGGAGATCATGGTGGCTGTGAACCACATGGTGCAAGGGTGGCTCATTGGGCAGGGGGAGCTTACCGGTGAGTTCATGGTCACTGACAATAGGGCCAATATGGTCAAGGCAGTGTGTGATACCAACTTTGTTGGCATCCACTATGTTGCACAAGTTCCACTTCGTAGTCGGGGATGCCTTGGAGGGGAACAGGACTGCTGGTGATGGTGCTGTCACTACCAGCCAGCTTACTTCAAAATGCAGGAAGGTGGTGGGCTACTTCCACCAGAGCATCAAGGAGGGCAAGATGCTGCAGGACAAATAGGCAGAGCTGAGCATCCCCCTGCACAAAATCATGCAGGATATGGAGACTCAGTGGAATGCCACATACCTGATGCTGGAAAGGCTGGTGGAGTAACAGAAGGCCATCCATGAGATGGCTTTGCTCAGGGAGATTGGGATCTGCAGCCCCTTTCAGAAAGCGGAATGGAATACCTTTTCCCAGATCTTGGTGGTCCTCGAGCCGTTCTTTGAGGCCACTGGTACCCTCAGTGCTGGCGATGCCCTCCTTAGGCAGGTGATCCGCATAGTCGAGCTTGAGAACCACATGGAGAAGTTCCAGAGGATTGATATTCCTGGCTGGGGCAAGCCACTTTCACCAGAAGTGCAGGCACTGGTGAAGCAGCTGAAGGAGGGCATCAAAAAAAATGAATCCATTGCGGTCCAGTACAGTCCATGTGCTGGCGGGCATGTGCAACCCTAAGGTGATGGGAAGCATCTGCAGCAGTAAAACCCTCAATCACTGGATGGAGGTGCTGGTGAATAGTCAGGAAGGCAGAAGGGCAGAGGTGAGGGGATGTGGAAGGTGGGGGATCCATTTTCGCTTGCCAGCAATCCCAGCACCAGCCAGTTTCTTCCACGCCAGCTGCTGCCAATGTGTTCCAAGGGCATGGCTTCAATGTTGGGGTCCAGAGGCACTAGATCCCACTATGCAGCAGGTAGCACAGAGGCCTTGGTGGCTACCTATCTTGCAAAGGACGTGGAGCTGTTGGACTGCAACCCCTTGGCCTATTGGGTTACCCACAGCCAGGTGTGGCAGGCTCAGGCTACTGTTGCCCAGGAACACCTGTTGTGTCCACTGACCAGTGTTCCATGCGAGATGGTGTTCAGCATGGCTGGGGATGTTGTGACACCCCACTACACTTGCTTCAATCCTGGTTTGGTGGAGCAGCTGGTGTTCCTGAAGGTGAGCTTCCCACTGCTGGGGTTCCCCAAGCTCCAAGTGCAGATGGAGTGAGCGCCACCCTCCTCACTCTGTCTGCACCTATTTGTTTCTTTTATTGACTTTCAGAACTTGAGGTGCACTTTCACAGAAACCCCTGCACCTATCTCCTTGAAACTCGGCAGGCTTCATACCCCCAGAAGGGGCTACCATCCCTGCTGTTTTCATCTGAATCTGCAAAAAAAAATGAAAATGTTACAGGTATTTTAGTGATTCCCCATCATAGTCTATGGCTGAATCTCTGAATCGACACTCAATCTCCAAATCTGAATCGAATCGGGACAGCGATTCAATCACTGAATTGAATCACTGTCCCTCCAAATTGGCCCAATCCGATTGAATACTTGCTGCTTCGCACAGGCCTAATCATTATCTGAATGTTTTTGCCTCTGTGGGGCTAATTAGTAGGGATGCACCAATAAAGATTTTCTTGGCTGATACGGATAGCTGATTTACAGGAATGCAGCCTGGCAGCCTGGAGAGTAGCCTGCCAGTAAGTCTGTGGGGGAGGGAAGGGATGTGAGGGGGCAGACCAAGGCCCCTGTGGTGAGGGAGGGAGAGGGGCAGGGGGCTCATGGTAGTGGGGAGGGGGGAGAGCTCTCTACCACTGTGCACCACCCTCCCCCGATGCCAATTGCTGATAATGTCAGTTTTCCTGTTGTTGGTGCCAATACAATATGCAACTAATACATTGGTGCATCTCTACTAATTAGGTCCTACCACAATGTGGCATGAATAAGCATGTAGTTATCTGGTAAGGGAACTTTGTATAGCTTTTATTTCATAGTATTGGCTAGGTGGTCATACTGGCCAATAGCGGGGTCAGTGCTGAATTAAACACAAATCCAAAGTGCGTTTCTCTTCTACCTTTTGTTATACATCAGAAGCGCTTCTATCAAACAAGAATCATTGCACATACAATCAAATCACTTTTGGTGCAACGCACCTCACAATTTGCTGGGTTTTGTATGTATTTGCAACGTTCCTATGTACCTTTCATATGAATTGTACTATGTGTATTTGTACATCCTCTGAGCTTTCTTTATCTACTGGCACATCTATATGTACTATTAATGTATAGCACTAAAGTCCAGTGCATCTTGTGCCAGAGTTTATTGCTACCAAGTGCTGTATTTGAACATGTTCCCAGGGCTGCAGCATTTTGAAGTAGGTTGGAGCAGTCCCAGCTGGCAGGGCAACCAGGGGGTCAGCCTGCCAGCCCAGGGCTGCTCTGGGCAAGCTTGACATGCTGCAGAGGAGTTCACTGGGGCACGAGGGTGCTCCAGTACAGGGCTAGCCAGCAGGCAGCCTCCTCACTGAAGCACCCTTATGCCCCAGCTAGCCCTGTTAGTGGTTGTATGTGCATTGCTGGAGAGCAGAAAGACTCCACCCTAGGACAGACAGAGTCTTCTGGTTAGAATCAATATCTTTTATTAGACCAACTTGGAGATGGGTTGATGTTTCTAGCAAGATCTCAGATGACACAATATCCTTTTTCAAGCTAAGTGGCGTGCAGAAGGGGTGTGAATTTTTTGTGTATACTGGAGAATCCGTCAGTAGTGTAAGCAACTGGATATCATATACCTGTCTATCATATACAGACCAATACAGCTGACCCCAAAAGAAAACCACCCCAGGATAGTACTTGTAAATACAAGTACTTGTAAATTCAAGTACTAACCTGTGGTGGAGTTAATTAGTTTATTCTGTCCTAATAGCACTGCATGTGTAGACACTGAGATACTTTCTTTGGAGCTAGTGAAGCAATTGCAGTAATGGTCTTGTGTAGATGCATGATACTTATTTGTACTGATTCTGTTCATCTCAGAATCTTTGTGAATAGATTCCAAATATTTTGATGCCTTTTGCCAAACTTCCAAACTAAAAGCTTAATTTCTACCACTCCAGGTCTGCCTTGTAGCCTATAGATTTGTTGTGTTTGAATGTAGGGAATGAAGATCTTGCAAGTTTGGACTCTAACACACTCATGTGTGAAGGCTTATCTCTGGTAACCAGAGACACTGCTCCTGGAGACCTCTAATATGGTTCCCCAGCACTGAAGAGACGCATCCATCACTATGGTAAAAGACAGATGGAATAACGCAAAGGCCACCCCTCTGCATGCTGAGCATAGATCCTTTCACCATATGAAGGAAGATTGTATTAGCCATGATAATGCAACATCTCATCCAGTAGGGTGTCTCTGGAGAGTAAAGTGTATATCGGCCCTGCAAGTGAAATCTGATACAGTGTCATGGAAGTGTAAGAAGAGAGGTACCAAAAGATTGACAGGCAAGATCATGTTGTTGTCTTTGGCCACTTCTTGACCTACAGAATGAGTTCCATTAGCACCTGGAAACTGATCCTTTGGGAGGTATGCTTATACTTGAACAGACTTCAGAGTGACTTCCATGAAGTCAGGCCTCTGTATTGGGACTAGACTTGGCTTTTCTCTTTGACCATGAGTCCAAGAGATTGAAAAAAGGACATCCTCCTTCAAATATGACTTGACACCCATTCTGAGATTTGGGGTTTTTTCCACCCCCAGAAGCAATCATCTGAATAAAGAAACATTCCTGACCCCTTGCTTCCTGAGAGATGTGGCCATTCCTGAGAGGACCTTGGTGAAGACCATTGGATCTGTAGAGAAGCCAAACTTAAAGTAGTTTCTGTGTGGAAAGTCTTATCTAAGTGTGGAAAAATATATCCTAAATTGTTACCCCAAACCCTTGGATCAGGGAGCCACTGGGTTGTTGAGACAGAGAATGCTTGTGAAACAGGAGTTTCCCCTCCACTAATGTAGGTTTATTCCACAGACAGCACATTCCTATACTAAAAAATGTACTAGTTACCTTACAGGTGCATCTTGCTTCCTATCCTGTTGATCAGACAGTTCAGGGTCTCACGAGGACATTCAGAGCTGTAATCCAGTAGTCAAATGAACTTTTGTTTCCCAGCTGTTTTTATACCTTGTGTTTCCTGTATATTCATTATTTTTTATTACCTACTACTCCTGGCTACAGGCTACTTATATAATTGATTTCTTACTACTAGGCATTTTTCTAAAACCCTATATGCATAAACCCACCCACAACTGCATACCTTTCTTATCACACATCCTCTCTCTCTGTCCATTCGTCTCCCCACTATCATTGACAATATTGATGCTTTGACGATATTTGTAGCTGTTTGCTCAGCTTGAACCAAATTGTGACCTTCTCACCAGCTCGTTTCCTATGCCACGCTTTGCAGTCGTGGACACTGGCATTTTTATGGTTACAGCAAGATGAACCTATCTCCTAGATGTAGGGATGGTCCAAATACCACCAAGTTGGTTATCATGAATATGAACAGATAGATCAGGGCATAAACAACATGTGCCCTCAGAGCCTGGGGGCCATGGCAACCACCCACAGGCAGTGGCACCAGTGTTGGTGGGTGGCGGCAGCAAGCGGGGAGCTCCCACAGGTAGCTGTGGTGGTGGCAGTGATGGGGACAGGCCAAGCAGGGAGCTTCTGCAGGCAGCCGCGGCAGTGGTCGGCAGCGAGGGCAGGGTTGGCAAGTACTGACCAGTGGTCAGCAACCACCTGCAGACTGCCAGCAGCGTCAGCAACAGCCAATGGCAATAGGGGACTGCTGCAGATGCCATCAGTGGTGGGGGGGAGGCAGTGAGTAATGACCACCCGCAGGTGCCACTGACAGTGTCAGCAGTGCTTTTTGCAAGGGGTGCGCTGCCAAACTCAGGAGGTGCACGTGCATCTGCGTGCACCTGCTACACATCACCAATGGATAGGGGGTCAGCATATCCTAGCATGCATGCCAGAGAATGGCAAGTGAGGCCATAATGCTTGGACCAGCAGCCTGGCTGCATGCAGGTGTGTGTGTGTGGTTCTGCATGAATGTCTGAGTGTATGTGTGTGTCTGGTTATGTGTGCTTGGGGGGCAGGGGTCTGGTTCTGCATGGGTGTGTGTGTCTGGGTTTTTTCATAAATTCATAGATGTTTAGCGGCTGGAATGAACCTTGCAAATCATCAGATCCGGCCCCCCTGCTGTGGGCAGGAAGACAACTGGGGTTACATGACCCCAGCGAGGCGACTGTCCAGTTTCCTCTTGAAAACCTCCAAGGTAGGTGACTGCACCACCTCTAGTGGGAGTTTATTCCACATTCTGGACATACTGACTGAAGGAGTTTTTCCTGGTATTAAGCCTGAAGTTGCCTTCCAGGAGTTTCTATCCACTGGTCTGGTCTTCCCTGGGGGTGCCCTGGTGAACAGTTGTTCACTGAGCTCCTGATGCACTCCTCTGATTATAGCAGTAAGCCACTGTCAAGTTCCCTCTCAACCTTCTCTTCTTTAGGCTAAAGAGGCCCAGGTCCCTCAGCTGTTCCTTGTATGGCTTGCTTTGCAAGTCCCTGATCATATGGGTGGCTCTTTTCTGGACCCTCTCAAGTTTTTTCCACATCCTTATTGAAGTGTGGTGCCCAGAACTGGATGCAGTACTCTAACTACAGTCTCACCAGTGTTGATCACCACCTCACACTGACAGTTCATATTCATGCAATAGTCAATCATTACCCCTAGCTCCCTTTCGCCCATGGTGCAAGTCAAACTGTCACTACTGAGCCTGTATGTATGTTGAGAGTTGTTTACCCCCAGATGGAGCACTTTACACTTCTAAGTGTTAAGCTTCATCTGGTTCCGGTCTGCCCAATTCTCGAACATGTCCAGGTCTGCCTGTATCTGCAACCTATCTTCTGACATGACCACACTGCCCCATAAGTTGGTGCTGTCCATGAACTTGACCAGTGAGCTTTTCACTCCCTCATCCAAATCATTAATAATGTTGAAAAACACCAGTCCAAGCACAGACCCCTGAGGGACACCACTGGCCACTTCGTGCAAGGACAACACAGATAGGTTCATAAGAACTTTCTGGTTCCTACCCTGTAGCCAGTTTCCCACCCACTGAACCGTCAAGCAGCTGAGCCCGCAATCTTCCAGTTTTCCCACAAGGATATCATGGGATACTAGATCAAAAGCCTTTTGGAAATCTAGATATATAACGTCCACCATGTGTCCCATGTCCAGGTGGCAGGTGACCTGGGGAGTCTGGCTGTGCGGGCACATCTGGTTGTGTGCATGCATGCAGGAGTCTCATTGCATGCATGCATGCATGCATGTGCGTGCAGGTGGGCTTGTGTCTGGTTGTGTATATGCGTGTGTGGGCATGTCTCTGTGTGCATGTGTGAGAGCATGTGTGTCTGGTTGTGTGTGTGTATGTGTGAGCAAGCATGTGTCTGGTTGCATGTGCGTGCACGCATACACATGTGTGTCTGGTTGTGTGTGTGAGTCTGCGTGCATGCGTGTGTTTGGTTGTGTGTGTGTGTGTGTGTGTGTGTGTGTGTGTGTGCACGTGTGCATGTATCTGGTTGTGTGTGCGCATGTGCATGTGCCTGTAGGTCTGGTTGTGTGTGTCTGTGTGCACACACGTGTCTGGTTGTGTGCGTCTGTGTGCGCACAGACGTGTACCTGCCTGCATCTGGTTGTGTGTGTGCATGCGAGAGTGAGTCTCGCGTGCGTCTGTGCATATGTGTGTCTGGTTGTTTGTGTGCACATGCCTGTATGTCTGGTTGTGTGTATGCGCATGCCTGTCTGGTTGCGTTTGTGCTCATGCAGGCGGGCATGGGTGGGCATGTATCTAGTTGCATGTCTGTGTGTATGTGCACGTATGTAGTTGCATGCGTGCACGCGCGTCTGGTTTTGTGTGTGCATGCGTGCGTCTGGTTGCGTTTGTGCACACGTGCGGGCGGGCGTGGGTGGGCATGTATCTGGTTGCTTGGCTGTGCGTGGCTGTATGCGTGTGCACGTGTGTCTGGTTGCGCGTGAGTGCATTTGGTTGTGTACGCGTGTGCCTGGTTGCGTGCGCGCGTGTGCCGTGTGCACGTGTCTGGTTCTTTGTGCATGCACAGGTGGGGGCAGGCATGTATCTGGTTGTGTGTGTGCATGCGTCTGGTTTTGTGTGCGTATGTGCATGCGTCTGGTTGTATGTGTGCACACGTCTGGTTGTATGTAGGCACGTGCATGTCTGGTTGTGTGCGCGCATGCGTGTCTGGTTGTCTGGTTGTGTGTGTGTGCGCACGCATGCGTGTCTGGTTGTTTGGTTGTGTGTGTGTGCGCGCGCGCGTGTCTGGTTGCGCGCGCGCGTGTCTGGTTGCGCGCGCGCGTGTCTGGTTGCGCGCGCGCGTGTCTGGTTGCGCGCGCGCGTGTCTGGTTGCGCGCGCGCGTGTCTGGTTGCGCGCGCGCGAGCGTCTGGTTGCGCACGCGTCTGGTTGTGCGCGCGCGCGCGCGTCTGGTTGTGCGCGCGCGTCTGGTTGTGCGCGCGCGCGTCTGGTTGTGCGCGCGCGCGTCTGGTTGTGCGCGCGCGCGTCTGGTTGTGCGCGCGCGCGTCTGGTTGTGCGCGCGCGCGTCTGGTTGTGCGCGCGCGTGCGCGCGTGTCTGGTTGTGCGTGCGCGCGTGTCTGGTTGTGCGTGCGCGCGCGTGCGCGCGTGTCTGGTTGTGCGTGCGCGCGTGTCTGGTTGTGCGCGCGCATGCGTGCGTGTCTGGTTGTGTGTGTCTGTGCGCGCGCATGTGTGAGCGCATGCGTGTCTGGTTGTGCGTGTGTGTGCGCGCGCGCATGTGTGTGAGCGCATGCGTGTCTGGTTGTGCGTGTGTGTGCGCGCGCGCATGTGTGTGAGCGCATGCGTGTCTGGTTGTGCGTGTGTGTGCGCGCGTGCATGTGTGTGAGCGCATGCGTGTCTGGTTGTGCGTGTGTGTGCGCGTGCGTGTCTGGTTGTGCGTGTGTGCGCGCGCGTGCATGTGTGAGCGTGTGCGTGTCTGGTTGTGCGTGTGCGCGCGCGCATGTGTGTGAGCGCGTGCGTGTCTGGTTGTGCGCGCGAGCACGTGCGTGTCTGGTTGTGCGCGCGTGTGTGAGCGCGTGCGTGTCTGGTTGTGCGCGCGTGTGAGCGCGTGCGTGTCTGGTTGTGTGTGAGCGCGTGCGTGTGTGAGCGCGTGCGTGTCTGGTTGTGTGTGAGCGCGTGCGTGTGTGAGCGCGTGCATGTCTGGTTGTGTGTGTGCGCGCACGCGTGTGTGTGAGCGCGTGCGTGTCTGGTTGTGCGTGTGTGTGCGCGTGCGTGTCTGGTTCTGCGTGTGTGTGCATGCGTGTGTCTGGTTGTGTGTTTGTCTGGTTCTGCATGTGTGTGTGTCTGGTGCTGCATGCAATTCTGCGTGTGTCTGATGCTGCACACTGCATGGCGTGCAGTTCTGTGTGTGTGTGTGTGGTTCTACATGTGTGTGAATGTCTGGTTCTGCATGTGTGCAGTTCTGCATGTGTTTCTGGTTGTGTGCATGTGTGTGCGTGTGTCTGGTTCTGTGTGTGTGTGTCTGGTTCTGTATGCATGCATATGTCTGTCTAGTTCTGTGTGTGTGTGTGTCCAGTTCTGTGTGTGTATGTGTGTCTGCTCTCCATGTGCAGATGTGTGTGCATGTGTATGTGTGCCTGGTTCTGTGTGCGCATGTGAGTATCTGGTTCTGTGAGTGTGTGCATGTGCGCATGTGTGTGCGTTTCTGTTTCTGTGTGTATACGTGTGCGTCTGGTTCTGTGTGCACATGTTTGTGTCCGAGTATGTCTGGTTCTGTGCATGGATGTGTGTCTGTCTGGTTCTGTGTGTGTCTGCTTCTGGGTGTCTCTGTGCGTGTGTTTTGTGTGCATCTGGTTCTCCGCATTTGTGCATGTATGTGTCTGGTTCGCTCCTATTTTTCTTTAGCTCTCCTCTCCTTTTTTCCTTCTTCTTTATTTCTGTTTTTTTTCTATTCCTCTTTCTTTCTCATTTTCTCTTCTCTCTCTCCTTTTTTTCTCTCTCTTTTTCTCTCATTAAAACATGTTTAACAAAAAAAGAAAACACAAGAACAAAAGTAGTATATAAAACTTTATTTCTTCTCACGAGGTTTAGAATTTTTAGAAAACCTGTTATTTACTGTAAAAAAAAAGGGGGGGGGGAGGGGAAAGCAACATTTATGATTATTAGCTATATTTATATGCAGTGCGTCCTGCCATGTACCCCCTGCCCTGGTTTTGTTCTTATGGCACGCTGGCACTCTGGCACCATACAAGGTAGACATTGCAGTTTTTTCAGCACTCTGGCCAAAAAATTGCCTAGCCCTGGGGTAGAGGAATACATTAAGCTTTCTTAGCTGGAACAGTGGAATACCACCCTCTTAATAACCACCTTTACCCCCTAGAAAGCCTCTTGCCAACATTAACAGAGATGACATAACGGTCTCTTGTGAGAAGGGTCTTGGAAAGATAGCTAAGGAAAGGTTTGGAGAGGGTAGCAATGCCAACTGGGAGGAGTACCTGTTCACTACCAGTTCTAGGATCCAATTCTGTGAAGTGACACTAGTCCAGGTGTAGGCAGTTATGAAAACAGATGCTGAAAGCAGATGTTTCCTATCCCCCTGACCAGTTTTTAAGGCCCAGCTGAGCAAAGCTCCAACTAGAATGATTTAACTGGGGATGGGCCTGCTTTGAGCAGTGGGTTTATTCAAGGAGAAAGGGGACAAATATACACCCGTAAAGAAAACTTTAGCTATTAACTATCTAACTGAAACTCCAAGCAATTCAGTCTGAGCAGTCATTGGCAAACTAATCCTAGGGACATACTACCTAGCCTAGTCTGTTGGGGTGGAAGACTTGCCCAGGGCTGCTGTCTTAGAAGTGTACCATCCACACCAGCCCAAAGTGGCTGGTGCTGGGTAGGGAGGTCCACTCTGATGCTCTTTGCAGCCCATAGTTGCCACTTGGCTCTGGGGGCATTACCATCTATACTAGGCAAAGAAGCAAGTGCTGGGTAGAGGGCTTCACATTTGAGTTCATGACCACTTTGCCAGGGATCACTGCTCCTTTGTTGCTTCCCTCAGGGGTTACTGCTCTGCTGCTAGGGGTCCACTGCTATTCTTCAGGTATCTATAGAAGCTGTTGTTTGGACCCTAATCTACTCAACAGCAGGCTCAGAGAATTCAGCTCTTTTAATGTTTGTGGGTGATGGAGTGCCCCAACAACAATACAGACCACATAATCACTGGACCAAATAACACTGATTATAACATCTGAGGTTAACTCACCTGCAACTCTACCACTGCCATATATGCCAATACCTGTTCACAGTGCCCCTCTGCTGTCTACATTGGACAGAACATGCATGAAAGAATATATGAACAGAGATCTGACAGCAGCAGCAGCAAGATGCACAGGCCTGCAGCAGAACACTTGAACATTCTATCACTGACCAGAAGGTCGCCGTTCTTTGGCAGCAAACCTTTAAGAACTGATTTGAACAGGAAAATGAAGGCCAAGAAATCATTCACATACTGGACTGTGGTAGGCAGGGTACAGTGGATCAGGGTGACAGCCCTGGGCCCTGCACTTTGGGGGCTCCTGTGCTTCGACAGGGGCTGGCAGCGCCCCACAGGACAGGCCAGTGGCAGGTGAGTCCCACTCCTGGCCCCGAGGACTGCGGCAGAGGTGCTGCTTAGCACCTGCCCCACAGCACAACCTGGCCCAGAGCCCTGTGAGGCTGCCAGGCACTGGGCACCGTGGCTCAGCTCAGCCCTGCTCAGGACCCCCCACTACAAGGGTGTCCCCAGCCCACCCAGCGCACCTCTCGTGTTGTCTGCCCCATGCTGCAGGTAGCCCTCCAGGGCAGGTTGTGCCAGCAACAGCACCCACAGTGCCAGCACCAGGGCCAGGGCTTCCGCTTCCATCCCACTCTGCGGCCCATGCTGCCTGGCTCTCCTGGCCCCAGCCCTGCAGCCAGTGAACGAGGAGCTGAGGGCTGTCGCCCTTCCCCCAGCTTCCCAGTGGATTTCAGAATGTAGGCGGTGCAACACTGATCCTTATTGGTGAGTTTTATTAATTATATGAACTTCTTTTCAATTATATAAAATGTTAAGGGGGCCCACAGAGGCTGGTTTGCTCCAGATCCCACACCTCTCTAGGGTCTGCCCTGGTAATAAGTATGGTTCAAACAGGGACTATGGATTCTTATCCCGTTACCTGGATTAGTTTCTGAGAGTCCTTCTGTTCCAATGGGTTTATTGCTTGCTTGATTGCTTCTCTCTACACTGCCCCTCCCTTGCCCCTTCACTCCCCCACCTCCCCACCCCACCCCACCATTTTGCCTTTTATTCACATTTCTCTCTCCTTTATACTACTTTGTGCACAGCTTTTCACAGTATCTGATGAAGTGAGTTTCAGCTTACAAAAGGCTCTCTCTCTTACACACACACACACAGCCACCACTGCCATCCATCACCCTGTGCCACTGCCGCCTGCAAGCCCTGCCCCTCCCCTTCCAGGTCCGGCCTGTACCCCCCCCCCCCCCCATGTCCAACCACCACCACCCACTTTCCCTCGCTCTGCCAAAAGTGTGCCCAGAAGGGATATACTCCTTAAAGTCTGAAAATCTCTGCTCTAGGTGACTGGGCCCAGCATACTAGGAAGATGAGGGGTGGTGATTGGTTGAGATGAGAGCAGAATAGTTAACTGGTTCTCCCTGATGTGTGCTTTCTGAGTTTTCCTGTCCTGATAAACAGTAGTGCTAGGTCCCAAACAGAAGCAAAAACTCCCTAGGATCCTCCTGGCAGAAGACTCCTTGAAATCCTACTGATATAATGGCAGGGCTATCACTACAAAACTCTGGATCAATCTCTAAGTTGGCAATGAAGCAATGTCTGATGGAGTTGTCCTCACTAAAGATCTGGGACAGTTCCTCCCACTAAGAGAACTTTATCTGCTGGGCTCTCAAAACACAAAGGACATCCTGAACCATCTTGTTCTGGACACTCCAAGCTTTAAACTTAGCTTAACATTGACACCAGTCCCAGTTGTGTCTGTGAGCTGCCATAGCTCCTATAATCTGCTTATAACCAGTCTGATTCAATGGCTTTTCTGTAAGGACTGCTGAGTACTACCCTTGCCACAGATAGAGAGGGTGTCTAGGACCTCTGTTCACTTCTAATTTGTGTCATGTTTCCGAGACTGGACAAGTTGTGGTGCAGATTGAGAATGGTGAAAGCCCTCAACCACCCATCACACAAAAAGCCAACTTCATGGAGTGATGGTTCAGCAATAGTGGAAGAGACTTGCTTTCACATTTAGCTTTTAAAAAACTCAGGTCACATGCAGGGCCTGCAACTCCAGAGAATTAGAATTGGGACTCTATCACAGAGGCACAACCTCAATGGTGGTAGAGAAAGTAAAACACTGGGATTGTCAACTCTTCCTTACACTTGATAGGGAGGACAGGTTTGACTTCAAAAGCTATACTGTGGAGTACATCAGAAGTAGGTCTCATCCACTGCTATTTTTGATACAGCCTTGACTAGTTTGTAATACTACAACCTTGTGCAATCTGCCCATATCCTATATAAACTCTGTGTGTTGTGTTCAGTCTATTCTTAAAATTACACAAACAACAGGTCCCTAAAAATGACTAGGGCTGTTTCCAGGAAGGCGGCAAGGGAAATAAGAATGTTTTATGTGTCTGCACTCTCACGTCTCATGAGCAATTAATATATTGGATAATGTGAGTGTAATGGCGTCTTGCCTTACCCCCTCTACTCTCTTAAGGCAATCTCCCCTTCAGCTTGTCTGCCATGGCTTGGTGCGATTATGTCTTTATGATAACTAAGGGAGGCTGCACCAGGGCTCCCCAAACAAGATCTTACAGTTGTTAGAAATATTATTGAAAATGCATTATCAATAGTGTTGTTAGAACAGCACAGCTGTCAGCTCTCCCTGGTGGGAGGGGGAGGTTAGAGGAGAAGCTACTAAGGGCTCTTTGTATTAAGGTATCACTCTCTCTTTGTTTTGCAAATTTACTATCTCTTTGTTACAGTAAAGCATATACTCTTTAGCGTTCTCATGCAGATAAGAGTAAATTGCAATTTTTAATGGTCCTGGCCTTGGGACAGAAAAGGTTTGAACTTTTTGTAACCTAAAGTACTTTCCGAGCAGGCGCAATTAGCTAATGCGTATAAGCCTATCCGCCCCGCATACTTAAGTAGTTAATTGTAATGCACATGCGACGGATGACGTGACGTCATTTCATATATGTTTGTATGAACCGGAAATGAGATGTAAGAGTTCCTGCTTCTGCACACGTGCTCAGGAGAGAGGGGATAAAAGCCAGCTGAGAGTTGTCCTCAGCGGTTGGAGTGATCCTTTGTTTCTGCTCCAACCCTATTTGCAAATATATACCTTTTGTGTTACTAATGGAGTGTGTCTGTGACTGAGAGTTCTTCGCCTCCCGAGAAACGAACCGCAGCCATTTCTGCAACACAGTGATGGACCCAGGGGTCACTGTTTGTCATCTCCTGTGCTGCCTCTCTCAGATGCTGGGCTTCCAACCCTAGCTTTGCGCTTCTCTAGGCTGCAGGTCCCTATCCTGTTAGTCTTCATCTGTGGCCCTCCTCAGCCTCTGACCCCAATCCCCAGCCCCACTCCTAGGCCAACTGAGATCTCCAGGTTCCTTGGCCCCAGCAGTCTTTGGCTGTGGCCCTTCCTCAATCTTTGGCCCCTATTTCTGAATCCTGGCCCCATTCCTAGACCAGTTAAGACCTCTGATCTCCCTGCCCCTGCTTGTTCTCCTGGAGTCAGCCTGGTTTTTTCTCTGGCCTCACTGGGCTATGGGCTCCCTGGCCCTGCTTCTTGACCCTCCTGGGCTATGGACTCCCTGGCCCTGCCTGCTAGCCCCCAGCCTTGGCCCCTATTCTTCAGGTCCTAGCCCTGCTCCAGGGCCAGTTGAGACCTCCACTGCTCCTACAATCTCGATCCCTAAACCACCAGTCTTGCTTATCCCAGTTCAGCTATTAATGAAGAACCTTATTACAACTCTTCCACTCAGGAACTCTACTCTTTAGGCCTGGCCCTGGGCCTATATCATGTAAGCTCTTCCCCTCCCCTGCTGGGTCATGTGGCTCCTGATTGCCTCCTACCACACCTGCAGCCTGCTTCATCTGCAGCCTACCTGCCCTTAAAGTAGGAGTACCAAGCCTGATCCTGCTTTGAGCAGGGGGCTGGACTAAATGACTTCCTGAGCTCCCTTCCAACACTAATTTTCTATGATTATATGATTCTACAGTGAGCACAATCTCTGCACGTTGCCATTATGATTGTATTTTTTTAATCAGTTATGACATTATATGACATTAACTTGGGACTTTATTAAAAGCTTCTCTCTGCAACTGTAATGGCATCCAGACTTGCTTGGGGGAGTATCAGCATGTGGCTTATGACCATGAAAATTTCTTAGTCTTTTCAAATGCTATGAAGTGCAGCAGCAAGATACTTGGCAAACATTGGATTCAAACACTGACCGGTATTATACACATAAACTGTTATATGACTTTCAGTGCAGTGCAGAAGAGGGGAATAAGCAAAAGAGAAGAAAATATGGCCCAAGTGGAATGGTGGAAAGGTACTGGAGGGCTGCCTGCCAGCCAGCCAGACTTTATTAACACACATATTTACTGTCCAGTAGGTGTGCTCAAAGCCTGGGCTGAAGCAAAACATGGCTTTGAACCAGTTCCTCTGAGAATACTAGTCTAGGCTTGAAGCACCATGTGAAATGAGTTTAATGTGTGGGTGAAAGGAGGGTTAGGGAGGCTTATAATTTAGCTCTCTGTTACCTGGACCTGTCAGAGAGGCCAGCCACACATTCATCAAGCAGGATGTCGGTAATAAACAGCACAAATCATTGTCATGTTTTTCTTGCATGATGCTTTGCTCTTTTCAGGCTTAGATTTGTATATGGCAAATGCAGCTTTGTGGGAGGCACCAGGCTTGATCCTGTGAGGCCAGAGAGAAGCACCTAAAACAGGGGTGGACAAAATACAGACTACCAATTGCATCTGGCCTGCAAACTGCCCTTGTGGCACTCTTGCCTGGAAAAGCCTGCACTGCACTCCTACCTGCACCTGCTCTGCACCCACCCTCAGTGCTACCCTGACCCTGGTCAGTGTTCACAGCTTCCTGGCAAGACTGCTCCTGCTGCAGCAACTGCCTGGGTACTGCTTAGCTCCCCCTGCCTCCAGCGGTATCTCCTGCAACTGCTGCACCACTTTGGGCATCAGGTAGTGTGGAGAAGAGACAGCAGCCATAGAGATGCCTGCTGGGCACCGTGTGCCCTGCCACGTAGGGGAGAAGCTGCAGCCAGATGGCCCCTGCCCCAGCAAGCAGTGGTTCAGCTCCAGGCCACCTTCTCTACCCACTCTGCTCACCCAGTACAATAAGCAGCCACCTGCAGGCAGCTGAGTGAGTGGAAGGCAGCCCCTCTGGAAAGCTGTGCATGCTGGTTAGGCCCAGAGCTGGGGTGGGTGTGGACAGGACTATAGGCTGGGCTGCCCTGTGTGGGGCTCCACCCAATGCAGAGCTTGCCATATATGGGTGGAGGTGGACTGCGCCTGCACTGCACAGACAGCAAGCTCTGCCGCATGCACCCCCTCACCCACTCTCTCCCCCCCCAACCCCTGCTACCTCCTAGAACCTAAACTGTGGGCAGTGCTTCGCCTCCCCTCCATGCATGCAACATACAAGAATAAGACTTTACTTTGAGCTATTATGCAATTGCTTCTATGTGCATTGCTCAAAAAACATAAATCAGGACAAAAACTATTTTTTTAAATAAAATTAAATGTTATAGTATGTTTGACTTTTAGTACTATTTTTCATCTATAATTTGTTAAAATAGCATCTTTTGAAAGCTTGTGTGTGGCCCTTAACAGCTCACCAAACCTTAAGTGGCCTGCCATCCAAAATTAATCGCCCAGCCCCCGAACTAACACATGAGTAGAAGTAGATGGTGGGAAGTATGATGAATACAATCTAGTCAAAGGAAGGTGGTTGCAAGAGATCAGCATATGAGTACTAGTCACTCAGGCTGACACAGGCATTTCCCACTCTGCATTTCTTTTCCTTTGTACATTTGTATGTTAACACATTTTTCTTTTGGTGCGCAACAGGCTGCACACAGAAGAAGAGGGCCAAGACAACTTAGAAATAAATCTAGACTCACCACTAAAAGCGCCCATGCTTGTTCAACATGAGCCACTACTGTGGCTAGTATTGCTGGGCAAAATTTTCTAAACATTTCTTCATTGAAAAAAATGTAGATTTGAAACAGTGACCTATTTTGTGAATTGTGCCAGTTTAAAAGAATTAAAAACTGTACAAATTCAAACATCTGAAAGAGTATGTTTCAGTTTTCTGTTTGAGATTTATTATTCAAAGAAAATTCGGAAAGAAGTAGAGCATATTTTGGTAAAAAAAAAAGTGAAAACCAAAATGTTTCAATCAATTTAAGACAATTTCTCATTTGCCAAATTGGGAAATATATTTTTTTTATTTTTTTTTAATATAAAAAATTAATTCCAAACCAGAACAACATCTTTTGAAATTTCAAAATTGGCAATATATTAGAAAGCTAATTTTTACCCAGCTCCAGAGGTCAGTGGAATCATTTACTATCTATGAGGACACAGAAAATATGACACAGGTAGCACTGTGGGATGGCACAGGAGGACTGTCAACCAAACTTTACTAATATCCATCTTTAAAGTAGAGCACAGAAGGTATACAGTAGGCCAGAGCTGGTATCTGAGCAATGAGGGAAGCCAGAGGCTGGCTGGGAAATTGGGTCCGTGGTTGGACCCAGAAGGTAGTAATTGATGGAAGTCAATCATCATGGTGTCCTGTGACCAGTGGGGTCCCCCACGGCTCTGTCCTTGGACCCATTTTGTTCAACATCTTCATTAATGGTGTGGACATTGGAGTCAGAAGCGGACTGGCCAAGTTCGCCGATGACACCAAACGTTGGGGCAAAGCATCCACACCACAAGACAGGTAGGTGATCCAGGCTGACCTGGACAGGCTCAGCAAATGAGTGGACAAGAATCTGATGGTATTTAACACCAAAAAATACAAGGTTCTCCACTTTAGGAAGAAAAACCTGCAGCATCCTTATAGACTTGGCAGTGCTACGCTGGCTAGCACTATGGAAGAAAGAGACTTGGGGGTCATCATTGACCACAAGATGAACATGAGCCTGCAATGCGATGCTGCAGCTAGTAAAGTGACCAAAACGTTGGCTTGCATCCATAGATGCTTCTCAGGCAAATCCTGGGATGTCATTCTCCCTTTGTACTCAGCCTTGGTGAGGCCGCAGCTGGAGTACTGTCACGGGTGGGGCTTAGGAGCGGCCGTGATCTCACTAGCGCCCCCTGCCGTGTCAATCAGGCAATCCAGCACCCTCTACTCACCCGCCACCTCTTTGATGTTATGAGTTCAGTTATGGGAGGCTGCCTACTTGCACCTTTGACACCGCACCAATGTTATTCCCCGATCCAAGTGGGGTGCCTCAATGCACCCCTGCCTTAAGGGCAATGCGTGCCTCCTACCTCCCCTTTAGCACACCCCAAGCCTCGCAGCTCTTTCTGGACGTTATCCGGTCCTTAATCTTCTACGCCCTACCTGGTGCCCCTGGGCGTGTCTCACCACCAGCGCCCCTCTCCGGCGCCCTTGAGCTCGTCACGCAACCAGTGCCCCTTACTCCCAATTAGCCAAATCGGGCTCCCTAAGGATGTTCTTCCCACTGGGGTCGTCGGCCTAAGCCTTTCCTGGCCCTTCCGGGTTCCTGTCAACACTAATTATCCAAATCCTATCCCCAGTTGGGACTCAGGTGGCCGTAGCCGTACCTGGCCCCCTGGACCACCGTCTGGGTCTATTGCCTCACTAGGGGTCAGCGGCCTAAGCCTTGCCTGGCCCCTCCGGGTTCCTGTCAACACTACTTATCCACTTAGGCTCAGGCGACCTAAGCCTTACCTGGCCCCTCTGGGTCCTGTCAATAATAAATATCCAGATAAGGCTCCGGCTGCCTGAGCCTACCTGGCCCCTTCGGTTCCTCGGGGTTCCTGTTACCCTGGAAACCCTCTGGAACATCTTCTAGGCCCGCACCCCTCTTGGGGCAGCTGTCAATAATCTATCCCCCTCTTGGGGTTGCTTCTTATTACCCATGCCCCGCCTGGGGCCTCTCTTCTACACGTGCCTGCACCCACAGCTTCTCAGCACCTTCTCTGGGCTTTCTATAGCGACTCGCCCTCGTCAGTCTAGTCGCCTTTACAGCACCCACCCTAGGCTTTTATCCGCATAGATCCCACACCTGGAGCCCAACACGAGTCCCTGCAGGCTTCATCCTGGTGCTACGACCCTTGGGCTGGGTCCTCTACCCAGCTCAGGCCTCTCACTATTGCCCACCCAGAGCTACTCACTGTGCCGCCTCGGCACTGACCAACTATGCCATCCCAGGCACCACTTGTCTGCCCACACAGGGCACCGGGAACCCCCCAAACCACTGGGGAGCTCCCGTGAGGCCTCCTCACACCCCTACAGCCTCACCCGGTCCTCCGGTGTAACCATAACAAAACCATGAGCCAAGCGGCTGCAACACAAACAAGAAGCCTACCGGCTTATAACACAAAGCTTGCGCTTACTCGGCTCCTTAGTCATGGTCTCTTATAGGGTTACAGTTGCCCGCATCACTGTAGCTCGTCAGGGTGGTCAGGCTGCAACCATCGACTCAGGCTGCTCAGCTTCCCCACAGAGCTCCTGCTCCTGTTCCTGCTCCTGCTCCTGCAGCAGCCAGAAGGGAACTGCTTTCTGGGCTCCGGCCTGGGCTGTTTATAAAGGTCCGACCCTGCCCTCTTCCAGTCGCATGGCCCGCCCGGTTGCTGCAGCAACTGGCACCTGAGCTGCCCCTGGAGATTGGCAGCTCCACTTCTCCACTTCTTAGGAACAGGGCACCTCAGTGCTCCTGTGACAAGTACTGCATCCAGTTTTGGGCTCCACAATTCAAAAAGCATGTGGAGAAGCTTGAGAGAGTCCAGAGAAGAGCCACGTGCATGATCAGAAGTCAGGAAAACAGACCTTACGACAACAGGCTGAGAGCCATGGGACTCTTTAGCCTGGAAGAGCTCAGGCTCAGGGGTGATCTGATGGCCACCTGTAAGTTTATCAGGGGTGACCACCAGTATCTGGGGAAACACTTGTTCAGAGCGCCCCAAGGGATAATGAGGTTGAACGGTCATAAACTACTACAAGACTGTTTCAGGCTGGACATAAAAATTTCTTTACTGTCTGAGCCCCCAAGGTCTGGAACAGCCTGCCATCGGAGGTGGTTCAAGCACCTACATTGAACATCTTCAAGAGTAAATTGGATGCTTATCTTGCTGGGCTCCTATGACCCCAGCTGACTTCCTCCCTTTGGGTGGGGAGGCTGGACTTGGTGATCTTCTGAGGTCCCTTCCAGCCCTAATGTCTATGAAATCTTTTCAAGAGAGCAGTATGTACTTTGCATGCAGCTAAAAAAGTGAAGAGGGATGGGAATGATCTGGGTTCACACAGGCTTCTCCCTCTTATCTCACCTGTCTGCAACTTCCATGAAGAGTGGGGTGTCCCAGCATTCTAAGCACTGGTTGAAGAGAGTTACGAAAGAGATGTTCAGGAGTATAAGAAAGGGCAGCAGTGGCTCTAGTCATAAGTTAATGGTTTCCTCCAAAATGCAAAGATGACCCTGGTGAAAATTACTAGGGATCAGGTTAATTTATCCTTCCTGGCACTCCACAAATAAACAGAATTGATAAATGCAAATTGAACCACTAAATACTAATAGAAAGATCCCACTCCTAGCAAGAAAGCATACAGAAATACATACCCTTGTAACAGACCCTACAACTCAATTCAGGCCAAGACAGCAAATGGATAGAGGAACCTTGGAGTATTCTTCCATTAGCTTTTTCCACTGTAAACCAACAGCTGTTAATTCGAGAGTCACCACTAGACAAACTGCAGCAGCAGCACCATACTGGGAGAGCAAGTCAGATATTTAGCTTTAGGGCTTCATGGGCCCAAACCTAGATCTGAGAAAAACTGTAAATGACTGCAAATCCTGGAATGCAATAATACCAAGTTTTTTTTCTAGAAGCTTGCTTTAGCTCTCCTAATCAATCACTGCTGAGAAGAAAATCACTGCTGGGACAGGAATATCCAGCAGTAGGTGAGAATCACACTGAGTTCCTAAAATAATCAAAGGCATGGTTAGATGTGTAGAAGTAATTAGCTTACTTGACTAGAAAAACAGACAAAAACCAGAAGTGCTGATACTACTTAATTCATTTAAATGTGCTGAGATAAGGAATCCTGCACACCTTGGGTTATCCTTAGGTTATCTTGATATCTTGCCCTGTGCACAGATAGTTTGTTTAAGTAAACTTCCTAAATTTCTGTGTAATTTACTATTGTTTTGTTTCTCCAAGGTGTATTTTTTATCTCTTTCTCTGTCTTTAGTATAAATACGCTTGTAAACTTAGAGAGTCTGAGAAATCCTTTGAAACAGACAAGGGTGATTCCCCTTGCTGTATGGAATTCTCCCTGTGATCACAGTATAGTCTTAAATAAAGAAAAGCTGGCTCTGTCAGTTCTGATTCAACCACAACATGAAGTTTGATTTCTTCCACAATTTGGTGCCGTGACTCAGATAGAGATGCCCGTAGTGATCAGCTGGGACACAGACATCTCTTCTCTTCACTGAAGCCGTGGCGCCAAACCAAGGTAAAAGACCTTTTGAAATCTCTATTGGGTCTTTTCAGTGAGAGGCTGTCTCTGTGTCTTCCTGATTCACTACTTGAGGCTCACTCTAGCCGAACTTTTGCTGCCAGAACTGTCAGACCCAACGTGGAAGTATTAACTGTGAGTAGAAAGAGTCAAGGTTAAGAGTCAAGACTCTGTGTTGCTGTTGTCAGTGAAAGAATTTCCCCGTGTGAATTGAGTTCAGTTCTGTAAAGAACTAGGAGGTCTCTCTGAGACCAGAAGTGGAAACCTTGTGCAGCTGCCCTGAAGACAACAGATTTGTTCTGTGTGCTCTTCGAAAGCAAGGGTGCAAAGTGGAAACTCTTAGAGTGTGAGTGTTTTCCACAATAAACGTTGACCAAGGCTGAGACTAAAAAAATGCTCTTGAACCTCATGCCTCAATGCAGAAATCCCCTGGTGTGAATTGAGAGTATGAATTGAGAAATATGAGCCACTAACCAAGTCTGAGACTAAGGTTGGGTTCAGCCACCCCAAGGCTGTCCGGAAGGGCAGTTTTGAACGCAAGGGGGCCCAACTGGAACCTCATGACCCAGTGGACAGGTTTACCTTTTCCCCACCCTCATAATGAGCCGTGTCTAACTGTGAGCTGCATTGTGTGCTGTTATTGCAGTGGAGTCTTGTCTTTGGACATTAGCCACAGCATCTCTGTGCCACTAGCAAATCTCACAACCTGACCGGACACCCTGAATAAGCCATTCCTGTATGAAAGACCTGTGTGAATTGAGTTTAAAGATATGGGGAGCGGAGAGTCTAAAAGACATACCGGCTCTGCCAAAAGGGACTCCAGCATTGTACATGTACACACACTATGGCTATAAAAGTTTTAAGTTTCTAGACAAATGGAATTGGTATACCAGAGATGATTTTAGCCGGCAGTTTCCCCTGGAGGGAACATTTGATTTAAGTAAAATTGTTCATCTCCTCAGAGACCTTGAGTTAAGAGGTAGTCATATACCACAGACTCAGTGGGACACATTTTTTTTTATTAATATAAAGAAGCTTCCAAAAGATGTCAAAATAAATAAATAAAATGGGGAAAAAAAATCTCAAGTTCGGAGTCTTAAAGACTCCCAAGAGAAACTGAAATCTCAGATAAAGGAATTAAACAGAAAGGTGCACCATAAGGGGGCCCCCCATCAATAGTACCATCAGCACCAAAACAACTTTATCCACAAATAACTGAGAATGAATCTGCAGAAGATATAACTGATTTTCTTAATGTGCCACCCCCATATCAGTCCCAGGCACAATCTGAACCTGAAGAAGTCCAAAGTAACCAAATAAACTCTTCCGGCAGGATTAGCCCACCTCGCCAGGAAACTATCACTCAACAACCGTCACCTGCCCCCGGGGCATGCCCACGTCCACCAAAGACATGGCGTCTGTCTCCTGAAATCTCAACTCCCTCCTCTTGTTTAAGGTCTGGTACCCAGTATGGTCCAGCCCCTTCTTTAAAATCTAAAAAGGCTCAGCTTATGCCTTTACACCAACTTCCAGGGCAAGGTCCAAATGGGGAAACTACAATCACAGTCCCTGTCCCCTGGACCCCAGGAGATCTCCTAAACCTTGTTAAACAATTTCCCCAGAAATTTAAAGATGAATTAGAAACTGTAATCCATTGTTATGATCCAACATGGGCAGATTTGAACCAATTAATGAGAAGTGTTCTGCCCTCTGAGGTCCGCAACCGCCTCATCGCACAGGCTACCCAGCCTACTCAAGACCCCAGAATTGGAGATCACTTAGCAGATGTCCGAAGACGCCTCTTTGAGGCTGTGCTTAAAATTTGCCCCAGGAAAACCGACTAGGCCAAAATACATAACTGTAAACAAAATAAAGGAGAATCCCCAGCAGACTACATGGACAGCTTGAAACTAGTATTTGAAAGACATTTGGGTATTGAAAATGCAGCTGAAATTGCCCCAGAAGCAGTTGCTTCCACTTTTGTCCACGGACTTCTTTCTAAAGTCCAGGAACAGTTGTGCACAACTGCTGTAGGTTGGCAGACTAAGCCACTTGCAGAACTAGTCACCATTGCAAATCATCATACAACCTGCCAGGAAAAGAAAAAGGTATCTACGGAAACTAAGCTAATGTCATTGCAATTACAGACTTTAGACAGGGGCAGAAGCCGAGGTTTCCATCAAGGACAGTTCAGAGGTAGGGGACGTGGTCATGGGATAGGATGAGGAGGATTTCAGTCCCAAAATAATGAGTTGTCATTATTGTGGCCAACCAGGACACTGCAAGGCTCAATGTCCTCACCGACCTGGCCAGCCAGGGATGATGTTTAACCCTCCACCACCTCTTCTCACTCAATTCTCTGTCCTGAATCAGGGAGCCTCCTGTTAGGCCAGCCTGAGGAATAGTAACATCATCACAGCCCTGCTTCCCCACCTAATCAAGATGATTCCTTCATTTCCTGTGTGATAAATGGCATCTCTACAAAATGTTTAGTAGACACTGGTGCAAGCTGCTCTACTCTTCAAGCTGAAGAATTTTCCGCAACTCCCCTCTCCTCTGCTGTTGTAAATGCTGTGGGAATTTCAAATCAAATAGTTCCTCAACCTGTTTCCCAACCATCACATGTTTCTTTTGGTCCTGTTTCTGATCAACATGCCTTTCTCCTTATTCCTTGTTCTCCTGTTAATTTGTTAGGCAGAGATTCGCTTTGTAAACTCAGTTGTACTATCTATTGTTCTCCTAATGGTGTTTATTTAGATGTCCCTTGTGATAACGAGATAGCAGTACTTGCCGCTTTAGCTAGCTCACCTCCTGAGCCTGAGTTCCCTGATCTTTCTGTGTTGCAAGAAGAAATCATAAAAGCTGTCCCTCCATTTCTCTGGTCCCAGTATGCTAATGAAGTAGGACAAATCCATACTGCCCAGCCTGTAAAAATGAGATTAAACCCAGCTAAGCCTTTACCCAAAGTTGCTCAATACCCTTTACATCCAGAAGCTGAAGAAGGCATACGCCCTGTTATAACTGCCCTTTTAAAGCAAGGTATCATTGTCCTAAGAGCCCTTGTAATACGCCTATTCTTCCTGTAAAAAAAACCTGGAAAGAATACCTATCGCTTTGTACAAGACCTTCGTGCGGTAAATTCTGCAGTTTTACCTACTTTTCCTGTTGTACCAAATCCAGCTACTATCTTGGCCTGTATTCCCCCTAAAGCTTGTTATTTTACTGTTGTTGACTTGTGTTCTGCATTTTTTTCTATTCCAATACACCCTGATAGCCAGTTTCTCTTTGCATTTACCTATCAAGGACTCCATTATACCTAGATGCAATTGCCCCAGGGCTATACTGAATCTCCTTCTCTTTTTTTCTCAAATTCTGAAAAAAGATCTAGATGACATAATAGTTAAAGAAAATTCTGTGCTTGTGCAATATGTGGATGATTTGCTTTTGGCATCTACCTCCTTAAAGCCTGTAAAAACAAAGAAGGCAGCACATCCCACACGTTTGTAAATTTACAATTAGATTTTATTCAAATGCAGAAATGTTGTTCTTATGAATATGTTCTTGTTATTGTATGTATGTTTTCTGGATGGGCAGAAGCCTACCCATGTGCAAAAGCTGACCCTATAACTCTAAGCAAAAAGTTGCTTAGAGACTTTATTCCAAGGTTTGGTATTCCTTTATCCCTAAACTCTGATAGAGGAACTCATTTTACTGGATAGATAATGAAAGAAGTCTGCAAAGTCTTGCAGATCCAACAGAACTTTCATTGCCCATACCATCCACAGGCCTCGGGCCAAGTAGAACGCCAAAATGGCATTCTGAAAAATAAACTGGCCAAAATTTGTGCTGAGACTCACCTAAAATGGCCAGATGCACTTCCCATAGCCCACATGAAATTCTAATGGGAAGACCCATGAGGGTCCCCGCCTCGCCACTTGTTGCTTCCCATTTTTGCGATATACATTCACTTGATGATACCATTCTAGACTATTGTAAGGCACTAATGAAGTGTGTTAAGGCTTTTCATTCACAGGTACAGGCAGCTCTCCCCAAAGAACCAGGTGAGCTGTGCCATTCTATCCTCCCTGGAGACTGGGTCCATATAAAAGTCTATCAGCGAAAGTCATCACTGGAACCTCACTGGAAAGGCCCATTCCAGGTACTCCTGACCACCAACACTGCAATAAAGTGTCAAGGACTCCAGACATGGATCCACGCTTCACACAATAAGAAAACATCAGCCCCATTAGACCCAGAGTCTCCTCCATATCAATCTTGTAATCAGCCTCCACAGACTGGTAGTGAGCCTAGCGCCTGCCAGCAGGGAAGTGTTGTGCCCCAATGACCGGTGCACCCTTGCCCGCGAGCCTGGGTTGGCACGACCGGCTTGGCGCGAGGCAGGATTTATGACCAGACAGGTGGGTGTTAACAGAGAGCAGGAGTCAGATGATTTAAAGCATAATGGTTACACAGAAAGTTTATTTTACTTACGCTACTGATGTAGTGCAGCATAGGCAGAGGAGTTGATTTATTCAGTTACAGCATGCAGATATCATGTTACCCAGCATTTATAGGGTGGGTAAGAGAGTTGCTTGTTATGGATTCTGAGCGATTCACACAAGCCGTTGCAGTCTGCAGATTACCGAGAGTTTTTGATACGAAAGATAATGAGGGAGATAATCAAGCCAGCAAGGACGGAGTTACGCCGAGATAAGGATCGAAGGCGGGGAGATGTTTGTAAGAGGCTACTTTACAAACTGCGTCTCCTGGGTGTGCGTGTGGAGAGTTCTCTGCTTTGGGTGGAAGTTCTTTCAAAGTTATACTTGGCCAGGTGACCAATTACTACACGCCAGGCATGAATAATTAACGAGTTGGCACTTGTGCTCTCTTTGTTTGCTCAGGTTTCAGAAAAAGGGGGGGTTATTTTTTGTTTAGGTGGTACTGGTCCTGTTTGGTCACAGGAGGGCGAGCATAGTACATTATTCTGATCTTACAGTTTCATTAAAGTCAGCTAATCTCATTACTATAGGTACTTTATCTTTCGTGCTGGGCTGTCAAGGTCAGTTTCTCTCTTGTATGAGGGGCTCAAGTGATTTGAAATGAAGCACAGACAGGGGTGTGTATATGCAGCACTGTTACAAACTAAAAAATAATAGTGTGAGACTACAATTACAGAGTTTGTTGTGTTAGCTTCTGACCGTTTGCCATCTGACCTTTTGCCATCAGCATCTGAAATCAAAGACTTTGATCTTTGACAGAGAGCTCAAGACCAATAGTGAGCCAAGTGCCTACTGGCGAAGAGGATTTGCCACTACAGAGCGAAGAGGATGTGCCTCAATGAGGGTGCTCTCCCCTACCCTGGGGGTATTCAAGAGAAGGTTGGATGTGTATCTAGCTGGGGTAATGTAGGCCCAGCACTCTATCCTGCTTATGCAGGGGGTCGGACTCGATGATCTATTGAGGTCCCTTCCGACCCTAGCATCTATGAATCTATGAAACAATGACACCGCTATGCCCTTTGGGACAGGAAAAAGGCCTCTACCTAGTTCCTGGTTTCCGAGGTGGAGTTGGTTAGTCGTGATTTGGATAGTTCTCAGTATTTCTTTTTTGAGCCATCTTATATGAACTTGACTCATCAGTTATAAGAAACTCTGTAAACCAAATTACATTTCTGCACCAACAAAGAAGATCACTTCATGAAAATGTGTTCTTTAGTTAATCAAATTGGAATAGTTTTAAATGTTTCTTGTTGTTGGATATGTAGTCATGTCCCTATCTATTATACTGGAGGAATACCCATGATACCGGTACCCTTGAATGCAACTCAGATGCTAGCCCCTTACTATTCAGATTTTCATAGAAACAGAACTTGGCAGAATGTAAGTTGCAACCAGTCTATGTGCGATTAGCATATGCCACTCCTGGAAAGTTCTGTTGGACCTGTAATAGATCTCGTGTGGCAGTAGAAGTCAGTAAGTGTGAGGTAGAATTTAAAATAAATGGAGCTTAGTTTTCTAATGGCTTAAAAAAAAATAAAAAAAATTAGGGAATGTAGGAGTAATTAGCTTACTTGACTAGAAAAACAGACAAAAACCAGAAGTGCTGATACTGCTTAATTCAGTTATATGTTCTGAGATAAGGAATCCCGCACACCTTGGGTTATCCTTAGGTTATCTTGATATCTTGCCCTGTGTACAGATAGTTTGTTTAAGTAAACTTCCTAAATTTCTGTGTAATTTACTATTGTTTTGTTTCTCCAAGGTGTATTTTTTATCTCTTTCTCTGTCTTTAGTATAAATAAGCTTGTAAACTTAGAGAGTCTGAGAAATCCTTTGAAACAGACAAGTGGGTGATTCCCCTTGCTGTATGGAATTCTCCCTGTGATCACAGTATAGTCTTAAATAAAGAAAAGCTGGCTCTGTCAGTTTTGATTCAACCACAACGCGAAGTTTGATTTCTTCCACAGATGGATCAACTGTCCATCAAAGCAACTGTTTCCTTTGGCTGTCTCTACTTATCTACTAACATTACCTCCATCTTAGTTGAGGCCAGAATCAGTCATCTTTCATACCAATCCTAGATTCAGCTAGACACTGCACTGCCAAAGAAGAACTCTACATCCTACAGCTTGAAGTCTGAATAGAAAAAGCAGATCTCTGCTCCCTTAGTAGAACGTTATCATGCATAAGCACGACTGCTCCTACTAAGCCCATTCAGAAGACAAATAATGCCAGCAGTGTCCCTCTGTGAATTTTGCATTGGAGCTGTGCTGCCTCAAGAGTGGTGCTAAACAGGTACGTGCTTCTTTAGGCAGAGATATTCCAAACCCCAAGATCCCACATTCCAAAGAGCTGTCTAAAATTAACACCCCCTAAATAAGAATTTTTTACTAAACAAAGGTATTCCTTTAAACAGATAACGTGCATATTCATCTCTGAAGGTAAATTACTTATGAAGCTACAAGATGGAGGAGGTAAAAAGAAGCTAAAAAGAATGACTCTTTGATCTGGTTTTCATTATACCTATATAAAGCTAGCCATATTTCCAGTTTCCTCCTCTTTGTGTGTAGAAAGGACTATTGGGTTTATCACATTTATGGGGTAACTTTTCTTAGGGAAAGAAATTATAAAAAGTTCAGTAGAGAACAATAAATAATATCTGTTGAGAGCAGAGTACAGGAAAAGGCTTACTGAACTGTATTTTATAATCTCGCTATGATTGAGCAGTCAGAAGTCTAGATACCCAAAGGTTTTATTCTATTACACAAGAGGAATGATTGGATAAGGGCCTTAGTCTTCAGGGTAAAAAATCCCAAGCTCCAAGTTAGCAGCGGATTCCCATGCCAATGGCCATGAATGTCCCAAATGTGCCACCACTCTGCATCATGGTTTTGCCAATTCCACCCATTAGTTCTCTTCCTCTCATGCCAATCCTGAAAGGAAAAAAACAAAAGTGTACACATAAACAGATTAGAGCCATTATACAGCTGAAGCAATAATACAGCTTAGAAAAAAGTCAAAAGCAATTCTGATTTGCCCACTTAGCTTTTGGTATTCTGACCGGCAGATTATAACTCATTCTCATCTAGGTTTTTAAGCCAAGTTTTCAGTTTTGGAGCCAAGTGGCTACAGGGTGCATAGGGTGAGAGAAGAAAACAGACACATTCCCTTGTACCTATCACCCACTGGAAGTATCTCTGCAACACGTCAGATATATTCAGGAGAATTCGTTCTCTTCTGTATACGTACAGGGAGTGCCAGTGGGTGCAGAAGGTCTATCTAAACTCTTGCATCTGTATCCTGTCTGGCTGTGCATACAAGAAGCAGTAGATTTCACTTGGCTTAAAAGGATACTATTGACTTAAATATATTACATTATAAGCTAAATCCTTTATTGCTAACACCATCTTCAGTTTTTAAAGCCCAATTAATTTGTTTTGATGAACATTTGGCCCCTACTTGCTTTTCTCTCAGGTTAAACAATGAAAATAAGTTAGCTCAGTTTATTTATCGCATTCTATATATTTCAATATTTGGGGTTAAAATACTGTACAGAATGTTACAGTATATAAACAGGTATGCATGCTGGAATTTAAAAAAAGTGCTGGAGGTATCTTTTTAATGTACCATAGGTTTTTATATTTTTTTTACAATAAATTTTCATTGCATTTCAGCAACTTATGGCCCTTTAATCAAGTTAATGCATTCCATACCATTATAGTACATACGAATGACATGCACAATGATCTGAAGACCATCATCACAGATTTACTTTTTCTTTTACAATCTTTTTAGAGCATATTATATGGTTGTTTTTCTCCCATGTAGGTAGTCACTACCAAATATCACTGCTGCTAGCTAAAGACAATTCAGTGCCTATATACTGTTGCTCTAATTACTCATCAGTTTATCAGTCCTTTTAGATTATAATGTAAATACAGAAAATGTAGTGTCTTGTCTCAACTGGAAGCTTTCTGGGATACAGACTTGTTTTAATTTTGTGTCTGTATACTCCATTATGGGATCCTTGTCTGTAAGTAAAGCTACTAGGCACCACAATAATTTATTAGATTTATATGGCACCCTCCCCCAAAAATGCTCAGGGGAGCAAAAAATAAAAGATCAAATAACTTAAAAAATGGAAAAAAAATATTTAAATAAAAGTGTTTATAATAACAAATTTCCCAAATGATACTTAAAAATCTTAAAAATTCCTTCCCAGCCCCATTCCCCTGCTTCTCACCTGGGAGAACATCCACACCCTGCCCAGCCCAACCTTGCTTCCCAATTCATTTATTTCATTAAAGACAGACTTGTTCTTCCCACACTCCCCATATCCCCTCCCACTATTCCTTCCTTGGCTGTCACCCCTAGGAGTCCCCTTCCCCCACCCCTAATGTCTTTCCCTTTCACAGGGGGACATGGCCATCCCCAAAACACAGTCCTCCTCAAAAATATTATTCGATTCAGAAGAATTATAACAAGAAATACTAAAACCGTCTCTGTTGCTGCCAAAGTGTGGTGCTAAAGATGCCCTTTAGCACTGCCAGGGTGGCATCCATCTTGGGAGCACGTTAAGGAGGCCTGCAAGCTTTGCAGGGGCTTTAGATGGCTGGGTTTTTTCCCCTCCAGCTCAAGTAGCCAAGATGGTACCTGCACTGGATCCCAGCCCCGCTCCTGCCCCCCGGGCTGCCATCCACAGGGAAAAAGAGAGGGCAGCAATGTGAGCAGCCCCCACTGAGAAGGGAGCTGCAGCAGTCTATGGAAGATCCAGGAAGTGGTATAAAGAGCAGTCTTCAACCCAGATTAGCCCTACAGGCTTTGTAGAGGCTGCAGATTTAATGAGCCCTCTTCCCTTCCAGCTTTGGTGGCCAAGTTGGTGCCTGTGCTGAGACTTGGTCCTTCCCCAATCTCAGCTGCCACCCAGGTATGTGTTATAATAAAAGCAACTACCCTGAAGTGGAAATTAAGTTAAATTCTAGTCTAACATATGAGTGTGCTGAGAGAAATAATTAGATGTGTTAGCCTGAAGTCAGACAGCAGGAAGGGTGGTGCCTTAGAAGTAGCACTAGCAGTCCCTAAAACCAGTGCATTTATAAAGAATCAAAACAAAATGTAAAGACAAGAGAAGAGCCTGCAGGATGCCATATTCAACCTTGCTGCTAAGAGGTTATTTTGTATTCAGATTCACAGTGCCAAACATAGGCAATTTACCTGGTTCAAATTTTTGACTCATCTCTTAAAAATATTTTTTCTTCAGGATTTATCTAAATCTTTTCAGAGAACGGATTGAATAATACTTTGAGAGTCAGTCTATATTGAACTTCAGCCATGACAGCTCATTTGTGATTGGATTACCTATCTCCAACCTGGTCCCATTTTGTAGCATAAATGGAACAGTGCTCAAACACCCAAAATCTTGGCATAGTTTAGAGTCTCAACAATCAAAACTAAGTACTGAAATGAAACCAAAGGCAGAGGTAGTTAGCAATGTTAATCTGAACTCAGATAGAAGGTAGGGTGGGGCAGGATTTCAGGTGGCATCAGTTAGTCTTTACGGTGCCACCCTGCCCTACTTTTTGCCAAAAATGCCACCAAGTCTCAATGCCACGTGCCCTCCTCAGTCCCAGAGTAATGGGGCCAAACACTATTAACAAAGTATGTAAGTCAGCCTTTTACACAACATACCTGAGGCTGGAAAATGTGCCAAACAGTGCTCCTGCTGCCATTCCAACAGCAAAGCCCATCATGAAGCCCATTTTCACTCTGTCAAAACAGTTGGGCTGGGACTGTCCATGTGGCCCCACAGTCACAGGCATCTGAAAAAGAAGCAAGACACTAAAACAAACACAGACCTCCCACCACCCCCTTTTCGTCTGAGTGGAAAGCTTCCTGCTTTTAAACTGCAGAACTATACAAGTGCACTGGGTTAGTGCCTTGTTCATTAAACTACAACTACTTAGCATCTAAAGGAAACTTTTCTAGTGGGAAAAGCAAAACTCAGTGAGGAGACCTGATTCCAGAGCCTTGGCTTTTTCGTCTCGCCACTCTTCAGTCACCAAGTAGGCTATACAACCGTGAGCCCAGTAGGTTTTCAGAGCCTTGTACCCCAAGACTATAAGGGGAGCAGCCAAGAACAAAAGGGTTTCCCTTTATATATGGCAACGATTAGTCTGAAGGCAAACTTATTTTGCCCACGTGAAAGCTTTCAAAACCCCAGAAACAGCCATCATATTTCTGATAAAGGATTTGAAGGGACTTTCAGGTCAGCAGGAATATGTTTTACTAATAAGTTTTGCCTGGAGGGCTTCCTGAGTACACCACCTTTGCAGCATTCCCAGTTTCCACAGACTAAGGTATAGAACCACCATCTCCTAGATCTGAAGGCCCAGAGCTCACCATCTAAACAGCCTTTCCAATATGCTGATTTTTAAGCTGCAAAAAGAAAACTGCCAACCTGCTGAGATGGGACACACATGGAAAACCAGAATCTCTGCTGCAGGAACTCAGCATCAAGAAATATGGCAGAATCACGGTTTGCACAAGAGGTCACATTTCTCCAGGTGCAACATAGCTTGTACAAGCTGCAGTTCTTAGGAAGGCTCCTGACTAGGGTTTCAGGACTTAGCAATCCTGTTTCCAGAAAAACCTGCAAGGCCTGGGCAGCAGCAGGGCAGATCCTGTGGGGCCCTTGGTGCACTGCTGGGCAGGTACTCGTGGAGTGCAGCTTCCAATGACTCACGCTGGCTACCTGTGGAGCAGTGCTGCTCTCCCAGGCTGAGATCAGAAATAGCATGAATGACTAGTGCCTCCCAAAACTGGGGGGGCAGGACGACAGCCCCGCAGGCAGTGGTGGTAGTATTGGTAGCACCGAGTAGGGACCACCTGTAGGCAGTTGTGATGATGTTGGTGGTGAGGGTGGGACGAGTGGGGACCACCTGCAGGTGGCCACAGTGGTGGTGGGGGTAAGCAGCATCTGCCAATTTTGGTGCTCCCCCTACGCATCACCTATGAGGAGCAGGGTTACTATACATCCAGATTTTCCCAGACATCCTCTTTTTGGGTCCTCCCATCTCTGTTTGGGTGTTTTTTTTAATTATCAGCAAATGTCTGGAATTTTGCTCTGCCTCTGCTTTCCTGACACTTCCTGGCTTGCCTGACTGAGCAAGGAGCTGTTTGGGGCTCGGAGGAGAGAGGGCAGAGCCATCACCTGAGTCTGCACTGGCAGCTGCAAGTAAGTGCATGTTTGTAGGGACACCCTTGGCTTAAGCTGCTGCCACTCTGGCCTGGACATCCACTTATGTGCAAGCACACGTGTGTGTCTGCCTGCCGGAGCTGCAGGATGGGGAGGAGGTGCCTGCCCCTCCAGCGAAGGAAGAGGGGTAATTCCTGGGAGCACCAAGGCTGGAGAACAGGGGGCTGTGGGTCGGGAGTGAGAAGCCCTGGCAGGAATGGCAGGGCTGTGGCTTGGGAGAGAAGGGCAGGGGTAGGGCACGGGCATATCACTGCCGGCCCCACAATCAAATACTCCTCCCACGGGTGTTCTCTTTCTTGAAACTGGAAATATGGCGACTTTGGGCAGGAGCCCACGTAGGACAGACCAAGAGCAACTGCCGCCTGGGATAACACGGAGCTCGTGACTGCGCGTGACGTCTCCCGCTCGCTGTGCCGGGCCCGCGAGAGAGAGCAGGGAAGAGCCGCCCGTAGGGCCTCACCTCGCGCCTCGGCCGGTGCTGCGTTCCCACCTCGCTGGCCCTCACTTCCGACTCACTCTGGTGACGCATGAAGCCCTTCCGGGTCGCGGGTGAAAGGTCAGGGGCGGCATCTGGCCGGCCCAGTCGCGACTGAGGATGTTGTTGCTGCGCAGGGCTGGGTTGCTGCGGGGGCTTGCGCCCTTCCCAGCTCGGCGGCTCTCGGCGGCGCCCGAGCACGGAGGTGACGCTCTCCCGGCGCCGGGTGTTGCGAGTTCGGCCCGCGCCGCTACAGGGGCCGGGGGCAGCGGGAGCTGCGTGCTCGGCCGTTGCTCTACGAAGGCCGGGGACCCTCTTCCGTGTGGGCCTGGACGCTGCACTACCCGCCCCTGGCTCGGGGAGGGGATCTCGCTGCCGAGGGCGGCGCTGGAGCCGGCCCGATGTGCTGCGCTTGCCGTTGGCCATTCTGTGTACCTAAGAGACCAGGGCGGGCGGCAGTCAGGGTCTGTGGGGCAGGCTCGGCGCTGGCCGATCCCCTCGCCCCCTTCCTCAGCGTGGCCTGACCCAGGCGGGGCCGCTGCTGCTGCTGCTTTGGAGAAACCTAGAAAGGTCCCGCGGGCCCTGCAGAGTCAATGGTGCCATTGACATTGGTTGCCTGCCTGCGCTTGCCCTGACCTAGGGATGGGGCTGGGTCACGTGGGTGCAGACGGGATTGGTTCCTGCTGACTTCAGAATTCTTTACTGGAGACTTTCTGTGTTCCGACTCATCCTTAGCGTCTGACTAGCAACTGAGGGATGGAAATTTCTCTTGCTAATTGGAGCTGCCTTAGACCTCAAAGGTCCTGTTACTTGCTATCCAAGCCTAAACAGGGCTGTAGGAGCAAAGCAGGGAGCGTACATACAAAAAAGATCATGTTTGTTTTTGCACAGCTTTCTGATTCCTAAGTAACTTTTCTAAGAGGGGTAAAACCTAGTCATCACTTATTGACTCAGTTCTTTTAGATATGTTACCAAAAAGGGATCTTAAGGAGAGGTTTAAAGGAAGAGAAGACAGTAGCCTTAGAGATTAATTTGAGGATGGCATTCTTCTCATATAAAGTCACATAGAGGCATAAAGTCTAATGATTAGGGTGCTAGCCTATATCTTAGGGAAACCTGTGTTCAATTCCCTGTCCTACCACAGGCTTCTGCATGTTCCTTGAGGCACTGCATGCCTCTGCTTCCCATGTGAAATGGGGGTAATCAGAGGAGTATTGTGACTTTGAAATACGGTAAAGATTTTGAGGCACTTGGCTATAACAGAAGTGGTGGACATAGAATTACCTCAGATGACTGCGTTAAAGATTTACCAATCCTCCTAAAGTTTTTACTTATGTACCATATTGCCTGTACCCATAGGTGGCTGACATAATTGTTTGCTAGGACTTACAAGGGAGTTGTCTTTTTTCCTTCCTCCCCATAAAAGTAGTGACTAGTTTTCTTCAGCGTGCCAGATCTGTTGTGTGTTCTCATTACAAAGGTTCCATGCTGACACATTCCCAGATTCATTTTCCCTTTGTGTGTCAATCCATGCTTATATTGGGAAGTTTTGCCTCTCTTTCCACCCTTATATTGGATCCTTCCTCATGCCTTGTACTAGTTATGCAGATTTCATTGTAGTATTTTTCTTCTTTCTAGGAAAAAACAGTGATGAACAATCTAAGCTCCGGCCACTGTACATGGATGTCCAAGCAACTACTCCTCTGGTTTGTAAAATAAAGTGATGGGAATATATCAAACATACTATAACTTTGTAGTTATAACCAGCTGAAACACATGAACGATGGCAAGTGCAGACTTCAGTAGCTGAAATAGAATGCTTCTGAGGAGTTCCATAAAAGTTGTCCTGGAGTAATACTGTTTTCAGTGCAGTATTCTGATCCAAAAGAATGATCCTATGTTAATGAAGAACCAGGATCTACTTTTCTTGATGTGCTTGTACCACATTATTCCTTCTGTTGACTTCTTTGTCTTGTCACAGCAGATTCAAGCTATTTTACTGCTACGTAATCTTGCTCCCACTTATTTTTCTGCTCCTAGCTGTTTCCTTCTCATTTGTTGCCTCGCCATACCTGCCAACCATTTGCTGCTCATTTCTTCTAGCTCTTTCGTTCTCTTTGCTACCTCCCTGAGGAACACATAAAATGGTGGTGGGGGGAGAGGGGTTGCTTAGTTGAAAATAAAGTTTGTTTGCTTATGAAGTTTAAGGTCCCTTGCTTTGTTGTGATGACTGTGGTGATAAGCAGCTAAACCAAATCAGCAGAGGTCTGCAATTAAAGTTCTTTTAATTCGGTAACAAAGGAGGATTAGGGCTTTCTCCAGGGATTTTTTTTTCTTTTTTGGTTAGTATACCTTTATTATGATTAGCATGTTTGTCATCAACATGAACTTACTTTTATGGGGTCTTTGAGGTTTACTAACGAATAATAAATCTTTGGTGGAAGATGTAGTAAATGTACCTTATGGCAGTGATTTATCATATGCTTACCTACAATTTAAATCTTGTAATGATGGAGTTGTCTTGGATAAAGTGTATTGTTTTCAAAACTATGTTGCATAATTTCCCATAACTTTGGATCTTGCATTTTTTCTGTTCTCTTGAATCTGGTTCGTGATATGGATTGAGATTTGACTTGAAGGAGTGTTGTGTGTCATTGCAAGATGTCGTTAGCAAATATTTACCAGGCAGTCACTGCAGAGGTTGATACAGAAAATGTACAACATGCCTGTATTTTCACAATATTTTTGAGAGAAGCTGGCTCCTTGCTTGGAATAAAGCTGAGGGTGTATTTGGTAACAAAGGAGGATTAGGGCTTTCTCCAGAGATTTTTTTTTTTTTCCTTTCTATAGTGGGAGGTCTTTTAAAGAAGGAAAGAGGAAGGAGAAAGAGACTGCATTTTTTTTAACACTGTATGTTTTATCTTGTAGGACCCTAGAGTCTTGGACAGTATGCTGCCTTATCTAATATGCTACTATGGCAACCCCCATTCCAGAACTCATGCCTACGGCTGGGAGAGTGAGGCTGCCATGGAACAAGCTAGACAGGTGAGGCTTTTCAGTTTTCATTGTGTATGTCTGAGCTCTTGCTCATGAGCCAGTTACTGATCTAACTTAAAAGCAACAAGAACATCCCAGTAATTATAGGTTTACTTCCTTGGAGGCTAGAGTTGTCAACTTGATCTCTTCCAATAACCAGAGAGTTTACAATGTAATAGCTATTTATATTGTTATAATATAATTTAGCAATTCAAAAAACAATATAAGAATGTGATATTAAAGCAATGTAAATGCTAGGAAAAAATGACTTGGACAGGAGATTCTTAAATTGTTAAAAAGTAACTGATAGTATTTGTAATCCTGTATATTCTAGGCTAGCCTTGGGGCTGAGGCTATGTTAAGGGAGGCATTGTGTGTATTCTTTGTTTGTTAAAAGAAAATGTTTATATCTTAAAATACCAAATCATATTTTATTTCTTTTAACCAGCAAGTCGCATCATTAATAGGAGCTGATCCTAGAGAGATTATTTTTACCAGTGGTGCTACCGAATCCAACAATTTAGCAATCAAGGTAGGTGGTTGCTTTAAACAGAGATGCACAGTAAAATTGCAATGAAATCTGAAAGAGTTTGGAATTAAAATCCTACTGCTAAAAACTATTGTTTTATTTGTGGTTCATAAGTCCTAATAAATAAACAGTGATTCCAGTCGGATTATTTTGGTTTTATTACATTCTTGGGTAGCCTAACCCATGACACAGGAGCAGGCTAATCTTGCTGTAGAGCAGGTGTAGGGAGTGGCTGTAGGCTTTATTAGGCTTTAGACTGCTTAGTAGTGGAACATTCAACTTAATATGTGCCTGAAGTTGATTATTTAGAGTTAGGATAAGAGAGGAAGAAGCAAATTAAATGATAATCAGTGAAAGAGTCTCACGGACTAGAAGAATTAAAAATGCTGAAGAAAGTCAGTTAAGTAAAGTAGGCGAATTTAGGGTCACTTTGGGCTATATTTGTAGTTTTGTACTGGTTAAATCGGGTTTTATTGCAGAGGCAGCTTTGTCATTGACTGCCCTTGGGAGACAACTGATACATTCAGTTACTACATTAGAAAGAATGATTTAATTTTATTTATCATTATATTTATTATTATTATTATTATTCATAGAATCATAGAAATATAGGGCTGGAAGGGACCTGAGGAGGTCATCTAATCTTCTCCCTACTCAAAAGAGAATCATCCCTGACTATACTATCCCAGCCAATATTTGTCTAATCTTCTCTTAAAAATTTCCAAGGATGAAAATTCTATGACTTCTCTGGGTAGCCTGTTCCAATACTTAACCATCTTCATAGTGAGAAAGTTCTTCCTGATAGCCCATCTAAATTTCCCTTGTTGCAATTTGAGACCATGGCTCCTAAGCCAGTCTTCTGTGTCCTCAAATAATAGCTCTGTCTGTGTCCCCTTTATAACTACCCTTCAGGCATTTGAAGAGTATAATCAAATTCCCCTTGGTCTTCTCTTTTCTAGATCAGATAATCCCAGTTCTTTCAACCTTTCATCTTTCAGCCTTTCGCTGTAAGACATGTTTCAAAGATCCCTTTTCATTTCTGTTGCTTTCTGGTTGACTCTTTCTAATATGTCCTCATCTTTCTTGAAGTGCAGTGCCCTGAACTGGGCATTGCACTCCAGGTGAGGTCTCACCTGTGCTAAGTAGAGATGAAAAATCACTTCCCTCGACTAGCAAGTGACAGTCCTGTTAACATAAGTCAGTGTGTTCTTGAGTTTTGCAAAAACAAAAAACAGCACACCGTTACCTTGTATTCTGCTTATGGTACACTCTAACAGCAGGTCTTTTGTGCAGTACTATACATTTCACAGTCTATATTTATGCATGCATTTGTTCCACTAAGTGCAGGTCCTTGCATTTCTCTTCATCAAATTTCATTTGATTATTTTTGGACCATTTCTCCAGTTAATCAAGGTAATTTTTAAATGCTAATCCTACTGCTTGGACTGTCTGCAACCTCAGCCAACTTGATGTCATCTTCCAAATCACTAATGAAGAAATTAAACAAAAATGAACCTAGGATAGATCCCTTTGGAACCCCACTTAATACTTCTTCCCAACTAGACTTTGAGCCATTGATGGATTACTCTTTGAGCACTATTATCAACCTGTTATGCATCTGTCTTGCAGTACTTTTTTGCCCACCCATGATCTAAAAGATCCAGCTGCAGGCTGGATCCAGCCCATGGAGGGGCTTTGTTCGGCCCATGGTGGGTGCCGCCTGGTCCAGGCACTGTCTGGCTGTGGTGTGTCCTGCTGCCCCCTGAGCATGCAGCAGGGCTGCGGCAGCTCTGCAGCTGGACTGCCTTTCTAGGCAGACCAGGCAGCAGCTTATTCCATCTGCTGCCACCGCTGGCCCCAGCCCTGCAGTTCCAGTGGGGACCCGCTCCACAGCCCTGACCTAGTGTGCCCTGCATCTACTCTGGACTCACCTGCTCACACTAAACAGTGGCAGCAGCAGTGCTGGCTGGGCAGAAACTTGCTCAGCTATGCGCGTGTGCACGCGCACACGCACACCCACCCCTGCAACATGTAAGAGTAAGACTTCATTTTGAGCTATTACGAAATCACCTCTGTATACATGTCACAAACATACACAAATGAGGACAAAAATATATTTTTTAAATAAAATGAAAATTTGTTATTGTGAATGTTTGATTATTAGTATATAATTTGTTTGTTTTTTTTTTTCCATTTGCAAGATGGGGAAACCCCCTTCCCAAATGGAATACTTCTGGGGTGAGGGGAGGGCCTTCCAGTAGCAAAGATCAAGGGGTAGGCAGCCAGACTTCTAGTCCCAAGATGATAACCAAGGGGTGGGGCACCTGTCAAGGGGTGGGGCTACCCTTGTGGCCCTCAGCAGCTTAGTAAAACTTGTTAAATGGCTCTCCAGCTGATATAATTGCATGACCCTGTTTTAGACTGTATTTTTTAACTTGGTAATGAGAATGTCATGGAGGACAATGTCAAAACCCTTGGTAAAATCAAAGTATGTTCCATTCATTGCTTTCCCTTCACACTCCCATTTATAGAGCCTGTCCCTTTGTCATAGAATGAACAGGTTGGTCAGATATGATGTGGTTTTGATGAATCCTTGTTGGCTGTTCTTGATCACCTTGTTCTTCTCCAGGTGCTTAGAAATAGACTCCTTGATGGCCTGCTCTATGATGTTTCCAGATGTTGAAATCAGACTGATGGATCTGTAATTCTCTGAATCATCCTCCTTCCCCCTTTCAGAATGATGGACACTATATTTGCCCTTTTCCAGTCATCCAGGGTTTCACCCAACTTCCATGAGTTCTCCATGGCTCTGAAATTACCTTGACCAATTTCTTCAGTGCCCTAGAATGCCTCCTGCCTGGCTCTGCTGACTTCAAAATATCCATCTCTTAAATTATCCTTAAGCTCTTTTTTCCACTACTCTAGGTTGCTTAGCTTCTCCGCTACCATTCCTGCTAACTGTGCACCTTGTTCAGCAGCTGATCTTATTAATGAAGACCAATGTGTTTAAAAAAAAAAAAAAAGGGGGCATTAAATACTTATGCATTCTTTGCATCATCCATACTTGATTACCCTCTGCATTCAATAGGACTTATACTTTCCTCAGTCTTCCTCTTATTTCTGACATAGAATGTTTTTTTTAATCTTGTGTCCAGTGCTACTTGTAGCTTAACTTGTGCCTTTGCCTTCTTTCCTTCCTTCTTGCCCACGTGAAACTTTTTATAATCTTCCTTAGGACTATGGCCATGTTTCCAGTTTTTTGTGGGATCGCTTTCTGACTTTCAACTCGTTGAAGAGTTAGGTGTTTACTGAGCCAGTCTTCTGCTACACTTCCTATCCTTTCTTTGCATTGAGACAGCTTGCTTTTGCACCCTTAATATGGCCTCCATAAAGTACAACCAGCTCTCTTGATATCCTTTTCCCGTCAGACTTATCTCCAAGAGGAGACGAGTCTGCTTTTCTAAAACCTGATGTCCTTATAATCTGATGCCCTCCTTACTTACTTTCTTTAGCATCTTGAGCCCTGTCTGGTTCAAGGTCATTGTCACCAAAGTTACGTTCCACCTTCATATTCTCAGCCAGTTTCTCCTTCTCACACCCTTCCCCACTCTGATCCCTTTCCTCTGCTTGATCTGCTGCTCTGCCGTCTGCTGTCTGCCCCCTCCCCGGTTTGCTGTGCATGTGTCACACAGGCTACTTGTGCTGTAGGATAATATAAGTCTTGCTGCTGTTCCCTCTGACCTTGTCCTAGAGGCTTTAAGCAGGCCTACCTCTTGAGTTGTATTACGCTTCAGAACAAGCATATGTCTCTCTTACATATAGAGTAACACTTGGATGAGATGGCCTGTTAGGCAAATTCGTATGTCTGCTAGCCTTCTTTGAGATGTTTATTTAGCAAGGTTTTTTAAAGCCTGGCAAGGTAACTGGGGATAAAAGCCCAGGTCCACCTATGAATTTTTGCTCTTCAACCTTGAACCGTGGTTCTTGCTGAATTGTCCATCTGCAGGTAAACCAAGATCAGTACTTCTTTGAAACTTAACTTCTTAGGTTGCAAAGACTTTCTTCTCTGACAGGGTTTCCATTTTTTAGAGATTTTTAAAACCTTAAGACTCAGAAAATTTAAGAGCAACTTATTTCTGTTTTCAGGTAATAACAATTCTGTTAATCTTTTAGATCAGTGATGCTTAAACTCCAGCTCATGGGCCAGATCTGGCCTATGAGGCTGTATAATCCTGTCTGTGGGGCTCCCAGTGGGTCCAGAAATTTGTAAGTGGGGGAGGGGTGGCAGAATTAATTGTTGCTCCACTGCTGCCAAAGTTCTTGACCTGTGGGGAACCCTGTAGACCAGATGACATGGCCCTGTGTGCTAGATTACGTGGCACATGTTGGGCCAACATACAGGGTTACTCCAGGGCTGGAGGTGGCATGTGGGGTCTGGCTGGTGTACCAGATTGCACCCATGTCCTGATCCCACGCTGGATCAGACCCATGGATTGACCTTGTCTGTAGGATCCAGCCTGTGGGTTAGCCCTGTGCCACTCATGTGAGTGCCAAATGGCTGAGTGCCAAAATAAGTCACTGTTTTAAGTTAATGAGCATTTTATTATTTTTAATCAGTGGTTGACACGACTTATCTAGATAATACTATCTGTTATATTCATTCTGTTCAATAATACAATACATTTAATTTTGTGAGTACTGTATTTTCTTGCATATACATGCCTTGAAATATAACATGCACCTTGTTTTTGAAAGGCAGAACAAAGAAAAAAAGATATTTCCTTTTAGTAAGTATCTGAATAGCAGTAGGTAGGGAGTAAAGCCTGCTCATTTTTCTTCTCCTGGTGAGTCGGTTGCAGATTTTACTTTCACATTTGCCAGGACTGAGTAGAAACTGCTGTTACGTTTATTGCTCGCATGTAACATGCACTGCAATTTTCAGCAGTGGTTTGGGAATAATAAATGTGTGTGGTATCATGTTTTTTCACATATTTGGTTTCACTGGGAAAAGATTCTCAAACCTTCATTGGTCCCCAAAACTCAAAGTCAGCAGTAGATTGGTTATGTGCAATAAGAACAGACTTGGCATGATGCATGCCTTAGAGCAGATGCAGTGCTTTGTTTGTCCATTCCTTAAAATGAAGAAAGCTTTTGACTAAGCTGTTCCTAAGTAAGTTGTTTGGAAATCTTCTGCAGTCAGCATGGCTATATTAGTAAATTCTTTGGGCTTTGAACTGTCCATCCTTGATGTTGGTTGTAAGATGGTTTTTCTTTAAAGCTTGGACAAAATCACCTTTTCTTTTTAATTACGTAAGTATAATGCAAATATTTATTTGTCCCATGTGTACTAAATGAAGTTTTGCACTTAACGTAACTGAAATGTTAAGAAGGTGTGGCAGAAAGTCTAATTGTGAACCAGTTGTCTGATAGTTTTTGATCCTTAGCTTACACTTAAATGTTTTCATTTTTGCTAGTAAATCTTTTTTTAAAAAAAAATTGTGTAAACTCTCTTTCAAAGTGGAAAATTACTAGTTCTCTTTCAATACATACTTCTATAATATTAAATGCCTTCATTTTTTTCCAAGACTTGTTCTCTGAGAAGTGGTGCCTAATGTGATGTAAAGGTTTATTTGGTAAAAACTACATGTTTAAAGAAGTAGTTAAATTTACATGGTGCTGGGAGCAATTGTGAAGAGCAAGATGATCATATTATAATATTTTTGTTAAAAGAACAAGTAAATAATTGGAAAAGGATGGTGAGGTGGTTCGTTGGTGAGGAAAGCTGGATTATTTCCTCGCTGCCCTTAATAAGTAAAATTTATTGGAGAGTCGTGACTTACTCTCCTTAGATTAACTAAGGGATGTCAAACTCACACTGCCCCCTGGGGTGGATCTTGACCATGGGGTTCTTCACAGGACTGATCTGGACTCAGTGCTGGGATAAGCTGACACCCTGCAGTAGCCCTCCACGCTGCCATGTTGTGGAAGCTTCTCTTTGCTCAGTATCTTGTTACTTCAATTTATATACAATTATTCTTTTACATGTACTTCATCTCAATGTTATTGTTCCTTTACTGTGTACCACAGGGTGTAGCAAGATTCTATAAATCCAGAAAGAAACATATCATTACAACCCAAACAGAGCACAAGTGTGTGCTGGATTCTTGCCGTTCCCTGGAAGCTGAAGGCTTTCGGGTCACATACTTGCCTGTTAAAAGAAATGGACTCATAGATTTAAAGGTAAGTTTCTTGTGGCTAAAATAGTAGCAAACCTGTGAAAAATTTTCACAGCAAGTTGTCATGTATAAGATGACTTTGAAAAAGACAATACTGTCAGTAATCTTTTCCTAAGTATTATAAGACAGAAGAATGAAAGTTGCACACAACTCATGCTTTTAAGAGCTACTTTGACAAGAGGTGTTTCTCTCCATCCTGATTTGTTTTCTTAATAGAGTTGATATAATTAACAGATAGAGAAGATGGGTATTGTGGTAGATTGGCAGTACTGGAATAGTTCTAAATCCAAATTTTCATAGAAGAGCAAAACCATTCTGTAAAGTCTGGGTGCTGAGTATGTAGAGTGGATTTCATGTGTAGTTTATGAACTTTAAGGGAGGTTTTGGAGCACATTAAAGATGAAAAAGGTAAGTTATGTCCTCTTAACCCCTTTTTAAAAATATACTAAAGCAGCATGAAGTTTGAAATTAAGGAGCTACACCCATTTACTTTTAATAATTGGGAAGAGTGTAAAACATTTAAAACATTCTGTGTTTATGCTTATACTAGCCAATTGCCCATCAAGAATGGTAAAGAAATCTGCCTTTCTGATATAATGATTCTCTTTTCTCAAGGTTGTTTTCTGTTGCTCTTGTCACTTCTGTAACAAAGAAGCTGGCAGTCTTTTCAGAGACAGAGAAAGTGATCTGACTTTTTTTTTTTCCCCCTTTCCTTAGTTGGTGATTGCCTCTTGCCTAGGAATGAAGCAAAGCTCAAATAATTCCTGCTAGGCTAAGATGCCTTTTTCATCTTGAAGGTTACACTCAATCAGGGATGCCTCTGAGTTTTGCCTTCAAGTTAATTTTTTATGGCTTCCTTCTTTTGATCAATTTAGAGTCCAATCCTTGAGCCACAGATCCATCCACAGCAGTTGCAGGTCTTTCTGCAGTGGAGGGTAGGCTGTATGCTGAGTTTTCTCTGTTCCTTTCTCCAGTCTCTTCTCTGCTTCAAGAACCAGGGTGACTCTCAAAAAAAAAAATGGAGAAGGGACTTGGAGTGATAACATGTCCCTGCTTGATGCCAGTTTGGATGACAAGTGGATATGTTTCTGATCTGCTACAAAGAATGGTCTCAGTTATCTGATCATGGAGAAACCTCAGAACCTTGATGTAGTTTTCAGGACATCCACATCTGGCCAGTACTTTCCACAAGGCTTTGCAATTGATGGAATTGAAGGCCTTAGTAGGGTCAATGAAGGCCATACACAGACCCTGATGTTGTTCCCAACATTTTTCTTGGACCTGGCAGGTAACAAAGATCATGTTAATTGCCCCACAAGATAGTCTGAAACCACACTGAGATTCTGGCAGGATTTCCTCAGTATGAGGTAGATGATGGTTAAGGGGGATGCAGGAGAAGATCTTTCCTGTTGTGGAGCTATCCCTTAATAGTTCCCACACACAGTTTCCTTTCTTGAAGATTGTCACAGTGTTGGCATTCCTCAGGTCCCTAGGGATTTTTTCATTGTTTCACATTTGAAGAGTGGAGTCCCAGTACCAGTTCCTTACTGCCAGCCTTGTAGATTTCAGCAGTATTGGCGCTGGATTCAGAACCCAGCCGCCATATCTTGCTTCAGGCAAGCACAACCTTCAAACTGACCACAATTCCTCCAGTTGATAATACGCAAATTTTATTGATACACAGTGATAGGAAATAAGAGCAATGCAGGGAAAGCAAGCAAGATATTTACAACATACATTACCCAAATTTCCCAGTGTGCAGAATATACACAGGGCGTGTGATCTGGCCAGCCGCTATGTAATTGCCAGCTTGAGGTTCTTTGCTTGAATGTCCGACACTAGCAACCTTGAAAGTTGGGAGCTGATGCCAACTGCCAACTTGCTGTTTAGAAAACTCCTCCTTTTGGATTCTTTCTTTTCCGATGACTCTTCATCTTTGGGCATTGTTAATTGGTCTTCCTGTGGCTGCCATACTGTTCACATTCTGTCTTGTCAGCCAGAATCCTATTTTCATAAATCTGTAGTGTGCACACATCCTAATTTGGGTTTTTCTAGTGTCCTCCTAATTTGGTTTGTTCTCCCAAAACTGGAAAGCCCATGGGCTTTTGCAAGTGGGCACTTGAGCCTTGGAGCCAGGCCTATCTCTATTATGAAAATAAAGTTTAAAATAAAGTTTGGAAACTGTGAAACTGAGACAAAACAGGCTATTAGAAATCAATGAACCCTTGCTGTTGCCTTGGACCATTGTTCTAATACAATATCTATTTTACCTACAAACCAATTCCTAAAAGCAAACCTCTACATACCATTTTCTAGCCATCAAGCAGGTATGCCATCTGGTCCAGTAGCCTTGTTCTTGGCTTCCTTGATGGCATGCCAGACTTCTAGAATAGGAGAATTGGTGAAGGATCCCCTTTCAGGGTGTTGGGGGATGGACTTGGTAGTGGTATCTGTCATGGCTGTCTCATTGGTTCAGGAGTTTCTCAAAGTGTTCTTTGTATGTCAGCTGGTGTGTACAACAGTGTCATCTGGTTTGCAAGGCTGCCAGTGGGTCAGAAATTTGGTGGTGAGGCAAACAGTAGCTGCTGTATCTCCTTGAGCTATAGCAATTAGTGCTGCCACCACCTGTCCTAACCCCAAATTTCTGGCCTCAGGTGACATTGCCCTGTGCTCCCAGATCCAATCTGTGGATTGACCTTAGCTTCCAGATCTAGCCCTGTGAAGCCACATGAGTTTGACACACCTGCCGTTATCCTCTGAGCTAGTTACTTTTTCAAAGGAGATCAGATTTGTTTGGCATAATTTGTTTCTAGCAAATCCATGCTGCCTACTTGTGATCAGTCTTTCTTACTTAAGTTGCTTAGAAATGGATCTCTGTATGGTATAATCCAGTAATTTAACAGGTCTTGAGTTGAAGCTAGCCAGTCTGTAATTCCTTGGGTCTTTTTTGTTTGTTTTTGTTTTTAAAGATGGGCCCTATTTTGGTCATTTTCCAGTTCTCCTAGCACCCTGCCTGTCTTGCACAACTTGGTCAGTTATAATGCCTCTTCTGCTAGTTCCTTCAGTACCCTGGGATAAAGTTTAGTAGGCCTTGGTGACCTGAATTCATTCAAACCAATCAAAGGTTGCCTGATGGTTTCTTTCTTTATTGTAATCCTTCCTGGATGGCCAGTTGCATCTTTTTTTTTCTTTTTTCATTAGGACGATCAAAGTTGAGCAGCTCTACCTTCTTTGCATCTTCTGTTAAGAGCTTACCTTGGCTATTTAGCAGTGTACCCACAACATCCTTGGCCTTCCTTTTCTGACTAGTGTATTTATAGAACCTTTTTTTGGTGGTGTTGTCCTTAGCTTCCATCACCAACTGTAGCTTATTTTTACTGCCCATTTTACCTCCTGGCTGGAGAGCACCACCACTACATACCAGTGTGGCAGTGTTGAAGCTGTCCCTCAGGATGGCTACATCTGGAGTATTCAGGCCATATCTGGAGTACTGTGTCCAGTTTTGGGCCCCCCACTAGTGAAAGAATGTGAACAAACTGGAGAGAGTCAGGTGAAGAGCATCAAAAATGGTTGTGGGGCTGGGGCACATGACTTCTAAGGAGAGACTGAGGGAACTGGGCTTATTTAGTCTGGAGAAGAGAAGACTGAAGGAATTTAATAGCAGACTTCAACTACTTGAAGGGTGGTTCTAAAGAAAATGGAGCTAGACTCTTTTCAGTGGTGGCAGATAACAGAATAAGGAGCAATAGTCTCAAGTTGCAGCAAGGAAAGTTTATGTTAGATATTAGGAAAAACTTTCTCACTAGGAGGGTAGTAAAACACGAGAACAGGTTACCCAGAGAGATTGTGGACTCTCCATCCTTGGAGGTTTTCAAGACCCAACTAGGCAAAGCCTTGGCTGGGATGATCTAGCTGGGGATGGTCCTGCTTTGAGTAGGGGGGTAGACTAGCTGACCTCCTGAGGTCCCTTCCAACCCTAATTTTCTATCATTCTATGTGTGGCAGGGGCCTGTACGTCAGTCTGTGGCTGATACTTTCCATAATAAAAACATTTCAAATGTTAACATCTGTCAGTAAGTGTAATGGAGATGTAGGCCAACATTTCCAATAGTATATCACTTGTACTGCAGATAACTTAAAGGACTTAATATTAAATCTTATTAAAAAAAAAAAAAATTCTGGCAAAGCTAAAGCTAAGGAGTAGAAAGTTTTTGCTTGTGCTTTTAGTCACAACTTCTATCTGTGTTGAATGTTTTCACCAGGAATTGGAGAATGCATTCCAACCAGACACAAGCTTGGTGTCCATAATGACTGTGAATAATGAAATAGGAGTAAAGCAGCCTGTTTGTGACATTGGTAAGTAAGCACTGGCTGCCATCAACCTGACATAAATGTTTCTGATTTGGAAAAATCAAAGCCTCTGCTTAATGTTTCTTAATAGCTAGAAAAGGTATGTTGATGTAAAATACTGTATTTATTAGCATACCTCTTCCTTCCCCCAATTAGACTTCCAATATTGTTTTGTGTGTCATAAGTAGGGAAGCTGACTTTTTGCCCAGAATAGCAGCAGTAGCATTTCTGCTCAAGCAGCATTGAGGGAGCCAGCTGATTTCATGGTTCATTAGACTATACTTGATCCCTGCTAATTGCTTGTCACTCAACAGGTGTTAATGATCTGTTCTCCTTTTTAATGAAATGGGTGTTCCATGATTCAAGCTATCCTTTCTTTGTGAGTTTTGCTGAATATTTGCAATTAGCTGCTACTTCCTAGTTTCCAACCCTCCAGACCATTTTTTTTTTTTTTCCAAAATCCCAGATCCACCTGTGGAGTCCAGTCTTCACTAGCAACTAGTTTCAGCTTTTGGCAGACCAGCCAAGAGCTGCTGACAGGTCAGCTGTGAAAGAGTTAAAACTAGCTTTTGCCTGAGCAGGAAAGGGAGGGTGAGTGAGGTTGAAAATTAGGTTCTGTCCCTGCTTTATCTGGCTGTGACTCTCTTTACCATTCAGGCACATCATCTGAAATACATAGGCATTAGATTCATTAAGTATTGCTTTGCCTTCTCCCTTGCTTTTATGTTCTTGTTACAGGTCAAATTTGCCGCTCGCATAAAGTTTTCTTCCACACTGATGCTGCACAGGCAATTGGTAAAGTTCCTGTGGATGTCAATGATATGAAAATTGATCTAATGAGCATAAGTGGCCATAAAATCTATGGTCCAAAAGGTAATGTGATGTGGTGATATTAGAACATTTCTTTGTAATTCCATAGCTTCCATCATACACACACACACCATTTCTGGAAATACTGCCAGTTCTCCCTAGTAGAGATTAGAGTGGATTAGTGAAAGAAATCACGTGCCAAAATATTAGTTTTGTGGCCATGGATCCTAATTAAACTGTTTTGAAAGGAGGCTTCTAGAAGATCTGAAATGGCTCTGCTGTTTATAAGTGTTTTTGTAGAGACACAATATGGTAGGGCAGTTCATATTTTATGTTCTCCTCATAATCTCTTTGTAATCATGCCAAATGCTGCTGGCACCAAGGACATCCACAAGTGATTGAAGGATTTATATTCACCTGGTGTTCTTAGATGTCTCCAGCTTCAGCCTGTGTTTTCATTTTCTGCCTTTTATTGTAGAATGCAGTTTACTTACTGTATATTTTAAACACTTTTCAGAAGTATTTTTTTTACAACTTCCAAGGGAAGTGGTGCTGGCACCTACCCTGGGGATCTTTAAGAAGAGGCTTGATGCCTACCTGGCTGGACTCATTTGAGTCCATTTTTTTTTCTCCTGCCCAGGCAGAGGGGGTAGGACTTGAAGATCTACAAGGTCCCTTCCGACCCTACTTCTGTGATTCTATGATACTCGGTGGAAATCTTCATTCTGAGACTTGAGGTTGTTTCATTAAAATGTTATCCTTCTGCAACTCTAGATAAAACTGACAACAGTGTTTATTGACCAGAGAAGTTGGTATGGCTGTCCGTTGCCAATTCTAGAATGCCACACACAGTTCCTGCTTGACTGGCTTCTCAGTTGAAGTGTCCTAAATGTTTCTTCCGTTGAAAGTGTAGTGTTACTTAACAGATGGTACAGAGAATTAAGCGGATCTCGGGTAGTACCTGCATTTTTCTTAGGAGTAATTATGCTGTATTAAAAATTCTTGGCACGTTCATTGCATTTTCAGACCTTCCAAGGTTTTCAGCAGCATCTCGGTTCCATCCTGTGTGACTTCATTAATGAGTATCTTGACCAAGAAAATAGTAGAGTGCCTGAACCAAGGCCAGAGCAAAGAATACAATATACTGGGCAATGTTTCTTAAGCGAAAGCTGAGGCATTTGATGTTCCTGTGATGGTGTGCTCGATGTGCACTTGTGGAATGGGCAATGCAAGATTAAGTCTTTAAGAGATCATTCATGCTGCTGCTTGTAAACTCTGTTCAAGAATTCTGCCAGGATTATTGCCCTCTGTGCACTTTCTGGAGCGCTGAAGAACGTATCTTGGGGAAACATCATCTAGTCTCAAAAATCTGGGACCCATCCTGTTCAACATCTTCATTAATGATGTGGACATCGGAGTCAGGAGTGGACTGGCCAAGTTTGCCGATGACACCAAACTTTGGGGCAAAGCATCCACGCCAGAAGATAGGCGGGTGATCCAGGCTGACCTGGACAAGCTCAGCAAATGGGCAGAGGAGAACCTGATGGTGTTTAACACCAAAAAATGCAAGGTTCTCCACCTTGGGAGGAAAAACCTGCAGCATCCTTATAGGCTCGGCAGTGCTACATTGGAGAGCACTACAGAAGAAAGAGACTTGGGGGTCATCACTGACCACAAGATGAACATGAGCCTCCAATGCGATGCTGTGGCTAGTAAAGCGACCAAAATGCTGGCTTGCATCCATAGATGCTTCTTGAGCAAATCCCGGGACGTCATTCTCCCCTTGTACTTGGCCTTGGTGAGGCCGCAGGTGGAGTACTGCGTCCAGTTTTGGGCTCCACAATTCAAAAAGGATGTGGAGAAGCTTGAGAGAGTCCAGAGGAGAGCCACGCGCATGATCAGAGGTCAGGAAAACAGATCTTACGATGACAGGCTGAGAGCCATGGGACTCTTTAGCCTGGAAAAGCATAGGTTCAGGGGTGATCTGATGGCCACCTATAAGTTTATCAGGGGTGACCACCAGGATCTGGGGGAACATTTGTTCACCAGAGCGCCCCAAGGGATGACGAGGTCGAACGGTCAGAAACTCCTGCAAGACCGTTTCAGGCTGGACATAAGGAAGAATTTCTTTACTGTCCGAGCCCCCAAGGTCTGGAACAGTCTGCCAGCGGAGGTGGTTCAAGATGCTTATCTTGCTGGGATCCTATGACCCCAGCTGACTTCCTGCCTTTTGGGCAGGGGGCTGGACTCGATCTCCTGAGGTCCCTTCCAGCCCTTAATGTCTATGAAATCTTGGGAGAAGGGCAGACAGGTTCCAATCCAGCTAGAGAGAAGCAGTGAGCAACCTTTGTTATTGCAGTTATCGAGGTCTGTCTTTTCTGTGTTATTTATTCAGAAAGGTAAACTGAGGTGTAGAAGAAGCCTTTCAAAAGTTTTTTGTCATATTTGCTGACTGGAGCTTGGTGCAACTGATGAGCTGTCCATAAAAACAGAAGGGGAGAGAACCTCAGAGAAGCCTGTTTTGCAAAGTCAGGGAACTGTGAGTGAGCGAGTGATGCAGTTAAGAAAATAACAGCTACGTGTAGAATTCCTTGTGGTGGGACCAACATTAGAGAGAAACAAGCCAAGCAGATGATGCCACAACAGCACAGGCAACAAAAATCTGGCTAACCAAAGGGTTCTCTGTTCCAGAGCCTCAGAACTCTCCATGAGGAGCAGGGAATAAGGCTAATAGTCAGAGCTTTCTAGAATTTATGCATTATACTTCTCACTAGATATGGAGCCACGTGGGCAGTTTCTGTAAGGTATCTTTGTAGTAATTTCCCTTGCAGTAATGTTATGCATGTACTGAATATGTCCATCTTCTTCCTTTTGTTTTCAAGGGGTTGGTGCCGTTTATGTTCGTCGTCGGCCCAGGGTAAGACTGGAACCCTTACAGAGCGGAGGAGGCCAGGAGAGAGGAATGCGGTCTGGGACTGTACCTACTCCTCTAGCAGTTGGCCTTGGAGCAGCATGTGAAGTGGCACAGCAAGAGATGGAGGTATATGGTATAACAATTCTGTTATACATTTTTATATAAGTGGTTAGCTGTGTCACTCTGAAGACAGGCAGAAAGCTAGGCAGAGTGTAGTACCTGAGAGAGTAACTGGTTCAGAGCGGTACTGGCTTTTGTGGGCAACAGGTCCATTCTTACCATCTGTCAAAGTAGATTGTTGCCAGTCCATTCCTAGCATGTGATGAAGTAGGTTGTGGCTACAAAAGTTAATGCCTCCCTCTAGTCTCTAAGGTGCTACCCTGTCTGTCTTCCTGCTTTTTTGCATATGATACAAGCAGGGTGCACTTATACCTTGTATGTGTGTCCTTGAGCCCCAAAACTCTCTACAGTCTGCTGCTTGATCACCAGGGATCCTGGTTTTCTGTGTTTAAAAAAATCCTAAATTTTCTGATTTAAAAAAACTAAAATCAGTGTTTTTCCCCAATTTAAAATGAAACCCCACTATATAAGCACTGGGGGCCAGGGCAACGCTGGGACTAGGGGGACAGTACACACATCCGCAGGAGGCCTCAAGTGCCTCTGCACAAACCCTCGTAGCATGGGGAACAAGCAGGAGGAACTCGCCGTCCTGATGGCTGACACCAGCCTGGACATAGTGGGGATCATGGAAACGTGGTGGGACTCTACGCATGACTGGGCGGTGAATGTCCAGGGCTATAGGTTGTACAGGAGGGACAGGATAGGAAGGAGAGGTGGGGGTGTGGCAGTCTATATCAAGGAGGAATACACATCCTCGTCAATTAGCAAGGAGTCAGAGGAGGGGTACTCTGAGGTGCTTTGGGTTAGAGTATAAGGCAGTCGAGGGGAGAGAGACTTAATGGTGGGGGTCTACTACAGACCTCCCAACCAGGGAGAAGAGCTTGACCAGGAATTCTTAGGTCAGCTCACAGAGGTAGTGAAGGCTAAAGATGTGGTAGTCATGGGGGACCTGAACTTCCCGGACATCTGCTGGGAGGAGCAGTCAGCCAGGTCTGACCGCTCACATAAGTTCTTAAACAGAGTGCAGGACCTCTTGTCTAACCCAGGAGATGCACAGCCCCACCAGGGGGGACACCTTGTTGGACCTAGTGCTGGCCACGGGTGATGACCTGGTGAGGGGGCTGCGGGTGCTCGACCACCTGGGTGACAGCGATCATCGCCTGCTGGAATTCACCATCCAGCGCAAGGTGGCAAAGGCATGCAGTAAGGCAGCAGCCCTAGACTTCAGGAGGGCAAACTTCAATGAGCTAAGGAGGATAGTTGGGGATGTGCTGAGGTCCCAGAGGGCAGGGGAGCCACGTGTCCAAGGAGAGCGGTTGCTCCTCAAGGAGGCGATCCTCCAAGCCCAAAGGAAGGTAATCCCAACGAGGACCAAAGGGAGCAGGAGACCACACAAGCCTCCGTGGCTCACCAAAAGAATCTGGGAATGTTTCCTTGCTAAAAAGGAGGCTTATACCCAATGGAAAGAAGGGATCATCACCAGGGATGACTTCTGCAGTTGCTTGGAGATGTAGGGGGACAGTTAGGAAGGCCAAGGCAGAGATGGAATTAGGACTAGCTTCTCAGATTAAGGACAATAAGAAGTCCTTTTTTAAATACGGGGCAAAAAGAAGGTTCCGGATAACGTGGGGCCCTTGCAGGACGCGTTGGGAAATTTGGTTGTCACACCAGACAACAAAGCTAACATGTTTAACGATTTCTTTGCCTCCGTCTTCCTAAGTAGGGACCAGAACAGTCACCTCCCTGCTGGGCCCCCCTCGGGCCCCAGGGGAGGCACACCTGGGGCAAAGGTTAGCGAGGAACTAGTTAGGGAGCTTCTGGAGGGGCTGGATGTATTCAAGTCAGCCAGCCCGGACAATCTCCACCCTAGAGTTCTAAAGGAATTGGCCGAGGTCATTGCAGGACCCCTGGCATGGCTTTAGAAGCACTGGTGGTGCTCTGGTGTGGTCCCAGAGGACTGGAAGAGGGCCAACGTGGTTCCCATCTTCAAAAAGGGGAGGAAGGAGGACCCAGGAAACTATAGGCCAGTTAGTCTAACCTCGATCCTAGGCAAGCTGTTTGAAAAAATTATGCTGGCACACATCCATGAGGGGCCAGCAGGGGACTGCATGCTTAGGGGCAACCAACATGGGTTCATCAGTGGCAGGTCCTGTCAGACCAACCTGGTGGCCTTCTACAATCAGATTACCAGATCATTAGATACAGGGGTAGCAGTGGACATAGTCTTCCTGGACTTCCGGAAGGCATTCGACACGGTCTCTCACCCTGTTCTCATTAAGAAACTGGGGGACTGTGGTGTCGACACCCACACAGTCAATTGGGTCGCCAACTGGCTGGAGGGCCACACCCAGAGGGTGGTAGTGGATGGGTCCTTCTCAACCTGGTAGGACGTGGGCAGTGGGGTTCCACAGCACTCGGTCCTCAGGCCTGCACTGTTCAACATCTTCATCAGCGATTTGGACGAGGGGGTAAAAAGCACCCTGTTCAAATTTGCTGATGACACTAAGATGTGGGGGGATGTGGGCACACTAGAAGGAAGCATCAGGCTACAGTCAGACTTAGACAGGTTACAAGGGTGGGCGGATGTGAATAGGATGGGATTCAACACAGACAAGTGCAAGGTGATACACCTGTGGAGGAACAACCGGCACCACACCTATAGGTTGGGGAACTCCCCTCTTCTCAGCACGGAGGCGGAAAAGGATCTTGGGGTCATTATTGACTCCAAGATGAACATGGGTCGGCAGTGTGGGGAGGCCGTCAGGAAGGCCAACCGTACCTTGGCATGCATCCACAGATGCATCTCGAGCAGGTCCAAAGAGGTGATCCTCCCCCTCTATGCAGCACTGGTCAGGATGCAGTTGGAGTACTGCGTCCAGTTCTGGGCGCCACACTTCAAGAGGGATGTGGACAGCATCGAGAGGGTCCAGACGAGGGCCACTTGCATGATCAGGGGACAGCAGGGCAGGCCCTATGAGGAGAGGCTACGGGACCTGAACCTGTTCAGCCTCCAAAAGAGAAGGCTGAGGGGGGGAACTAGTGGCATGTTATAAACTAGTCAGGGGGGATTAGCAGGCATTGGGGGAGTCGCTCTTCCCCCGTGCACTGCCAGGAGTGACCAGGAATAACGGTCACAAGCTGGGAGAGGGCAGGTTTAGGCTGGATATCAGGAAGCGCTACTTCACGGTCAGGGCGGCTAGGATCTGGAACCAACTTCCAAGAGAAGTGGTGCTGGCTCCTGCCCTGGGGGTTTTTAAGAGGAGGTTGGATGAACATCTTGCTGGGGTCGTTTGACCCCAGTATTCCCTGCCGTGGCAAGGGGTCGGACTAGATGATCTACTCAGGTCCCTTCTGACCCTAGAAACTATGAAACTATATAGGGGTGGGTGGGTGTGTGTGTGTGTGTCCGTTTAATACAATATTTTTTGATATATTGACAGTTTTTTAAAGCAAAATAGCCTGTCAGTATCTCAATAATTGTAACAACATAAATTTAAATTCCTATGTATTTTGGTGCTTGATTTTGGTTTTTTTATCACCGAAAATCAGAGCTCCATCTATCCCCTTTACTCACCAAGACGTGGGTACAGCTGCAGCTGTCCCCACTGTTGTTTTGTGGCACTAAGCAGCCCTGGTATGCTGGTGCCCCGCTTCTGCCAACACCATTGCCCCTCACTCCTGACCCACAGCCTCCTTTGGCCCACTGCAAGGGGCAGGTCAGGGCTGTGGAGAGCTACTGGCACGCCAACTGGCCTAGAGGCAGGGCCAGAGCCTAAAAGACGCTGAAGGTCCCCTCATCACTGCCAAGAGGGGATAGGTGGTCAGCCAGCATGTTGGAATGACGGAGACTGAAGCCCAGCCTTGTGATGGAAGGAATCTTATAAGGGAGTCAGAGAGATGGGGACAGTGACTGTGAGGGCATGTTTTGAGATGGAGGGTACAACAGAGTGCCCAGGAGTGAGTAGCCCAGGAAGAACATCCAGGAGCTCAGCAAGGGGAGGAAAGTCCAGGGCAGGTAGGCCTGCAGTTGGTCCTGGAGAATGACCTAAAACTACACCTTGCTGGGGTTAGATGGTGGGGCTGCCTGTGGCAGGGCAGTCCCCAGGAAATGCCACACCAGTGTTTCTTTAGTGAAAGGCAAGTATGGAGCACCAGAAACCCTCAGCCCCTGTTGCCTTATAGGTGACCCTGTGGAGGGGAAAGGCTAGGGGAGCACACCCTCAGAGAAGAGCACCAGGCTTGGGCAACAACACTGGGGCCAGGAGGGCCTGCGGCCCAGGGCCTGAGAAAGTGAGCCTTGGGCGGCAACATGGGCCAGGAGGGCCTGAGGCCCAATGCCTGAATAAGAGTGAGGTCTAGTGGAGAGGCCTGAATAAGAGTGAGGCTGACAGGGAGGTCCAGGCACGTTGACAGACATCTGAGGCTTAAGTGGGCCATAGCCTGAGTTAGGGGTCCGGGTATGTCAGCAGGCACCTGAGGCCTGAGTGGGCTGAAGACCAAGGGTGGAGTCCAGGCATGTCAACGGACACCTGATGCCCAAGGGGCACAAAGCCCAAAGCTGCAATGAGAAGGTGGAGCAGTGGCCCTAATGAGGGGGCAAAGTGTGAGGGGCAAGGAGCCTGATGAGAGGCAAAGAACCTAGAGAGTTGGCACAAGTAGAGGCCCCAGAGTGGAGGCACATGGCCCAGCTATGTCTAAGGACATGTGAGGCCAAATTGGGCCAGAGGCTGGGCCAAGGTATGCCTGAGAATGCCTAAGGCCAAGTTTGGGCCAGTTACTGAGTGCAGCCCAGCAACAAGGCTGGGGAAATTGGAAGTAATTTCTGGATGCCATCCATGAGCCATGGTAAAGGGGAAGTCAGAGCCGTGTATTATGCCCTTGGCATCAGGGCATTAAATAGGCAGCCTCCTGCATTTTCCATCTGTTTTTTTTTTCCCAATACATCAAGGTGTGGCAGACAAGTCAGGGCAGACTGCCCTAGACAGGTGGGCAGACCGACATTATGTCTGGTCCTGGGGATAGCCTTCTGTCACAGTGTGCATATGACTGTATGCAATGGCTATTTGTTTATTGGGGGTGCACCAATAGAGATTTTGGGGGCTGAGACCAATAGCTGATTTTTAAGGAGGCATACCAGCCAATACCAATCTGATTTCTGATACAACTGCGTGCAGCTGGTAAGTCTGTTATGGTGGATAGGGAGGGGAAGTGGGGAGAAAAGGTTTGGGGGGAGCAGATCAGTGCCCACTGCAGTGAGGGAGGAATGGGGCTGGGGTAGACAGTGCCCAGCTGGGGCAGGTTGAAGCGCTGGACAGAGCCATGGCTCATCTGGGAGGTATGGTGGGGTGGCTCCTGCTGCTGCATTCACCCCAGGGGGGCACGGAGGGGTGAGGGTGGGTCCCCACAGGGGAAGGACTGCAGCTGTAGGCTGGGGCCGGAGTTCAGTCTTCCTGGTGCGTGGGGAGGGGGTTGGGCTGGGGCTGTGCTTGGGGTGGATGGCAGTGGTGCTGGGATGGGGGTTATGGAGGGGGCTGCAGCCACCCCACATTTTTTCATAGCTCCGCCATAACCCCTTTCCCAGCACTGCCACCATCCACCTTGAGCACAGCCCCCACGTGTGGGAAGAGCCTAGTCCTGCCTCAGCCATCAGCTGCAGCCAATCCCACCCCCCAGCGTAGATCTGGGGGCACAGATCCCCCTCCCTCCCCCCCATGTCCTTCTGGGGCATGCACAGCAGCAGGAGCCACCCCCACAACCCCGTCCCATACCCCCAGGATGAGCCACAGCTCCGCTGTGTGCCCACCCCACCCTGGCTGGGCAGCAGCTGCCTCAGCTCCTGCCCCATTCCCTACCTCGCTGCAGGGGGGCGTTGATCTGCCTCTGCACCCCTTTCCTTCTACTATAACAGACTGACAAGCTGCTGGGCTGTGCCTCCTTGCTGTCTGTGTGCTGCACTGAGGCTGCACACATGCATGGGCATTTATCTGCTAAATTATTGGTCATATCAGGCCGATTTCTGATGCAATCAATTTTATTTATATTGGTGCGAATCCGATGTCAGAGCCATGTATTGGTGTACCTCTATTGTTTATGCATAAACAGTTCAGTTTTTATATTACATAAACAGTACAAAGTAGGCATTTGGGCAAAATTTTCAAATGCACCTAAATCCTGGTTTCAAAAGTGACAGAGAAGCTCAGTTTCATAAAGTCAGTAGAACTTAAATGACTTGCTTTGAAAAAATTTACACATGCACTAAAACAGTGGGGACTGACCTTTTTGGCAGGTGTTACCCATTAACATCATATCCTCCCTGAGTGCCACTCCAATCCCCTTTCTCTTCCCAGTCTGCTGCTCTGCTTTCAGCGGTATTGGGTGCTGTGCTGCCTGTCTCCTCTCTGATCTGCATGCCTCTTGCAGGGGCTGCCTGCGCCACTTGTGACCTGTGCCGCAAGTTGGCCACCCTTGTTCTAAAATATATCGCTGTTCATGAATACAATGGCCTATTCAAAATAGCATAGTATTTAATTTGCCCCTCAAAAAAAAAAAAATCCTGATTGCATCCAAGCTCAACTCACTGGGTGCATCTACATGAGACACTAACTGTGCAGTAGCTTAATAAATTGTACGGTAAGTAGTGCGTCATAGCATGGACAATGCTAGTGCGTTATTCCACAGTAGCATCACTAAAAAGGCATTCGCTGGCGCTACTGCACAGTAACTCCAGTTGTGCATTTATTTAGTACTTAATTATACAAGTACTATATTAAATATGCAGTAACTACTGCACATTAATGAATGTGTAGATGCGCCCACTGAGGCTTAAGTCACATCAGTGCTGTTGGGTTATTAATCTCAACTGAGGTTTTTGTTCCAAGTTAGTAAACTATTACTTAATGTGTTTGCCATACTCAAATGAGATGTCTCTCTCTGCTCTTATCCCACATGCAATATTTTGTAAATCAAAGGGGAATACAAGAAAACTTTGTATGGCCACAAAAAGGATATGCTTATAGATGCAAAAAAGCACTACTGAGATGCTGTGCCCACTCCGCGTGGGCTAGTTCATATATTGGAAGCTGCACATACTAGTAGTTGCATTAAAATTGCACTGCATATGACAGTAAGCCCTGAGCCAGACTTATTAAAAAAGTTAGTCTCAAATGGCTGGCGACTCTGCGCAATACGTAAAGGAGTGAAAGTTGTGTCCACTTGTCATATACTGATCTCTCTTCCTGTTTCTTTTATTAGTATGACCATAAACGAATCTCTTTATTGGCAAACCAACTAGTTACAAAAATAATGAAAGAAATTCCTGATGTGGTTATGAATGGAGATCCAGAACATCGCTATCCAGGTAAAAGTCGCAGAAATCTGATATTTTCTAGGGTTATAGAATCTATCAATATTTGCAGACTGTTTTATTTTTCATTTGGTTTCTTTTTTAAAAGCATCTGTCCCTAGTGGTTGTGCAGAAAACTTTCTAGGAGTAATATAATATGGTCAGTGCTGGAACATCTTCCTCAGATTTTAGGCAGCCTTATACTTTAGGTCTGAGATCTGTAAAATGCCCCATTCACTTTCAGTTTCACTGCTGCTCATTTTAACAATAATGTTATTTCTCTGGAAGCACTGGTGAATATGTGAGTTGGCTGGATGCTTGTTAAAGTTACTGAAATAGGAATTTGTATTTCAAGCCCTGCATTGAAAAGGATTCGTGTCCTTAGGGCTAAATCCCCAGAACATCTCTCCCTTTCATAGTTGCCAAAGCTCTTGCTACCTTTTATTCTGTTAAGGGAAAATTGGATGCTTCCTACCAGTTTGCCAGGTCCAGTTACAACCTACCAATATAAAAATCTATTTCAGTTTGAAAATTTAGTGGCAAGATAAGATTGATTTAAAATGTGAGGAGCTGGGATTTGTGTTGCATTTAATACCAGAAGGAATAACCAAGAGCAGATGGAGGTTAAGTAGAAACTACTACAGGAACGTCAGTCACGTCAGCAAATAAAGGTGTCAGGTCTAGTGGGCTGCAGACTCCTAGACCCAAATCTCTTGGATCTATATCCTGTTTCACAGATTCAGACCAAATGACTGAAATATACACTAGGGAAATCACTGCAGTTAGAAAAAAGAAGATAAATGCTTCCCGAGTCCAAGCAGTTGTTCCACAAATGCTACCAGGATTCCTCAGCCTTTTGTGCTCCTCCTCAGAGGAAATCTGAAAGATATGCAGACCCTTGAGCCTCTGCATTCACTATACTGAATCTACATCTGTATTCAGTGAATCCTGTGAAGATTGGGTCAGTGCTGTATAGTAGAGGACCCCTGCCCCCCAGCAGAGAGCCTGGGACTCTTGGTCACTTTAAGAGAGCAAGAGCTCAGGCACAGCCCTAAAGGGAAGGCAGGGCACAGCTGCAGCTGGGTTGTCATGACAGCTAGATAATGAATATAATTAGGGGTCACCTGATTGGAAGGGGGCAAGGCCAGAGAGATAAGGCAGCCCCTGAGACTGGTCATGCAGGCTAGCCTGGAACCTGAACAGGGAAGAGCTCTGCAGGGGTACCTGTGGCTGCACCATACTGGGAGCAGGCCAGGCATGCAGACAGCATGAGAAGCTGAGGCCTAGCCATGCTAATAGACCCAGAGTTGGGGTAGGACTTCATTATAGCCAGAAGGGCTTGTTTTGATTTCTGTTTGACCTGGTGCCTGGGGGCAGACCAGAAGGGTCTGGCATCTTTGGGGGACTAGGTACCTGCAGCTTTGTCTGTTGCCTGGAGGGACTGAGAGGGTCTGGTGCCCATGGGGGACTAGATACTGAAAGGGAAGACAGGGTGGTTTGAGGGGACTGTGAGGGGTGGCTTGGAGGTCCCATAACACCTGGGGGGTAGAGGGCTACTGATCCCTGAATGCCCGGCAGGGTGATCTTGTAGTGCCTGTCAGGGGTGGGGAGGTGGTGCACACCCAGAGGTGCAATCCTATAGAGTCCATGAGGAAAAATTTTTCTGTTAATGCCAGAGACACAGACTGGGGGCCAGTGGCCCAAAAGCCTAGGAAGGGCAGGACTTGGATTGGGGGCCAGAAGGGCCTGAGTCTGAGAAGGGCAAAGCTTGAGGGCAGAGAACCTAGTACTTGAGAATGGTGGAGACTGAGGTCAGGGGGCCCAGAGACAAAGGCCTTGGAAGGCCAGACAAGAAGCTGATAAGCCCAAAACTTGGTTTGGTCAGTGAATTAGAGCTAGAGGGGTTAGCAAGAGGAAAAGGGCAGAAGCTGAGAAGGCTGAAACCCAGTCCTGGAATGAGGATGGGCTTGCTCTAAGATCTGCAGGAGCCTCTCTCCTAATGAATCTTCACATCAAAGCCATGGTGGGTGACTAAGGGTGGGGGGACCCTAGAGTTGGAGCCAGGGCAGGAATTGCATAGCCACTGGGGGTGGGGAGTCATGGCTGCCTCTGGAACAGAATCCTGTCACACATCCCCCACACTATAAGCCCCAAATAAGCCTCCCTGTGTGGGACAGGATTTTCCTTGAATTCAGCTGACACCATTTTCTTAACTACAGGCTGCATCAATTTATCTTTTGCTTATGTGGAAGGTGAGAGTCTGCTGATGGCTCTGAAAGATGTGGCTCTGTCTTCAGGAAGGTAGGTGAGATACTGGATGCAGAAAAGGAAGCTTATGATAAATTACTCCTGGGAGGGGAAGGCCACCTACTGTTTGAATTGCAGACCTGGGAAAGGCTCTTCCATGACTTCTTGCATTTAGTTAGTCTGAGATGCAGCTATACCATTTCTCTCTAAAAATGTTTTTTTTTGGGATTCTAGATTGAATCCAATCAGCAGGATCCAGGTTTTCAATTTCCCCGTGGGAACATGGAGAAAACCACAGATTTCCCATCTTTATCAGAGAAAATGCAGATTTTCCCTTTTAGCAGAGAAACCCATGGGTTTCCCACTCGCAAAAAGCTCTGCAGACTGGCACAGTTCCAGTCTGCAAGAACTGATTGCAAAAGGGCTGGGAAACCCCCAGCCCTGCCCCAAGGGGGAGGGAGGGTGGGAGGGAAGAGTGAGGCCTGAGGCTTTTAGTCAGTCCCAAGGCTTACCTCTAGCTCACTTTCCTTCTGGAGCCTGTAATGTTAGGTAAGTGGGGCTTGCAGGGGGCTGGGGGTGTTGTGGGCCAGGGCTGGGGGGAAGCTGGCTGGGGGCTGAGGGAGTGGGGAGGTGTTGGTAAATGACACAGAGTGCCCGACTGGCTGCACATGAACTGCCAGCAGCGCTATCAGCCTGACCAGGCTCAGTGCCTCCATGTATGGCTTCCCTTAAGAGCCCATAGTGCCACTTGCAGTCCATGTACAGCTAGCCAGACACTCTGGCCAGGAGCGGGAGGTGTTGGTGAGAGCTATGGAGTGCCCGGCCAGCTGCACATGGACTGCGAGTGGCTCTATGAGCACTTAAGGGAAGCCATGTATGGAGGGCTGGGGAGAGCTGTGGGGGGACTTTAATTTTAATTATGGATTTTGGGGGTTTTATCAGAGAATTTGTGATTTTTTTTTTTTTTCTTTTTCTTTCTATTTTATCAGGGAAAACCAGGATCCCTGCTGATCGGTTGACAAGTAAAAAAGTAGTTTTTTCTAACTGTCAGTCTCGTAGGCTCAGTTAAAAATCTAAGAGCCCATCTTGACTGTCTTGTACATCATTATTGGTATAAAGATTCTCAATCCAAATGTGCCCCTAAATGTGCAACCTCTGGGCTTCAATAGGATTTCATATAACTAACAGCATAACTGTAACATGATAGGGTTAGACAGGTATCTTCACAAACTGCAGGTTCTTATGTTTGATGCATAAGCAAGATGAGAATCCAGTACAGAGCTGTGTTGGCTCTGCAAGACTGACACTAGTAAGGCCCCTGTATTGCTGAAGTCAGCAGCTCTTATGAACAGAGAGAACCTGAATAGTACTAAGGTACCATTTTTACTTCGCTTTTCAGAGCAAAGCAGTCTTTCAGATGTACGTTTTTTTAGGGGAGGTGTGCAGGTATCCATTTTATAAGCAGAGCATTTTGAAAGAAAAGGCCCTTTGAAATCTACTTAATTGAATACCACATTGCCAAGAGATCCTGCACTGAGAAATGTTATTTTAGCCCACCTTATGCAGGTTATGAATTATGATTCACCTGGTCATCTTGGAAATTATTAAGCTGCTTGTATGTCTGGCTATGGCTAATGCTAGTCATTTTTTTTCATTTGAAAGGCCACTCATTTGTTTTAATTTCTTTAAGAAGAAAAGAAAGGCCAGAGCATTTTTAATGTATTAAAATCCTCTTCAATTCTAATATTTTGTGTTTGAACTTTATAAATGCATCCCTTTTGTACCTCAGATTTCCTTGCTGTAAAACTGGGGTGGTGGTACTTGGCCATCTTTGTGTAGTTCTGACACACAAGTTCCTTGAAGTGCCGAGTATTGTAAATGGGTGATCTCACTCAGGATTCCTGTTTTTCATAAATGTTTCTCGCTCTCTGGATTCTGCTACTATTTGTGGGTTAAGCAGTAGTTGCCATTGCCAAGTTTGTTTTACAGATTAGTCCACTGGTACACTGTCACTTTTTACCTTGATTTGCTCTGAAAGATTTCTTTATTCTTTTTCTGTCTGTTGTCCAGATCTTCATTTCATGTTTACCTCTTTCAGCCTTGCTGTTGGGTGTTGGGGTGGTGTGGATGCTAAGGTGCATGGTTGATAGCCTAGAGGTTGCAAGTTTAAGGCCATAGCAAAGTGCTATGTCAGAGTCCAACAAATCCACAAATTCTGCTAAATACCTTGTAATAAGAATATAAAAAAGAAGGAAGCCCTGCTGCTGGCCGCATTTGAGCCAACCTGCTTTTTTTATCTGTCCTCATCTTCCTTTTTCTCACACTTTAACCTTATTACACTTGCCTTCTGCTGTTCCTTCTTTCCTGTTGCTGCTCCTGGAATTCCCCAACCTTGCAACAATTTCTGTTCATTTTCTCACCCCGGCTCCTTGTTTTAACTGGCTGTTTGGGCCAGGGTCTTGATGTAATTTTGTGATGAGTCATGGAAATCTAAGAGTCTAAAGGGAAAATATTATTTATTAGAGAGTATTGATGTAGTATGGAATGTTACTTTTTTCATTTTCATACACACATCCTAAATTGAAAGTTAAAATGTAAAATTATAATTTGGTTAGTGCTTGCACATCTGCCTCTCTGGAGCCATCCTATGTTTTACGAGCGATTGGGACCGACGAAGACTTGGCTCACTCTTCCATAAGGTAAGTACCATGAAACTTTGGACTCTTCCAAAGTCTGTTCCCTTTCCTAGACTGAAAACAGGATTTGTTTCTCTTATGCCACATGCGCTCACTATGTTATCACTTACAGGTCATATTTTTGTTTTAGATTTGGCATTGGTCGTTTTACTACAGAAGAAGAAGTAGACTACACTGTACAGAAATGCATACAGCATGTCAAAAGACTGAGGGAGATGAGGTGAGCCACTTCTCTAATGAGTGAGTGTAAAGGACACTGGATGCTGTAGGCTTCGTTTGGGTTTCCTCAAATTGTACTGATGGTGTGGTCCTCATTTTAGAAATGAGATCCATTTGACAAAGTACTTAAAATCTGGTGGCCCCTTTACACATAGCCACCCATTGTTGCTAATACCGGTGCTGACTTGGATGCTCTGAAAAGATGGATCAGTTCATACTTGCCCTGTGTCTTATACATGTCAGTGCTAGATATGGGATACTAACAGAGACAGATCTTTCATCTGACCTACATGACCATTCTTAGGGTACTATCAAAAGTGGAGCTAAGTTAAGTTAGCAATGAATGTGGTGTGTACAAGACTTTGGAGTAGAGAATTATCCTTTTAAAGAATTCTCCCATCTGCCTAGTGAACTCTTTGGAGATGAATCGTGCTTGTTGATTATTTTCAGTAATGCCATTTTTCTTGGTGTTCCAGATCAAATCTAATTTTTCTTTTTTTTTTCTTTTTGTCTTTACAGTCCTCTATGGGAAATGGTGCAGGATGGAATTGACCTCAAAAGCATTAAATGGACCCAGCACTAACAAGGCAGTTCAGTTCTAACCCTGGACTAGATGGATGTGAAGTCAAGTACATTGTGTACATTCCTGAGCAAAATCATGTGGCACTTTCTAAAATCAATTTCATTTTGATGGCTTGGGGTTTTCTAAAGCCTAAATCCTAAAATTAAAAAGGGGGTAAAATTTGGTTAGGACACTTCCATTTCACTATACATGTGCACAAAGAAAGTTGCACTCTGACCTGGTGTCCATGGAATTTTATTTTCTTATGTAAGAGTGTTGTTTCATCCTTTAGCCATGCTATTTCTTAGTACAGAAGAATTCCCCCCCCCCCCATTAGGAAATTCCTTCTTGGTACAGTATGTCTTCTGCAATTGCTCTGCTTACGGCAAAATTCTGTTACCAAGAAACTTGTTCCACTTTCGTGACTTATCTGCAACAGGGATATTAGTCTCAGTAGCAAACACCTGCTTTCTGTGTTATTTAGATAAATAGTCTGCTCAGAAATTAATTCTTTTACAGAAGACCAGTCAGCACTTCTGAAGGAAACTGAAATCTTAATTTATGGCCTTCTGGTGGTGGTGGATGCTCCATTGTGTTAATTATACCTTCAGAGTTAATCTGCATGCTGTTAAGAACCCTTTTTTTAACTAGAGGTTTTGCCTTTTCACTGCTACTTCTTTTGCAGTTTTACCTCTTTACATTTATTTTTTTCCTAATCCTCATACAGACCAGCATGGATTAACCCGATGCTGCCTCCTTTCTTTCCCAGTCCTAGGGTATGATGGTGCACTGTGTTCTCCCCATCGCTGTTTCTTTTCCATGAAGTCTATTTTCTTGAAAGTAAAGACATTAAACATTTTTTCTATTTCTTGGAGGGTTGCAGAATCCCATGGCTTGTTTGAATAGGAGTGGTGAGAGAGAAAGACACCAGTTGTAATTCACTGTAAATTTCCTAATGCTGTTTCTGTTTTCTTTTTGGTGATGGAGCCCTTTACTCCTCCCATTTAAGGATTTGATCATGTGCAATAGTCTTCTTAATGGGGCTAATTATCTTTTTCTTAGCTTTGTCTTTCTAATCTGAATATTTTGCTAGCAGGTACAGACATATGAAACTCAGTGGAGACTTCTTGATGCTTAACTCCCTTTTTATTGAAGACATGTAGGTATGGCATCTATTCTATTCAGTTAAAGGGCATCTTAATAACTAATTAATTAAACTTCAGTGTTTTAGCTCCTTACTTCATTAAGACATTTAGATAGAGAATTTAATGCTGTGTTCTAAAGTGCCTTTTTATTACCTGGCTTATGTGTATGCATACTACTTCTCAGAAAATAGCTGGTCCACAACTGAATGCTTTACTTGGCACAGGATCTAAGGCATCTTACTGGCATGTCTCCTGTTGTGGACAGTAAAAAACACCTCTTGTGTCTACCTCAGATGCTCACCACAAATGAAAGCACTCTCCTTGAAGCTAAATCTCACTCTGCAAGATGAGGCATATTGCAGAGTCCTCCGCAATCTGATCACATAGCCTTTGGCTTTATCACTTTTACCATCAGTGATAGATTTAGCCCTTTATAGTGGGTGCGGATATTGCTGGGTCATTTTTCATTTGAAGTGGTTACTGCCTTTACTAGTTCTAATATTGTAGTGATGGCCATTTGTAATGCATCATCATAAGCTTTTAAAGACTTTTCAGTTGTATATCTGGTTTTCAAAATAATTGTAATGTGTACTTTTTTCTGTGTAGCTTGTTTGTAACTTGCATACAGTTGCTGGAGTAACCATGTAATAATACTTTGCAAGCCTATTTTAAAAACTTATTTCTGTTAAATTGTTTTGCTCCCTAAATTATAAATCTTATATATAAGACTTAAATGTGATAATTTTCAGTCTTTGTGTTGGCACAGCTCAGGATAAGGCCGCAACCCTTTGCCCAACCGGACTGGGCTCTGGGGGTGCGAGTACACTTGATCTAGCCCCACCACCAAATTACCCAGTTCTCGCCTGCCATGACTTAATGTTGGCTGATACTTTAATCGGGAAGTGTTCAGTTCCACCACAACTTGTCTAGGATCCTCTTCCTAGCATCAGATCCTTCTTCTGGGGCTCCTACCTCCCCTACACTGCATGCGTGCGCCACCTTGGATCTGACTGGCGGACTTATTGGCTCATGGTCGCTTTGAGCCTGTCTCCCCTATATGATAGGCACCGGGGCCTGAACAGTCCCTTGTCAAAGTGTCATGAATATAAAAAGAACTACAGAAGACACAGGACATTTAACTTGAATTCAGGTAAGTCCTTTCAGTGCTTTAGGCCCTGCAGCCTACAGGTGGAGTCTTTTTGTTGCAGCGCACTCAGACCCAGAGGGCTGTAGAGGCTCTTCCCTTTTCACAGAGGCCTGTTCTCTCTGGAACAAAAAAGTAAGTAAAAAAAACAAAACGTGGCTAGGCTTGCCTCACTGTAGTGTGAAGGTCCCCCAGCCCTGGGCGCTTCCATGCTGGCTTAACACCTCTCAGCCAGGTCTGCGCACCTCTGGATGTGGGCCTTTTCTCAGCCCTAACTCGGTATGTGGGCCCTGGGTATGGGAGCATGGCATCCACCCCGCATCTCTCCCCTTTTCCTTGGCCCATTGCTGGTTCCTCCCCTTCTTGGTCTTGAGGTCGGGGTTCAGCCTGGCCGACTGCCCTCTGGCCAACACCACGAAACGGAAAAAATGGAAAAAACAAACCAGAACCTTAAACTGAGTATGGCTGCCTCTCCCATGGCCGGCTTGTCCCCGGCAAGGCTTCCTACCAGCTTCTACCGCTTTTCCTGCTGCAGGCTCAATGCTGGTGTCTCCTGGCTTACTGGAGTCCCTCTGAGCTCCTACATTAGCAAGCAGCCAGCTCCCTGTCCTCTGGAATCTGTCCTTCAGCCTCCCAGTGTTCTTGCATGTGGGTGCTCTCGCATGTGGGCGCTCTCTCCCCGCCCATCTTACACTCCCTCCAGTCTACATGGCAGGCCAGAAATACCCATGCAGCTGCAGAGCAGTCTGATTCAGACTGAACAGCTGCTGATAAAATGTGGTTCCTGCGGCATCGTTTTTCTTTCTGGTTTTGCTGGTTCTGGTGCAGCAGGCAGGTGGGTCTCCTGCTGTTGCAGGTTTGGGCAGGTTTTTTCCTCTCTTCTCCACGGTTTGGTGGCAGTTACATATTTGGAGAAAAACAGTATATAAAACTGGCTGTTACTTATTCTTCAGGTCTGTTTTGGATATTCAAAATTTTGAATGAAAACTTAAGAATAAACCTGTTCTGAATGTACTTGCCCTTTGGTCAATATCAGTGTCATCTCAAATGAAGAGGGATGATAAGCTTCCAGAGTGGTGCACCTGAAAAGAAGGAAATGGGGGAAAAAAAGTTATCCAGTCTATCCTGTACCTGCTTCTCAGTCATGGTGGGTAGGAGCCATGGAAGGGGGCAGAAACTGGAGTATCTTCCTAGTCAGATCCCTCTGAGTCCTTGATGGCCTTAGGGTTAACCCTGGAGTTGCTGGTGAAGTAAGGTTTCATTAATTCCCTGTCAGAATCTGTGATGGCTCCTAAATCATATGTGCAAGTCACCCTCTGAGCATCTGAGACCTGACTGACATCTTGGGCCTTCTTATACTGTGCTCTTAGCACTTTTTGGCCTTGTCAAAGCACTGCCAATCTTGGTTGCACCCCCAAGCAGCCATTTTGGAAGTAATACATTCATAGATGGCATGGGTATGGTGGCTTATCTGGAGTGAGTGTTAGGTGTCCCTTTCACCCTAGATGGCAAAAAGGTCCCTCACATCAGTCTGTTTCCAGTTAGTAGACAACTTCTGCTGCATCTATGAAGATAGTGGCACTAACATTGTGTGCACAGCTGCTGTTGACATGCTTGAAATGGGTCCTCAACACTGTTCCACTGTTCTGGGCAGGAGAGTCCCCCAGTTTGCCTCCAGCAAAATGAGGATACCTTTGTGCCTGCCAATAAAAAGTAGAGATCATAAGCCAGGCAGGTCTTATGACCCAGGAGTTCAGTGTAGTAGGTAAAGGAAACACATCCTCAGAGCACTGTGAGGGGTGGGGGTGGAAGCAAAGCACTGTGGGATGCCAGAAGACCCGCTGTCTACTGCTTTCTGTTGGAGCATGTGAAAATAACATGAAGCACTTCGCAACAAAGGAGCTGTTCCCGTTTCTTCTGGGAGGATGAGGGTCATATTTGAAATGCAGTGGCTGTATTTGAACTAATTCTGCTTAATCCAGTGCTTCTCAAAGTGGTGGTCTGCAGATTGGTGCCGGTCCACGAGCCACTGGTCGCCGGTCCGCAGCGAGCTGTCAGGAAAGAAAGAAATATATTTTCAGAAGCATAACGTTGATATGTCATAGCGCCACAGTTTGTACATTCCAACACTCCAGGTGATGTCACGTTGTGCAAGGTGAGAAAAGAGAAAGAAACAGCCGGTCGTGCATTTGTGTAGCGCTGTTGCACGCAGTTGCTGCCACCGGCTGAACCGGGCACCGGTCCCTGGGGGCCCACTGGAAAAAAAAATTGCCGGTCCGCCACATCAGATAGTTTGAGAAGCACTGATTTAATCCACTGCATATCTCCACTCTCACTTGCTAGAGCCCTTTAATGGTACTTGGAGAACTTCAAATGTTGTAGCAGTCCACGTCCTAAAGTATCAAGATTTGGGCATCTTTTCTATGGATATCCATTTCAGCATCCAATAATGAAAATGCATGCAAATCTGGGCAAAATGAAAATTTTTTTGAAGGTATACTTCCAGTCTTGTTGACAAGAGAAGTGAGATAGCAAAAAATACTGGAAGTGAACCATGGGCTGCAGACTCTGTGGCAACTGGGTTACAGCCTACCTGGCAGGAGAGAGCTTTTTCAAATGGGACACCCTATATTTCACAGATGAGTGAGGGGCCATTAATCTCAGTTGTAGACTGTATGGAGCAACAGTGTGGGCATTACATTTAATAATGTAAGGTGTTGGGGAGGTCAAAGGAAAATGCAAACTAAGTCTTGGTGTCTTAAGGAAAAAAAATGAACCAATGTGAAAAAGGAAGCAAGAAAAAGAAAAGTAAGGTAATTGTAACATTACCTTAATTGGTCATACTTTGTTTAGGAAGGATGAAATTTGGTGCAAGCAGTGGATGGCACTCTCCATTAGACACTATTGCCTGTTTTAGAGTTATCAGCAACTCAGAAGCACCAGATCATGAGAGTACATGGATTAATGTACTAACAAACCCCAAGAAAATATGTAGATTACGGTCTGTTAAAGATGGGAGCAGCCAGCACCAGTTACTTGCAGCTGCAGGACTGCACCATGCTTCACCTGTCCCCAGGGGTGACGCACAGCAGGTGCGTGGGGTTGCATGTGCGCCCCCTGAGTGCTGGTGCACCCCTTGTCCAGTTGCACTCCCTGTATAGCTGGTAGGCAAGGGGGCAGGTGGTAGTAACAGTACCCCCTTCCCAGTGAGTGCCAGCCGGGAAGCGGAGTTGCTACCAAAAGCTGCCACGCTGCTTCTGGAAGTGGCGTGGCCGCTTTTACAGCGAGTGTGATCAGCCAGCAGGATGGACCACTGGGGACCTCTCCCAGCCTCCCTCCCCCAGTCAGCAAGATAGGCCACCAGGGGACCCCCCCTGCCCAGTCACTGACTGGTGTCAGCGCATGCCCCCTGACACCCATGCCTATCCCCCTGCACCTGGGCTCACCCCAGCTCCTGAGTTGCACCATGCTGTTGTGCAGGCAGCTGCTCCCAGGGCCGTTCCAGCATGGGCTGGGGGTGAGTGAGGACAAGTGGAGCCCTAGGTGGTGTATGGCGCAGCACTCACCCCAGCCCTGGCTGCAGTGGCTCTGGGAGCAGCCAACACTAGCTGCTTGCACCAGGGCACGGTGCAGCCCAAGAGCAGAGGTGAGTGGGGACAGGCAAAGCACGGTGCAGCCCAGTGGCTGCAGGCAGCTGGTGCCAGCTGTTCCCAGGGCTGTTGCAGCGGGGCTGGGGTGAGTGCTGCTCTGTTCCCTCTGCTGCCTTGTGCAGCCCCGGGAATGGCACCATTCCCCCAGGCCCTTCCCTAGTCCCAGCCTCATTCCCTCCCCACCTCACTGCCATGGCAACCTATCCCTATTTGTTGAGTGTGGCCAGAGCTGGAGTGGTGGGGAGGGTGGGTAGAGTGGGGCCAGACCCAGAGCACCCGGGGGGGGGGGCTGGACCCCAAGTGGTGGGGACAATAGTCGGCTGGGCATGGACCCAGAGTAGTAGGGAGTTAAGCAGAGCTGGATCTGGAGTGGCTGGGCAGGGGGGGAGTGAGAAGTTGAGTGGGGCTGGACCCAGAGAGGTAGGTGGGTGGTATGGGGCTGGGGGGGGGTTGTCCCCCACCCCTCTGTCATCTTCATGGGCAATTTGCTAGTAAACACTTATGTCTGCCTGGCTACTGGCCCTCTGCACCATACAGATTCTCACCTATCCCATTTGGGAAGATTAAGGAGAGAAAAGTGGTGTACAAATTGGCAATAAGTTTTCTTGTATTTACAATTTTCCTCTCCGGTTTACATACCATATTGACACATGGCTTATTCCAACACATTTTATGATTGGTTTATTAAAAATGTTTGGTTCACTGAAACTTTGGGAACCAGACTGGACCAATTTCTCTGTAGTCTTAGAACATGTCAATTAGATGGTATTTATGTTCTTGTGAAAATTAAAATTTTTGGTAGAGAATTTCTCATCTCCTTCCTTCACTATCTTGGAATGCTGCTTTCCACTGTACTGTTTTCTTTTCACCTTGGTTTATGATTTTCACTGGCAAAGCTGCTTCATTCTTACAACTCAGAAATATAATGCAAATATTTCTATTACAGAAAAAGTATATCTGATATATTTGGTTGTATCAATCCTTATTACTACTAATGTTTTTAAGCTGAAGCTATATTATACTACAGTGGAAACACAAGAATGGCAAGAAACTAATGTAGCTACATAAGAAGCTTCTAGAATGCCTTGTGCAAAAGGAAAGTATACAGGCAATGGAAGTAGCAGGGAAGTAGCAAGAGACAAAAGGGACAAAATCAGTACGGCAAAGGTAAAAAGCAAGCTTTACCTGGTGAGGGAAGTTAAACACAATAAGAACTGTTGGCCAGAAAAGAAAAAGAAAGCTCTGGGTTTACTGTTAAATAAGCAGGGTGAACTCTTAACAGAAAATGTAAAGGTAGAGCTGCTCAACAGCTACTTTGCCTCAGTCTTCACACAAAATTAGGCTGCAACTAGACAGCTAATAAGGATTGTCATTCTAATATAATAAAGGGCTTAGTCCATCCATCTGTCTGTCCATAATGCTCTTTGGAGCACTCAGATTGGTTACTCAAACAACCAATCAGAGTACTCCAAGAACATTCTGGACAGGAGGCAGCAAAAAAGAGATAACAAAAAAGGCCAAAAACTCAGCTGAGCCTTTTGATGGGTAGGAATTAATTGAATAAGTGCTTAAGAGGGGAGAGCAAGGAAAAGGATGCTATCTTAAGCAGCAGTCTTAAAGGGCTGTCATAAAGAGGGAGAACACCTTTTCTCTCTTGCTGCAGACAGCAGGATGCAGACCACTGGCTAGAAGTTACAGCAAAGTAGGCTTATAGTAGATATCAGGAAAAAAAATCTTCACTTTTAGAACAGCAAAGCAGTGAAATAGACTGCCTAGAGATAACTGTGGAATCTCCATTTTTGGAGGAGTTCAAGAAGAGGGGTGCTTCCAAAAATATATTGGGGTAATTGATGGTACCCACATTCCCTTGTATCTGGTGCACATTGACTATCAACTGCAATGGATGAGGCTCCATTATGCTGCAGAGGGTCTTGGACCACTGAGGATAGCTTACCCCCAAGACTGTTGGGGGGCAGTTGAGGTATACAACACTAGGGTCTCCCACCTGCTGCCCGGCTGACATGAATGTTCCCCATAGCACTCCCAGCCCCAGATTGGAAGGGAGTAACTATCCCAGTCTTACTTGGAGATTTGGTCCATCCACTCCTCCCATAACTCTTGAAGGCTTACACCTGATACTGATACCAGGAAGGACCTCTTCAACTGGCTGAGCAGCTGCTGGGTGACTGGAGTGCATGTTTGAATGCATCAAAGCATAGAGGCAGCCACTGTGGGTGCATCTGGATGCCAGAGTGGTACATGTGCCAAATGGTAATTTCAGCCTGCATCTTGCATACCTGTGAAACCACTGGCTTGACCTTTCTGGAAGCCTGGAAAGTAAAGATCCAGAAGTTTGACAGCTGGAACCAGGCCCCAGAAACAGCCTTGTGAGCACCACAGATATGAGGGCCTTCTTGTCTGTGAGGCCCTGGCTAGCTCTTTCAGTGGTTCTGGGCTACAGAATGGGAAGAGGGCACAACCGTGTAAGGTTCAAATTAATGCAGATTTGACCAGTGCCAGATTTAGGCTTAAGCTACAGTTTAGAGCCTCATAATATGAGAGGCCTCTAAATAAGAAAAAAAAAAACCTGACTGGATATCAAGTTTTATAATAATCAGCTGGTAAATAAAGGAGATATGGGACAATGACTCTCTAAATATGGACATTTTCATTCTAATATGACAAAAATATATACAAACACTGGGTTATTTTAATCATATGGGGCCTCTTAAACTGGACATAGTTTATGGCCTCAGCATGTCATAATCCAACACTGAATTTGACTTTACATATGTGTGTACCAAATGCACTTCACATTAAACAATTATAACATGGAAATAGTGTGTGGGGTTCTGTAGCAAGGTTTGGGTTGCAGGAGCAGCTGTAACATCCCTCAGGGACCTTGCAGCCCTTTCCTGCTCCAGCTCTAGGGTGCCCTCCCCTTCTCACTTGCTCAGCACCCCTTAATGTATTTGTTTGATCAAAAGGGAAGATGCCTTAGGGTCCTAGAGCAAATCCCAGTTCTCCTAGTCACCAGCAGGTCCCTCCTGGACTTCACTGGTCTCCGTTCTGCCCCTCTCGAGCTAAATGTGTCCTCCTGACCTGCCCCTGCCCCCCACAGGGTACCAGTAACTTTAAGGGTTATTATGTGGGTTCCCCAATACCCATGCCTTACAGTTACTGTACTATTACTACCTTGTTAGGGCCTTGGCTTTCTCAGCCTCCACACATTTTCCTCTAGCTGCAAGCCTCCAGATTCAGGTCTGGCTACCTCAGCCTCAGCCTTGTCAGTCATTAGGATCTCTGAGCCTCTAGCCCCAATCCCACCCTTCCTTGGGAGCTGGGCCCCCTGGCCCTGGTTCTACCCTTTTCAGGCTGAGCCCCTTGGCCCAGTCTGGCTTTCACCCTTGCTAGTCTTCGGCCACTTTTTCCAAGCTTCCATCTTCTGGCTAAGCCTTCCCTGTGCCTTGAGTCCCTAGTAGAGCTCAAGACACTCCCATGCCCCCCAGACACAATTAGAACCTCCACCCTCCCCCAACAGTCGCAAACTCAAACCACCAGTTAAAACTAAAACCAAAAACATTCTGGCTATAACTAAGTCTCTAACCTGGCTACATACCAAAACTACCCAGCCATAGGCCTTAGTCTGCTACTAGTCCTCAATCCCTTCACTTGCTGCTTTCAGGCATACTATGCACAAGTCTCTCTCAGCAATAGGCTTTATATACATACAGACACACACATATGTATATAACCATGTAAAATATATATATATATACCAATCCTGTTACAGGAAAAAAAAAATATCGCACCCATACAAAGGCCCACCGGCCACCCATACCCATTATAATGTCTGCAACTGCATGCAAAACACACAAAATATACACACAGTCCTTTCTGGTATTTCACCAGAGTTCTTCCCTTTTCAGCCTCCAGGGCCAGACTGACTCCAGCCCTTGTTTCTCTCTCTCACAGGCCCTGCCCTTTTCCACTTAGGTGATGTCACAGAGCTGGCTGCAGGTGCCCTCTAATTAGAGTTTATCAACCGGTCTCCATGGAAGCTTACCTGTAGCAGTGCTTTGTCTCCCCTGGAGGACTCAAGACTACAATCCCATTGTGGAGCAGCTAGCCCTGCAATTGGCTTCCTATTGCTCACATGAGGATTGTCCTGCTTCCCTGGGCCTGTCTCCTGCAGCTTCTCCCTCACAGTCTTCCTCACCTGGGGCTCTCCCTCAGCTCTTGCTGCCTTAAAGTAACAGAGAGCATGAGGCACCCTTTGAAGAAGAAAAGTTCTATGAAAACATGAGAGAAGGGGATAAGGGTATTTCAACCTAGAGTGGAAGGAGGCATGCACTCCCTACAAGTGGCACACAAACAGCCCAGTACCCTTGCCAGCACCTTACCAAATCTATTTTACCTTTATTGTTTTTCAGAGGTTGAACTTTGCTGTCCTCTGTGGTCTAGAAAGACAGAAAACATTGTTAAGATCCCTTAACTCTGTATTAATATATATTTTTTCTCTTTTGTCTGTGAATAATGGTCTGGAGCCCAGAGTGATGGATTATTGGGGGTATGTTTAAGACTTTCTAGCTCAGATTGGAAACACATGTCATTAATGGGTGTATAACAGGGGTTCTCATTTGGAGACTGAATGGAATCAAGGGAGAAGGAAAGTTCTCTTTGGAATAAGAAATGGGATCCCTTCCACAATCATTTCAAAGCTAGTAGAATATATAACTAGTCAAATAGTAATGCTTTTTCATTATGAATTGCTTCTACTTTAAATCAGAGATGCCAAAGATGTAGCCCATGGACTGAATGTGGTCTGCAGAGCCCCATCATCTGCCAACCTCTCCCCCCACCCCGTGCTGCCCCTGGGTCTAGAGTTGACCCCCACACTGCATTCACCAGGCACCAGCCCAGCCCAGTGCACAGGGCCCAGGACATACTGCATGTGACAGCCACTCCATTTAACCCTGCACCTGTGCTGTATGTAGCACCCCCTAACCCACTCTGGGGGGGCCCTGTGCAGCACATGTCCCAGACTGGCCTAACACACGCTGGATCCTGCATGGGGAGTTGCAGTCCGTAAGGCCATTCAGTTAGGCCAAATGAATTTGACACCCCTGCTTCATATGCCGGTATTTTCCTAACTGTGATGCCTAGCGGTACTTTACCTGGAGGCGGAGGAAGGGCTTTCAGGTGCTTATGAAGTCTACTGGATTTTGCAGTTTAGAAGGCTAAGGGTGCCGGCGGGGCATCAGGCAGGCCCAGGACCGCGGGCGAAGGCGGAAAAGCACGGAGCTCAGCCCGGAAACCAGAGAGACGGAGGTCCCAAGCCCTCCAGAATCGCTAGTCCCGTCAGAGGGCAGAAGGGTAACGACCCGGAGCCGAGAACCCTTCTAGGGAGGCAGCCGCAGGCCGCCGCTTCCCAGCCTGTGGGGCGTGACGGAGATGGAGACGGTCGCGGCAGGGGCCGGCCAGGCAGCGCGACCTGGGGCACTAGCACCACGGCGCGCCGCCCCACACCTGCCGACACCAGCGGGGCGGGGGCGGGGTGGCAGGAGCGCCTACTGGCCCCGCCCTGCAGGCGAGCGCCACCGCGAGCCTCGCCTCGCCTCGCCTCGCCTCGCCCCGCCCCGCCCCGCCCCGCAGCGCTGGCTAGGCAGTGCTGCGGCCGCCATTTTGTAGCGCTGGAGCGCGGCGCGGCCCCGGGCAGTGTTTGCTCCTCTCTAGTCCCCTTTCCCGTGCAGATTCCTCGGTAAGGAGCCGGCAGCGCCCGGGCCTCGCCAAGCCCCTTTCCTGCGCCGCGGGTCCGCCTGCGGGCGGGGGGAGGCCGGGCCGGACCCGCCCGCGCTTCGCCTGCCGCACAAAGAGGGGGGAGGGGAGGGCCGGGCCGGGCCGGGCCGGGCCGGGCCGGGCCGGGCGCCGCTCGGAGCTGCCGCGGCGGCTGCGCGGGCAGGTGAGTCTGTGTGGCCAGAGCTCAGGCGGTGGCGGGATTGAGGCCCGGCCCGGCCCGGCCTCGCCTCGCCTCGCTTCGCCGGGCGCCCGTGTAGAGCCCGCGTTGCTGCGGCTCCTTCCCACGGCCCCTGCGAGCGCGGGAGGCGGCGGCCGACCAGCAGTGGGAGCAGCAGCAGCGAGGGGCGAGCGCGGCGTGGCGGGTCCGACTCGGGCGAAGCAAAAGCCGTGGCGGGGCTGGAGCTGGTTTAAAGGTGTAAGAACGCATGCTCGGGCGATAGCTCCTTGCAGGATGTGCAGCCTGTGAGCGGCCCGTGTCTGATTGACAGTGAGTGCTTCATTAGTTGGCTTGTTTGGCTTGGCTCGGGGAATGCGGTGCCCTGCTCTGAGTCTTCCTGGTGAGCCTAGCCCTGCAGCTCGGGGGTAGCAAGTAAGTGCTGAAAGAAATCCGTGCAGCCCCTTGTAGAGACACGGTGGGGTTACTCAGTCTTGCTAGTGGCTCTGGACAGTTGTGCGCATCTTTCACTGCGTGCGCCCATCCACAGTGGTGGTGTTTGCATAAAAGAGACTCCTGTTTTGGAGCGATGTCACCATGAAGGTGTGCTTTTGGTGCAAAGTAGAGCTTATTTGGAAAGGCTGGTGAAGTATGCCTGTATCTCTTTTTCTGGGAATATTATAAGGAATAAGAAGGAAACAATTTTTATAGGGTAAATGTCTCTCCTTTACCAGGACACCGGGCCCCCCCCCAGTATAATTATATTTAGAGGATGTGTAGTGATGCCAAATCAAAGGTTAGTGTATATAACAAGTTAATTGTGATGGTGTAAGGTGGGTATTGCTGTGGGGGGTGGCATTAGGTCTGATTAAAAGTCTAAATGCATTTATGATCTTTGAAGCACGTTATCCCCAAATTCTGGCTAAAATGTTTTCCTGTGAGAATAAAATCATTGTTTTAGTTCTTGTATTGTCTTGCAGAGTTGTGTATCATGGTTCACCTTCAAGTGCTTGGGTTGCATAAATAAATCAGCAGTCCCCACATAGAAAATCTCTTTAGATCAGAACAACTTATATTTCATCCCAGTCAACAAAGCACCTAGTCTACCATGTGTGCTTTTCCTTGCCAGCTGTTCACTGGAGAACTTTAGTGGTTGAATCTCTTCAATAAAGGCATGCATCTATAGTCAGAATTGAAGTATGTTGTCAGTTCTGTATGGGGAAGCAGTATACCTACTTTATACTGTATTTGGCTATGTGACTAGGTGATATGTTCTTGAGTGCTAAATTGGAGTGAAAGAATGTTGGTACATACCTAAAGAAATCTGTGTTTTAAAATATTTTTTCAGCTAAGTTTTAACTTGTTTGTGTAAAGTATAATGTGACTGGTGGTACATGATGCTATGAAAAGTTGAAATATGGTGGACTGTAGCTTTGTATTTTTTAATCTTTTTGAAGAAAGTTGTGTAAGTTTGCATATTATGATGGCATTTTGCAGTCTAATGCGGGTATATAAACCATGGATTTTAGCCTATTATGTCTTTTTAAAGTTTCTAGACAAGTATATACTACTCGGCCTCTAAACGGGAAATATTTTGAGTAACTTAAGATTTTTTTTCTGGTGAAATGTTGTATGTATATGAAAGTTGTTATCAAATGGATAAAACTGTGAAAGCTGTACTTCAGAGGGTTCATAGTTTTGTATTGTTAAGTCTTATTTGCAATGGGGCTAGATTAGAAGCAGAGAATTCTAATTGGATGTTGTTCAGTCTTAAAACTCTTTGGCACTTGTATCAAAGGCGAGGTTTCAGTTGCATTTTTCTTCTGTATAGATCTGGAATCCTACTTTCAAAAAAGATTTTTTTAGGAATAACTATGCTCATTTTATCTCTTAATAGAGAATTCCATCTGGAGTGTAAGCTTTGTGGCTTCCTTTAAAGAAGTTCATAGATAAAAGTTGTTGATAACCCTTTGTAACAGACACTGCCTCTGTTAATATTAAGAATCTTGATTTTGTAATTTTTCTTGATCATGTCTGTCTTATTTGCTAGTTATGTGACCTTTCTATAGGGAATTTTCCAGAGGGACAAACATAGTTTGAGAGATTCCATCCACAAGCAAACCAGTTATTGGCTGTGTTTTTTTCCAGGCGCGAATACAGATGAACATTTCAGTAGAGATATCTTGGCTTTCTTGCTCATTCTTGTGATGCCTGGGATAGAATTGTAATAAGTTTAAGTTAAAAAAAATTACTAAAATTTTAACTACTTGATGTATTTACAGGGCAGTATTCTGCAGATAGACGGGTTCACAGTAGACAGTTTTCAGAATGCTGTGTGGAAGTGAGGTTATTGTAAAGTCTCTGAGGTGTAACTTGACTAGAATAGGTTTTGTTGGCTCATGGGAGGATGTTGGTGTATGTAGTTTTCAGAGATTTTCCTTAGCAGCAACTTAAGGTAGTATTTTGCTCAAATTGAATAGGTAGGTGCAGAATTAAGAAGCAGTTGTCCTGATAGTGTTAGTAAAACTGTGGTTACTAACACTAATTTCTGTTATAACCCAAAAGTTTAGGATTTGATCCTGCATTGAGGAAGTGGGGGGAGGTTGTATATAACTGTTGCCTTTAAAATGAGATGATAACTAATTCCCTTTTCTGGGAAAAAGTGATGTTTGTTAAATTCTGTCTTCTGACTTTTAACTTATGTATAACTTATGTTCCAGTAAGGCATAGTCATGATTTTAGAACAATCAGAATAAAACCAAACAATGCAGTTATCAAAATGTGACACTGGTGTAAGGATTGGATATATTAAACTTTTAAAAAATCTTATTCTTGTGGTTGCTGTATGTTGCAGTGCATTGTGGTGGTCTCACACGTGAACTTTCTAAATATACAGTTCATTGTGGACTGTCACCTCTGTTGTGTTGCCTGCATTGATTTTTGCCTCCATTTATTCTTTATTGCAGTCTAAAAGTTGGTTTTAATTGGTTGCCCACAGGATTGGCTTGGCTTCTGCTACTTGTTAAGAAAAAAAACATCTGTCTTGCAGGTAAGAGGTTTTGGATTCAAGATTTTTTTAATGCATATTGATTACATGTTAAGATATAATCTTAAAGGTCATTTGAAGTATGTGAGTTTGGTTTTGGAATGCTTCTGGGTGTTGTTAAAAAAAATCATGTCGTTAGGTTTTTTTTAATTCTGGTTCCATTGGTGATGGTTGGCTTGGCAGCATTGTCCCCTTAAACAGATGTTCTGCCAAACGCTAAAATATTACTGTTTTTATCAGCATGTGGTAGCTTTGAGTACTCAAACAAATTTTCTGCATTGTTTATAAAAATAGGTATTTGCTTCAGGTAATAGCTTTGCATTTTTCCAGGAGTTACAGGTACTGAAATGTACTGGTAAGCTTCTTACTAGGTTTTTGAGATAACAAATGAGATCAAACACTTGTTTGAGAGAACAGTGTTTTTAATTTTTGTCTTTTAAAAGAGTTTGCCACCTGGCTAGTTCTAGTTATTGCCAGACAGCATGAGGCTGCATACTTAAAAAAAAAAAAAAAAAAAAAAAAAAAAGAGAGAGAGAGAACTTCCTGAATGGCAGTATTCTTTCAGCTACTAGGTTCTTTCTGTTCAAGACTGTGAAATTGTGCACATAGTGATGGTATTCCTGATCATAGGAAAGTAGGGCTGGAAGAGACCTTACAAGGTCATCTAGTTGAGTCCCCTCGATAAGGAAGGATCATTCCTGACTAAACCATCCCAACTGAGTCTGTCCAACCTGCTCTTGAAAGGTTCCAGGAATGAAGACTCCACAACTTCTCTAGGTAGGTTGTTCCAATTGCTTGACCACCATCATAGTCACAAAGCTCCTCCTAATCTCTAACTTAAATTTCCCATGCCACAGCTTGAGGCCATTGCTGCTAGTTCAGTTCCTTACAGCACCAGAGGAAAGCCCATCTCCACCCTCTCTAATATTGCCCTTCAGGTATTTGAAAATTGTTAACAAATCCCCCCTGTTTTCTCTTCTCCAGGCTAAATAACCCTGGTTCTTTCAGCCTTTCCTTTTAAGTTCTGCTTCTCAGGCCCCTGATAATTTTGTTGCTCTCAGTACAAGAATCACTTCCCTGGATTTGCAAGTAATACTCCCATTAATACCACCCAGAATGCAGTTGGCTTTTCTTTTCTCCCTTCCATCAAGAGCATAATATTGGCTTTATTCAACTTAATGGTCCACCGTAACCCCAAGCACCTTCTCCACAGTACAGCTTAGCTAGTCATTCCCCAGTCTGTATTTGTGCATACGGTTATTTCAGTGGTTTCATACGAAGTCATTGCTACAAACCCAAAGAACTTCAAAGTTCCCGTTTCTTGCGTTTCTCCATCCAGTCCATCTTTTCTCTCAATAATTCTATCTCTTTGATTGAAGACAGCATCTTGGAACACATTACCGTTCAAATCTCTGTACACTCACTAGGAAACTAGTTGAGCTTTCCAAATGTTTTAATTGGTGAACTAAACATATATTTAAAAATTAGTCCATTGCTTTCTCTGTGCAGTGTGTTGTACATATGGCCTTAAATTACTTCTACTCTGTGCAACAAGCTTCTGTTAATCTTAATGGAGTTGTACATTGAGGAGACAATATTATCCTTCTGCCTATGTTGTATTCTTTTTGAAATTGGAAGTTACACATCATGATAAATATGTAATTTATTAGAATTTTAAAACTAGGTTATTACTATGTTGGCAGCCCCTTCCATTTTGGTCTTAAATTGTTAAAGTGGATGTTTTGTACTTGTCAAATCTGAAATTCCACTACCAGTTTGCAAACAAGAGACTCTTTCTGCTAAACTTTCACAATTCCTGTTCCAAAAATGACAATCTAAGGACCTTTTTTAATATCCCTACAGTGAGAGCAATGGAGCTTTGATCACAAAGTTAATAAGTGAATAGTATGTACCATTGTCAACATCTTCCAATATACTGACTTTTCACAAGTCGGTGTTGAAATGCTTTGATTGGATTATATTTATCTATCAGATGTTCAGTCAATGGGACGTTTGTTCCCGAGTCACTTAAATGCTTTTAAGAATCTACGTTGTGATGATAGGATCCTAACTGCAGACTGCTCTTCTTAGGAAGTTTGACTTCCAAGTGTGGTTTTAAAAAGCACTGTAAAAATGTTGAAATTCTGGATGGCTTATGGTTAATACTGAAGCAGTTTATTTTTTTCAATTGACAAATCTTATGCTATGAAGAAACCTATAATTAAAATGCAGTTTTAACATCTGATATTAATGAGCATGCTTAACTTCAAGAATGTGAGTTAGTGGAACTATTAAAATTCTTAATAAATTATTTGCATGATTAGCGTCCTAATTTTTTCCATCCTGTTTTGGTTTGTATTTGTTTTGTAGAATTCAAATAGTATATCTTGCCAATAATTTAGATTCAAAATAACTTGGCATTTATAATTTAGTTAAGCTATAAAAAAAGGGCTTCTCTTTAAATAATAATTGGAACTGAGGCTGATGGCACTGCTTCAGGGATTTGATTACCTGAATCTTAAGTAATTAACTGACACTTATGACACAGTATTAGTCTTCAGAATGAAAGCCCCTGTTTCTTGTTTGTTTCTGTTTTTAATGGGTTTTTGAGTTGCAGTTATGAGTGTTTTATCACACCTGAAAGGTCACAATGTGAAGTGATAATTTGAGAGTTCTGATCTCCTCAGTCATCTGGATGTCATGTCCTTTCCAAAATGTGCTAATGATTACATGAAGAGTAGATGGTGCTTCATAAACTCAACTGCAAATCTAGATAAAAAACTCGTGCAGTTACAGCAGTTGAGCATGCATGCTGGCAATTATGTCAGCAAATAGACAAAAAAATAGTTCTGTGTATTTTTTGGTATCTTAATGTTTGTAAAAACCTGATGTAAATACTGTCTTCACAAAACAATATCTGTTCTGAATATCTAGTGATGAATTTAGTTTGTTTTTTAAACACAATACTTCAGAAAAAAAAATTAAAAACTATATCACATCAAAAATGTGATCAACTACTTAAAGTAGTGTCAGTGGAGCAAATCACCAAACTCCTCACTTAATGTAAAGAATATTTGTTTAACTGACACTTGTCAATTTTTGGCTAACATTCCCTTTGCCCTGGCAAGGAAGTTAAGATCATGGAGCAGATCATCAAGAAAACTGTTTCTAAATATTTAGAGGTAATCATAAATCACCAACATAGATTTGTCTAGAGCTAGTCACTCTTGTTCACCCTGATTTCCTTCTACAAGATGATGACGAGTTTTGAAGATTAGAGAACAGTGGTTGTCCTTGACTTTAGGAAAACATTTGATGTTTGTCTTATCAATGGGTCGGCGTCTAATTGGGAGGAAGTACTGAGTGAGGTTTCCTAGGGTTCTGTTTTGGGTCTGGTACTGTTTTAGTAGTATCTCCATTAATGATATGGAGAATGAAATTTAGTGTTGAGCACATACTTAACAGAGCTACAGAAGACCACCAACCTGGGTGGAGCAGGGAGACACTGTGGAGTTAGGATTCACAGTAATGTGGATAAGCTGGAGAAGTGGTTGGTAATTAACAAAGTAAAATTCAGTAAGAACAAATGCAGATCCCTGCAATTAGGACAGAATGATCAGATGCACAAGTGCAAATTAGGCAACAATTGGCCAAAGCCTGTTTAATGCTTATGACAATGAACATCAAGTATTAGAGGGAGAGGAAAATATTTCAACAAAGGACATGGATCATTCATTCTTCTCCAGTTGCTTTTAACTGCAGAATACTAGAGAGCCTTTGATGTGTTGCCCATGACAGAATAGGATTAGGAGCAGCATTTTTGTTTCCTGAGTATTAAGTTTTTACTTGGTGTCAGTGTGAATAGCTTTTTGTTTTGTTGTAACTTTCCCAGCAGCGAACAACAACCTTGTGCAACAGTATGGAACAGATAGAACTCTTGTGATGGAGATGATAGCTTTTTTTAGACCAACTAGATAGTTGCACAATTTTTAAAAAATGTTTACAAGCTTTCAGGCCCAAATGCCTTTCATCAAGCAAAGGAAAATTCAGAGATTGCAAAAATTCTCCCAAGTAGAAACAAGAATTGGAGATTAATCTTTATTGAAATTGCTGGGGGAAATCAGGGAGACAAATGTAACTGAATCAGAATTTGACATGGGTATAAAGGTAAATAATGCTTGGGCTATAGGTGCATAAATGGAGAGTTGAAGCAAATTGTATCGTAGAAGCAGTATGGAAATAGGCTGCATATTTGAAAGCCTCAGAACTGAGCAGGCTGTGTTGAGAATGTTACTATTTGTAAACTTCCCACTGTTGAGCTGGAGTTGCTGCTTTTGCAGATTATCATGTTTGCAACTGATAATTGGGGCATGTTGTCTTGCTATGGGGTTAATCTATTCATGCGTCTCTTGCCTTAATCTGAGAGAGTGCTTTAGGATCTTTAATGATCACAAATGATGAAAATTAGTTTATATCCAGAAGTTGGCATGTTAGTAGCCTTCCTTAGTCTGTGCTGGTTGTTTGGTTCTTTGAGTGGGATTCTGCTTGAATATCTATACATACTTTAGCATCTAGGACAGTGATTCTTAACTATACTGACCTGTCGTGGGGTCTTTGAGTTCATTGCAACAGAAGAATTGCTTTATTGTTTTTTCTGTTGTCAAAAAACTGGTGAAAATAGATCTGGCATTTTCTAAGAGGTGCCTGGAGTGTAAGGGGATTGAGAACCTCTGATCTAGGAGTTCTTGGTGGTCTTCCATGCAGATTTGAACTAGCTCACACTGGTCAGTGAGGGAGCTAATTGAACTCTGGAAGTGGTGATCAGGCAAAGGGAGATGCTGATGATAATTTCTTGAAGACAAGAAGTGGTTTTCTGACCTAGTGAATTGTTTGATTTGTCAAGTCAGAAGCATCTCCTCCTTTCCAAGGGGCATTTCTAGATTCTGAAAGAATTTGAGAACAGCTAAGTTACTAGGTCAGATTTACTCAGGCTATACAAAGTTAACTCCTTTTGCTTAAGTATAGCTATTTTGTGGTTGCTTTCAACTAGCTAAATTGAAGTTAATCTGTGGATTTTGTTTAGAGATTTCAGGAGGTACTGCCTGTATTCAGAAGGTACCTGTATTTCAGGAGGTACTACCATTTTAACAGCAGGGGAAGGGGCTAAAGTGACCAGCCCCTGTGGTGTGCATGTATTGTAGTTTTTTCTGGCAGCGCCAGGAGTTTGAACTGCCCAAGCTGCACCAACTCTTTCCCACCCCAACCCCCTTTCTGCTGATAGCTAGCAGAGCTCCATTGGTTATTAAGTGTAATTTTTTCATGCTGCTGTGTAAGTATTTTGGTAGAACTTTTGTAGATTAGGGCTGGAGAAGTAGGTGCTATTTAAAAACATTAACACTGTAATATATTTTTAAAAATAATTTAGCAGTTTGTGTAGTTAAGTGTGAAAATAAGGTTGGACTCAACCAGCTAAAAGTTTTGAATATAGCACTAAATCTTAAATTCTGTCTATGTGTTGTTATGAAATGCTTATTTTCCTCGCCCAGATTGGAAATATTTGTAGGTCTAGGTCAAAATTTTCAGAGTAGCATGCTTAAGTGTTATGTAGACATCAAAAAAGAAAACAAAACACACTTAATTTTAAAGTGCTGTGCATCCAGCATTTCTTTTTTGAAGCTGCTGGCAGCTCTGGGGTGCTTAACACTTTTAAAGATCATAGTTGATTTTAGGGTTCCAATTTTAGGTACTCCTTTTAAAATCTCTTGGCCCTATTCTTTATGTATTTACAGGGTACCTAGACTCCCATGTAGTTGTGTTCATACTATGACTCTGCTCCACATGTCATTAACAGAGTTTGATCAGGCCTTGACTTTAATCAGAAAGAAGAGATCATTGTTGTTTTTTGTTGTTTCCCTTGTTTGCAATTTGAAGGAACATTCTGTTAGCCAAGTATATTCAGAAGCATGTTATTGAAATTGGGGTAATGCCCAAAGGTCCTAGTAATTGTTAGGTCTCCATTAGAGGAGGTCCTAGGACCTCCATTGTTAGGTCATAGGCACTGTGTTCATTTAGGGGTAGACACTCTACCTTTCTAAGAGTGTGGTTTACATTTTTGGGGTGTGAATTGTCTTAAAGAAACACAATAAGAAAAACAAGGAAAAGCTTTAGCAATTAAGCTGTTTAAAAATAGGAAATCAGCTAAACTAGGAAATAAGATCAATTGCATCTTATTTCTTGCTGTTCTTTACATATTTAAGATCTGTGGAAAATAAAAAGTTCTTACAATGTTTCAGTAGTGCTGTATTTTTCTGTTCAGTCAAAACATGAGCTGCTTAAGTGTACAAATGTTTCTCCTTTGTCTCCTAAGATACATATGATAAGTTCATTTGTTTAGTTAAAACAGCCATTTTCCTTGCATTTGATTAAAGAATAAACCTTCTGATATAATGATTTTTGCTGACAGTTGGGTTTTGTACTGATGCTTGTTTGGGTCTTAGGCTGCTGATCTTTCCTTTTTGAATTTTGATTTAAACTACTTTTTACTTGCAGCAAAAAAATCTTCAGTTCATGTTTTATGTTCGTAAATGTTCAATGTGGTAAACAAATCTGAATAAAGAACTCTAGAACATAAAAATACTTTTTTTTTCTTTGCATGATGTCCTTAGGAGTTTGTAAATAATATAGTAGATGGTGTCTGTAGGTAAATGCATGGTGTCATAAACAGTAGTCTGACATGGCCGTTGCCTTTTCTCATCTGCAGGTGTGTGTTGTTTCAGCGCAGCATGGCTGTGGTCATCCGCTTGCAAGGTCTCCCGATTGTGGCGGGGACCATGGACATTCGTCACTTCTTCTCTGGATTGACCATTCCTGATGGGGGCGTGCATATTGTAGGGGGTGAACTGGGTGAGGCTTTCATCGTTTTTGCCACTGATGAAGATGCAAGGCTTGGTATGATGCGCACAGGTGGTACTATTAAAGGGTCAAAAGTAACACTATTGCTTAGTAGCAAAACTGAAATGCAAAACATGATAGAACTCAGTCGTAGGCGTTTTGAAACTGCCAATCTAGATATGCCACCAGCAAATGCTAGCAGGTCTGGACCACCACCTAGTTCTGGAATGAGTGGTAGGGTAAACTTACCAACTACTGTAACTAACTTTAACAATCCCTCTCCTAGTGTAGTAACTGCCTCTACTACTGTTCATGACAGCAACAAAAACATACCCACATTCTCCACTGCCAGTATGGGAACTGCACCTCCAAATCTTGGGACTACCTTTGGTAACCCGACATTTAGTTCAACAATACCTAGTACAGCATCCCCTATGAACGCTGTACCACCTCCACCAATTCCTCCTATGCCAGCTATGCCATCTTTACCACCTATGCCTTCCATTCCTCCTATACCTGTCCCACCTCCTGTACCTACCCTGCCTCCTGTTCCTCCTGTTCCCCCAATACCTCCTGTACCCCCTGTACCACCAATGACCTCTATGCCCCCTATATCAGGAATGCCTCCTATGAATCCTCCACCTGTAGCACCTTTACCTGCTGGAATGAATGGGTCTGGAACAGCATTGAATATGAACAGTGGCTTGACTCCAATGTTTATAGGTCCCATGAATCCTGTAAATCCTATTCAGATGAATTCTCAAAGTAGCATGAAACCACTTCCTATCAATCCAGATGATTTGTATGTCAGTGTTCATGGAATGCCCTTCTCTGCAACAGAATCTGATGTAAAAGACTTTTTCCATGGGCTTCGTGTGGATGCAGTGCATATGCTAAAAGATCATGTAGGCCGAAATAATGGAAATGGACTAGTTAAGTTTTTCTCTCCTCAAGATACATTTGAAGCACTGAAGCGAAACAGAATGCTAATGATTCAACGCTATGTTGAAGTTAGTCCTGCAACAGAGAGACAGTGGGTATCTGCTGGAGGCCATATCACTTTCAAGCAAACCATGGGTGGTTCTGGACAGCCCCATCCTCCTCCACAAACACATGCTAGGTCCAAATCTCCTAGTGGACAGAAAAGGTCAAGATCAAGATCTCCACATGAGCAGGGTTTCTGTGTCTATTTGAAAGGTCTGCCTTTCGAATCAGAGAACAAGCATGTAATAGATTTCTTTAAAAAATTAGATATTGTTGAAGACAGCATTTATATAGCTTATGGACCCAATGGAAAAGCAATTGGTGAGGGTTTTGTTGAGTTCAGGAATGAAGCCGATTACAAAGCAGCTCTGTGTCATCATAAGCAGTACATAGGGAATCGTTTTATTCAAGTTCATCCCATAACTAAAAAGGCGATGTTAGAAAAGATAGACATGATTCGGAAAAGACTGCAGAATTTCAACTATGATCAGAGAGAGATCATAATGAATACGGAGGGGGAGACTGGTTCACCAAAATTATGTGCACATATATCAAATATTCCATACAATATTACAAAAATTGAGATTCTTCAGTTTCTAGAGGGACTGGCAGTAGAAGAAAACTCTGTGCAAATTCTTGTTGATAATAACGGGCAAGGTTTAGGACAAGCCCTGGTTCAGTTTAAAACGGAAGATGATGCTCACAAAGCAGAACGCCTGCACCGTAAAAAACTGAATGGAAGAGATGTTGTTTTACGTTTGATTACTGTAGAAGAAATGAGAGAAATTGAAAGAAATCCACCATCCCAAGGCAAAAAGTTGCTGAAAATGCCAATGCAAGGGAATGTAGCAGTGCCAGGAGTACAAAATGCTGGTGGTGATGAGCATTCCTTCATGGGTGGTAGTTCGAAAGATGTCAACAATGGCCCTCCATTTAATTTTCCTGGTAATTTTAGCGCTACGTTTGGTCCCCCTCTGCCACCACCAGGAGTTGGTGGCTTTGGTGATTCTAGACCAGGAATGCCTTCAGTTGGAAGCAGTGGTTTGCCTGGTGCAGGTATTGATATCCCAGGTTTTGGGAGTGGTCCTAGTAATTTGAGCGGACCATCAAATTTTGGAGGGGGACCGCAAAGCTTTGGGAATGGGCCTGGTAATTTAAGTGGCCCTCCTACTTTTGGTAGTGGCCCTCCAGGTATTGCAAGTGGACTTGGGCATTTAAGTGGACCTCCAGGTTTTGGAGCTGGACCAGGAAACTTGCATATTAGTGGACCCCCGGGTTTTGGAACGGGTTCTGGTAAGCCAGGGCCTACTGTCATTAAAGTACAAAATATGCCCTTTACTGTGTCAGTGGATGAAATTTTGGATTTCTTTTATGGTTACCAAGTGATCCCAGGTTCAGTGTGCTTAAAATACAATGAAAAAGGAATGCCCACAGGAGAAGCAATGGTTGCATTCGAGTCTCGTGATGAAGCAATGGCTGCTGTGGTTGATTTAAATGACAGGCCTATAGGCTCAAGAAAAGTCAAACTTGTCTTGGGGTAGCTGTTCATATGAAATGTCTGTAGAATAGATACCCATAGTGCTGTGATTAATGCATCCACATTGTTTTTATAGTGTATCCAGGATAGAACCTGTGGATTTGTTTAAATTGTAATCAGATTTGTTTTGCGAAGACAAAACAGTGGTTTAACCATTTATATAAGAAACCCTGCAAGGATGAATGTGCAGAGGATTTTTGATTTAAAAATATGTGAGAAGAGAGATTCTTTTGCACGAAATAGAAAAAGTTTGCTGAAGCTAAACTGACCCCATGATGTTTATCAAGGAATCTAGATTGGTTTTATGTAGTTGTGGATAAAGGAAATAGTTTATGTAATGAGATGAAGTCAATGAGGCCCTCAGTGGGTGCTATTGCAAGCCATTGTAAAATAGATAGCTCTTCCTAGATTCGGTTAAAAACTGGCTGAATTACTTTGTTCCGGGTTAAAGCTTTGTTTATAATTTTCCTCTGCAAGTGAATGAATTCTCAGTGTATAGATTAATTGTTTTGTGTATGTACTCCTATTTTCAAAGGTTATTGCTGTATAGATAGAATTATGCACATGGCTAATGTCTACCAAGCTATTTCATATATACCTATGAGCAGAACTGTTCTGTAAAATTCAAGCTGTTCTTTGTGGAATAACCTTTAGCTATTGTTGCAACTATAACTGTGCAGAATAAGACTTTTGCCACAAATGTAGCTACCCTCAAACATTATTGTATTTAGTTTTCTAGTAAAAAATAAAGTTGGTGCCATACCAGCAACAACTCAGAAACATTCATCATTGTTTAAGTAGCTTGATTTGTTAGGATTATGTAACAGTTGTGATAGACTCTTTGACACTAGCTTGGATAGTGAATGTTGTATTTCTTGTGTATCTGCTGAACTACTCGCAAGGAATCTCTCTATTTAAGAGAACCAAAGGGATTATCATTATTAGAAGATTGGATTCCAGCTAAAGATTTCATGTTTAAACTACTCTTAAATGCTTTTTATCTTAACTTCAGCAACTGTGCTGTGAAATACTGTCATGGGTCAATACAGAGATTTAATCTTATTTTTCCCCTCAAAAAACCTTGAAAACACTTTTTTGAGTTTACTATATTTTTGCAATAAACTTGTGCTGTTTTATTCAAATTCTGTAAAGAGTTGACATTTTCTTTACTGTGCAGTGAAGACTTTCATGGAGAATAGAAAATCAAAAAGGAAGCAATTATTCACAAGATTGAACAATAGAATTTGTAGTTTGTCTACTCTTGGTTTATTAGATATTCAAATTCTTTTTGCTGTCTGAAATTCCACAATTCCCTGCAAATCATTGTACTTAAACATAGTAGCCTGTAAGCTGTTCTGTTTCTTGGTCAAAGAAATCTCGTGCCTTTTAGTGTTGCATATTATGGAACACTGAAGTATACTGTCTGGCATAATTTATAGGTGCAAGTGGCAACAGTTTTATTCATGTAGTGTATAGGGGAGATCTGAAAACCTGTGCAACGCTACCTTCTGAGAGGATTTTCCAGTACAGGAATTTTTGGAAGGCTTGTAAAAGGTGTACTACAATAAAGAGGTGGTTGCATTACACATCCTTTTGAAATTCATCAGAATAAATTTGTTTTTGACAAATCACTAGGTGGTACACTCCCACATTTGAAAAGCTTTGTGATTGTATATACTGTTTACAATTAAGTCTCCTGTTAATAAAATTGTCTGTCTTTGTTATGCGTTTTAACAGTCTTGGGGATATTGTTTCAACAGATGTTTTTCTTTGAGAGTACTATTACTGATTCAGTAAGATGATTTGAATAGGAGACAAGTATTTGAGCTTTTTTTAAAATTTTGCTCTTTGTTCTTGAAACAATTTTCTAATTAAAATTTCCTACTATATTTCAGTTATTATTTGGGTGCTGTTTCTTCATATTTCACATTAGAATAAAAGTACTGAAAAGGAAAACCTGGTTTCACTGTGGACAGAACTGGTTGAATTTAGAAGATATTAGTATATGGCTTGCAGACATTGATGATAACTATTTCAAGCTTAAATGAATCACAACATGCTTTCCTTGTTGTGAAATTGTAATTTAACTACTGGTATGTGAAATTTGATCCATATGCATCTAAGAGCTAAAATAGTGCAGTGCATCTTGATTCTCTTTTGGATGTCAGAGCATTAGTAGACCTTTCTGAAATACTCCAGGAATTTCTTATATCGTGATATCTGCTTTTACACATCTCTTCAGATTTTCTAACAAGCTGCAGGTTTGTGTTGGGAAAACTTACATTTCTGGTTATTTTAATTTTCTGTATGGTCTAAAGGACTTGTAAAATTATTTCCTAAGTTGTGCATTTGTAAACACTTTTCATTTTCAAAATTTTATGTAAAACAAAGTTTGCGTTTTGTATTTAGTAGGATTGATACTGATGGAAAAGGAATTTTCTAATGACGGGTTTGAGTTCGCTTTTCCGTATCTTGCTGTGTGCTTTGGTATACTCATGACCTTTAGCATAATACATTAGTAAATGCATCTTTGTAAAGTGTATACTTGTAAATAAATGTGAACTCCCCACAAATATTAGGAAGTCGTATTTGCATGTAAAGCTTTGAGGTGTCTTCTATATAATGATTTAGTAGCATGCTGCTTACCATAAGTAATGATGAATTAAAATTCCTTCAAGATAGTATAAAGAAAAGAATGCAGTGGGCTAAAATAAGTTGCAAATACATTATAACCAAATATGTCATAGGTCATTTTAGCGTTAGTTGGTGTCCAAAATTGTGGAAATCAAGGCAGTGAAATTTTAAAGGATCCTAGTTATCTGGAACTTTGTGGCACACTGTAAGATGTGCAGGAAAAAAAGTGACTTGCTTATTTAAAAAAAAAATGTAACTAGCAACAATTAGAGGTTTAATACATGAGGTAGAAGATGTGGAGGATATTGCTGCTGTGGTAAGACCTGTAATCGTACATAGTTTATTACATGGTGGGTTGAGAGGAAGGATCACTTGCTACCAAATTACCATTATCATAAGAACTTGAAAAAAAATAAATTGCTTCAGATTTAGCCATTGCATTTTGGACCCGATTCATAATGTGGCCTGTTTTAAATATAGTGTCAACTGAAACATTAATCTAGAAGTCCTTTGAAATTGACCAAGTTGTCGGAGTAAGGCTTTATTTTTAAAGTTAGGCTGCCTAATTTGGAGCCAAATCAGGATCTAAATGTGTCTGGTGAGTTTCAGAAATATGTCAAAAGCATTAAACATTCAGCTATGAAAATACCCCGTGTAAAAAGAAATATGACTTTGTGGCTTATTTGTACACTAAGGTCAACAATGTGAAATAAAAATAGAATAAAATGAAAAGAGGCTTTAACTGACTTTAAATTCCAACAAGAAGATGCCACCATGGTACTAAATCTAAACTTTTGCTCTTAAAGCAGTATTTATTGAATGAATATTGCACAAACTAAAACAAAGTTTTGCTCTTAATGGAGCAAGTACAACTTTGTTTTTGAACTACAACTGTTGTATATTGATAAAGGTAAGAATTTCTCAGTAAAGGGCCACTGTGTTGCCTTTTAAAAGTAGAATTACTTTTTGAAGGTCTGTTGCTTTTTAGAAAATTGAAGGATATCCTTTATACAGTAAACAGTTTATTTCCTTTTCCCTTACATGCATAATGTCTGAGTCTGTTGGAAGTAGGAAGGAAAACTAATAAGGAAGTCAACAAAAATTATGATATTAAGGCAGTTTTAAACACCCGGGTTTTCAGAGGAGGTCAACAAGTAGGCTAGAAACTTTGCATGGGTTTGTTTTCCTGTTTCAGTCATGTCTGTGAACTCCTAAAATAAGACAAGAAGACCTTGAGAAACTATCCAAGTTGCCTGAAGTGTAGTGGAGGTGAAAGAAAGTAGACATTGCTATCTTTTATGTAACATTTCTTGATCCCAGTTCTGTTTTAATGGACTGCTTTTAGGGAAAAAAAAGGTTGATCATTCTTCATAATGAAGTGGAGGATTTTATTGGAGTTTTCTGTTCTACTTGTGTAAAAGTAGTTCAGAATGTGCAGTGGCCTGAAAACAAATATTAAATGTGTTAGCTAGGTTTCCTCCTGTCTGTTCGCAGCCTCCTGCCTGCAGACCCTACAGTTCATTTTGCTAAGGCTGTTGCTGGTAAATGTTTTTTCAGAGCCTTGGAATGAGTAGAGAGAGTAGACTCGCATAGAATAATGCATGATTTGATGTATTAGTGCAGAATTAAGTGCAGTTAGCTTTCAGCAAAACAGTGGAAACTGACTATATATAAATTCTATTAAATGCACAAAGTAAAATGAAAGCCTTTCCTCTGCCCCCTCCTCCTCTTACCTTGCAACTGCTTCTAGTATAGGATCTTTCAATTCTAGGCAGCTTTTAAATTCTGGCACTAGATACAATGGCATTTGAATTCAAACATAGTTACTGGTTGCTTCCCAAATGTGTTAAAGCGAGCCTTCAGAGCAAAGAATGCTTTTCACAGGACCAAGAGTGACACTTTGTAGAACCCTCTGGTTATAGGGGGACATAACAATTGTATCGATCTCAAAGGATACTGGTACAAGCTGTTAGGATGCAACTTGCATCTGTGCATGTAGAGATACAAGTGTAACAAAACCATTCAAAGTAACCCTGATTCATTTAGAGTCAAGTTTTAGGGTGATTTTAGTTAAGGGTGTAGGGACAGATTTAACATTCAAAGATTTGAAGTGAGCTGCACTTTGAAGCACTTTAGCTGCAGAAATGTATACATTCCCCTATTGCCTTTCTCTAGCTTCCCTCTCCCCACCCCTACCCCCATGGAGCACTCCAAAGTCCTTGCAGCTGCATGCTATGGCATGCTCTCCAGTCAGGATGCACTGCAACCTGTGGCTTCTGGGCGCAGCCAGCATGTCAATGAGTGTTTTGTGTTCCATCTCTGCCCTGGAGGACCGCCCCTTAGTGTTGTGGGGGGTGCAAGTGGGGGATGGGGCCTTCAGTCTTACTATATTGGAAGGAACATGGAGTACGTGGGATATTGGAGGACTCTGCTTTTTACTGCTATGCTCTGTAGACCATGTCCATATAACAGGTTTCTAAATAGTACTTGTTTCCTTCCGGCTTACTTTTGGAGCAGTTTGGCCATTTTGGGAATGTTTCAAAGAGTGTTTACCTCCATCAGCTCACCTTCTGAAGCTGCCGAAGTTACTTGAAATGATGTTATGTCTGTCCATACCTAACTGGTATTACTACTGGGTCATGCTGACATAAGTACAGTGTAAGCCCCCCTGACCTTTTAAAGCAGTTAAATGTATATTTGCCCATTTCCTCTGTTAATACTTCTCAAATTTCTTTAATTCTTTTCTTGGGACAGTTTTATTTTCCCTGTTGTTACTGATGTTATTAGCATGTCTTTTCCTGCACTTGTATAGTAAATCATGTGCAGCATAGTTCTGGGAATGAAATTTGAGTGTACTTCTTACTTCATCTTGGGCTGTGCAGCACAACTGTACAGTGAAGAGAGAAATTGTCATCTTGTATGTAAGTTTGTTACAATGGGAGGTGTGCAGGATGTCTCAAATCCTGCATGGTATTCCAAGAATCTTCCCTCACTAAAAGCACTTGCGCTTTGTCTCTTTGGGCCTCTTGGTATAATCTGAATAAATGGTGACTTTTTGAGGACTTAATAAAACAATTATGATGCATTTTTAATTAAGCAAAGACCCCAGAGGCCAATATAACTCTGAATTCTAACCATTTTAAGGTAGGTGAAATTTTTGCCAGCTATTTAGTAATGTCAAGCAATCACACAACTTCATTCCAACCTGCATGTGTGGATTTTGCTTTGTTTTTTAAATCTAGTTCTTTGAGTTGACACAAACACTGTGCTGCTTTCTGCAATAGTAAGAATTCCAGTTTTGAACCAAAGCAAGGCCAGTTCACATGGAAAATTACAAATACAATATAAAAAAAAATGAGCTCCTTTTGCAAATTTTAAAGGGTGAGGAACCCTTTAAAGTTTGATTGATTGGTATATCCCCCCCCGAAAGCAGGACTTCAAAGTTCTATGTACCTTTTCAGGTACTTACATGGTCCTTTTCCTAGTATAGCTGACATTTGTTCTTTTAATTTATAATGAAAACTGAAATGTGGCTTCTGAAATACACTCAGGTTCCAGAGTGTTATTTTATATGTGCTAGTGTTGCGATTATGAATAAATATTAATTAGTTAACCAAAGCACCACTGCTGGAGTTGACACACAAGGTATACAAGTATGAAGTGTCCTTTCACATCTAAACCTTCTGTGGGAATGAGTAAGGTAAAAAGGACAGTTCATCTTATTTTACGATTAGCCGAATGCTTTTGCTAAAATGACCGCACCTTTCAGTTCCAGTAGACCTTCAATAAATTCTGAGGAGCTAAAGTCCACGATTGTTCACTGTTCAGAATCATAGTACTCAAACCGCAGAAACTAAGATAATTAACGAAACATAATCGTGGGCTAGCAATACAAGAAATCACAATTTAAGAGCAGGTTGTGAGAGCTTTAAAAAAAATGGGGCAGTTTATCTTCACAAGAAATTCAGTAAAACATTGTTTAACTCGCTTAGGATTTCAGACCTCCATTCCAATGTTCCTAGAAAATGTAGTTCCAGTTTGTCATGGAGCCTTGCATTTACTTAAAGCTTTTCATCTGAAGGATTTAATTCTTTACTGAGGTTGGGGTAAGTAAATGTTTCTGTTTTTGCTAATTGGGAGCTGAAATAATCACTCAAATCTAGTGAGTCAGTAGTAAAGAAGGCTATGACTGTTCTCCAAGTTTGAAGCAACATCAGCTTTGTTTCACTTCCTGGAATTGGTTAAAGGGACACTCTGGCCAAACCTGGTCCAGATTGAAGACTCGTATCCTCAACAAAATGTAAGATTAACAGATATGGTATCTTTTAAAAAGTAAGAATTAATTGTGCATCTCTAAGCTTTACCCATCAGTGTTTGTAGTTCAAATATTGAATTAAGTTGTTGTGGAAGAGTCAAAGGACAAAAAAAAGTGAAGATCTGATTACATCTGTGCTATTAAAATAATCCAAAACATAAAATAAGATACACCTTGGAAAATGGACTGGCTGAGATTTTCCAGAAATTCTTGTCAGTTACCCAAATCTGCTTCCATTTAAAATAAATTATAATGATTCAGCTTCAATGGAAACCGTTAGACCAGCGTGAGACACTTGAAAAATACTGCCCTGGATGTTCAGAATCTGTTGAAAGACAAGTGTCCTTTGAAAGGTTCTGTTTATTCTGTTTAGTTCAAGATTATAAATACTAAATTTATATTTATGCAAAGTTTTTAAGGGAAACCTACTGTAGAGATTGTAGCATACTTATATTTTAAAAAGAGAGGTTTTTTGGTGGATATGCAGAAAATGCATTTTAGTGGTTTTTCATAATACTGTATTTACTCAATTCCAAGATGAGGGTTGTTTTTCCTCAGTTGACGGGGCGGAAGCCCCTCATCTTGTAATCACATGCAAGGAAATCTCACTGAATACACAGTCTATCATTAAACTACTGCCAAAAGCAGCATAGGCACAGTAATAGAAACTAACTATGGATTTGATTAAATGTAGCTAACGGTGAGCATAACTATAAAAGACATGGCCCACATTGAACAAATATGCTGATTAGGTCAGTACCACAAGGACAGGTTAATGCAGCTCATCTGAGGGGTTTTTTAAATACAAATTTCAAGTCTCAGGCCAAATTAGCCAAATCAGTTTCAATTTCTGTTGACTGAGGAGAGCTCAATCATACTTGCTGGTTAGTAGTACCACACAGGCATGAATCTCCCAGCCCAGAACCATCAGTGGGCCTACAACCAGCAAACATCCTCCAGGAGCTTCAGATATTTCCGAAGTCTTTTGGCAGGCATCCTATGTGCAGGCCCAAGCCCAGAGGGCTTGGAGTTCAGATGCCCCCAAGTTCCACCTGTCCTCAGCCATATGGCTGCAAGAGCAAGCTAGGGAGGAGCCTCCCATTTCCATAAAGTGGGCTTTAAGCCCCAACACCTTGGCAGGTACTACACCACGCCAGAAGAACAATTATCCCTGGGAGCGCTTAAGGAAAACTGCCTTCATGGACCCAGATGCATAGTGTTTCCCCTGCCAGGTAATCTTAGCCAAAAGACCAAGAAGCGATTTGAGGATAAGTTTAGTGCCACCTATTTGAAATTAAGTGGCGGGGGGGTCTTGTAATCAGTTATCTTCCATTTCAGTAAGTATGATATACTGTTTCAATATCCATCTTAAGATTCTTTTGACAACTGAAAGATTTTGCTACACTTCTTCTTTCCTTTTGTTGAAAATAATTTTTGGCAAGGGACATAATATAATGGCTTTGAAAAATGTTGCACAAAGCTACAACTTGAGTAGAAGTTACTCTTCACTGCTGCTGAAGCAATAGGGTATGCTTTCTTAAGGAAGGAATGATGCAGCTTAACACCATTAGTTATTCCAAGTACAGAGAGCAAGGCTTCATCTAGACTGGTTTGTGGGACTTAGTATTTTCCTTAGGTGGATGCCATTTTTTCACATTCTGGAACCAAGTATTAATTTTAATATTTGCCTAGTATTTTTGGCTGTAAAGACCATTTTACACCACGAAAAATAAGGATTGTTCTGATGTTGACAACCTACATGAGTTTAAAACAGTTCTATTAAGTGAGTGCAGTAGTCCAGTGGAGGTAGATTAATCCTTATTTAAGGTAATTAATGTATTAAATCTTGGACAAAATATCTTTTAAAAAGCGATTTATCCCTGTCATCTCGGTGGAGTGGTAAACTCTGACAGTATTAGAATCTTACTTTTTTTAAAAAGTGGCTGGAAAAAGACATCTACTCCAACCCCCTACTCAAGACGAGACCATTCCAAACAAATGTCCATCTAACCAGCATATAAAAACTTCCAGTATTAAACCACCTTCATAGTTTGAAAGTTCTCCCTAATATCCAATCTAAATTGCCTATTGCAATTTAAGACGGTTGCTTTTTGCAGTACTTTGAACTTTTCTTTATTGAATTTCATTTGACTAATTTTGAACCATCTCTCCAGTTTATCCAGGTCATTTTGAATCCTTATTCTGTCTGAGAAAACGTCTGCAACTCCACCCAACTTGGTGTCATTTGCAGATTTGTACTAAATGTACTCTGAATTCCATCTTCTTAGTCATTAATAAGAATTTGTACTGAGCCCCTGACAAATGTCCATGGGAAACCCCACTTGACACATCCTCCAAGTTGGACTTTGAGCCATTGGTGACTATTCAAGAGTTGTGGTGATTTGATCAGTTGTGTACCCATCTCTTTCACGTAGAACCAACCCCTTTGCTACTACTATCCTCGAATTTGTTTTCTGTGGGATCCTATCTATGCAGTTTCCTGAGCTTTCCTCAAGTCCACAATTTTTATTTAGGTGCTATCCTTCCTTTCCTTAGGATCTTGACTATATCGCTTCATAATCATTGTCACTCAACTCTTCCACTTCCACATTCATCAGCTTCTGAACCATTTCTTCTCTGGGTGATGTGATATAAGCCTTATTTGCTTGGCAGAGATTAATTCTGTCTTTAGACAGAGGCTAGTATTCTACTCCCACAGGGGGAGCTTGGAGTGTAGAAGGGCATTTTTTGAGTGTTTCCACACTTAGTTCTCTGCAGTAGCCTGAGCTGTCTCCCTGCTGCTGTAGAGTGAGCAAAACATAGGGTGCTGCAGAAGCTTGCTTTGTCAACACCATGAATGAAGGGGTTGAGGGAGAAAAGCAAATTGTTGAGGATTAAGCAAAAGGAAGAGGGTTGACTTCATAGTGGGAGGATATGTACATCTTAACATCACTTTTGATTAACAAAAACATTCTGAATCCTCAAATATATCAACATATTTTATCAAAATCTTAAAACTTTTTGGTTTCAGTTCTGGTGTCTCCCAAAAACATCAGTTTCTCAGTATCATATGAAAAATGTAACAGTTGGAGTGAGGAACAAGCAAGTAGTACAAGAAACTGCACATATTGGAGCAAAATTTGTAGCTTAATGTTTAGGTATTTATATATATTTTTCACTATAAAGCCTAATGACTGACCAGTACAATGCCCCCAGTTACTTGCTTTAAAATCCTTCCCCCAGAAACTTTTTTGATATATCCTGCCATGGAATATTACTGGAAATTGAGAAGGCATGAAAATTAGTTGTTTTGGGGGTTGTTTTTTTTTTTTAGGGGAGTGGGGTTCTCCCTTTGCACAAGTACTTGGGGAAAAATGATACAAAACGTATTCCATCTCAAGTGTTTTGGCTTGGACCTTTAAAGTTTGCTTATGCGTTAGTGTCTGTTCTCCCTTTTTTTCCCTTTGGATCTAGGGGTGGTTAAATAATTAGATATTTCATGGGTAGAATATCAAGAGATGAGGGATGATGACACCTTCCTTTTTCTTATCTTGTGTCTGTCTTGATTATTAGATTGAAACTCTTTGAAGGAAGGGATGTGGACAACCTTGAGAGGGTCTAGAGGGCTACTCATATGGTTAGAGGCCTGCAAGAAAGGCTGAGGGACCTGGACCTTTTCAGCCTCCGAAAGAGAAGGCTGAGGGGGGATTTTGTGGCAGTATACAAATTCACTGGGGCAGGGGATCAGCAGGGAATAGGAGCTGCTCTGTTCACCAGTGAACCCCTTGGAATAACCAGAAACAACAGCCCCCAGCTAAAAGAGAGTAGATTTAGGTTGGACATCAAAAAGAACTTCACAGTAAGGGTTGCCAGAATCTGGAACAGGCTTCCAAGGGAGGACTCCCCTACTGTGGGGGTCTTCAAGAAGAGACTGGACAAGCACCTGGCTGGGGTCACATGACCCCAGCACTGTTTCCTGCCACAGGCGGGGGTCAGATTCGACGATCCATTGAGGTCCCTTCTGACCCTAGCATCTATGAGGTGATGTCTGGGCACCTGATATCTGAAAGCTTGTCCAGTAACTCTCCCAAATATAAAATTGGTACAGTAAAAGAGATAACAAAATCCTAGCTTCCCATACATTTCCTGAACCACCATGGCTACATAATGGATGGAGTAAGAGTACAAATCTTCCTACAAATAGTAGTCCTGGCTTAAGGTCCAAACCAGAATGAGGTATGATAGTCTGGAGACATTTATCTACAAATAGAAATCCTGGCTTGAGGTCCAAACCAGAATGAGGTATGATAGTCTGGAGACATTTATCACTTGATGCATTCTTTCTAGTAAATTAAACTGTTCATCGCCAAAAACTAGAAGCATCTATATTTAAGTTCAGCCAAATTTTGAAGTTTTTTGGCTACCTATAAACAAGAAGTTTGAAATATTTAATTATTTACTGTGCATTGAAGGGTATGGCATATTATAAAAGTCTGTTCAAACCTTTCTCAAAGCAAGGTGTGACTCCAGGAATGGGAGGTATAGTTGGTGATACTGATGAGACAAGACTATAGCACAGGGTGGAATCAAAGAGTAGGAATGGTTAACTGGGACCCATTTTCTTGAAATGAGGCTCAGCTTATGTGATTTTGGGGAAAGCTGTGCTAAAAAAGAGAAGAAATGGTTTAAACCTTCCTAACATTTTCACCCTTCGATAACAATTCGGAGGCTCTTGATGATGGCTTTAAGTTTGATTATCATAAGTAAAGGAGGGCTGTCTCCTCATTGTAGTAAGTTTAGCCTAGGGTCAGTTTATAAAACTTCCTCAGTGTTTGTTTTTCATGTGTTATTGGACAAGTAAAATGCTTTTTACATTACCATTTATGACAGCGGGAGCTGTCTGTTAGCCCCAAAAAGATTTAACAGTTGTCAAATGTATGTCTAGCTTGCCTGAAAACAGTTATCACCAGTAGACTTTAGAGCCTATCTTTAGATTTCTAGCCACAGTTTTCAAGTCAAAGTGGCTATGAAAAACATTCAGATTCCTGGGTGTATTTCAGATACATCACAAACAGTTCCTTGAATTTTCCGTCTGTTAGTAATGGTGTGGAGCCTTTTATCGCTGATCACAGGTTTGGATTTGTTGCAGGTTAGCGCAAAGTTGTTTGTCCAGTAGCCTTTGGAAAAATGGCATCTCAGCCTAACTTTTTGTGCCTGCAGCATTTCTCAATATTGAAGCCAAGGGTATTGAATTGGGCAATAGAAATCCCAGCATCTTGCATCTAAATTTCATTATTCCTGGTCAGGATGGAATCAGTTTTCCAGAACAGTATGTACAGAAGGTTAGTGTTGCCAGTGTTCTGCTATTCTGTAGATAAACAGAAGTCGTCAGTTTCCAGGACTGATTTTTCTGAAATCATTACATTTACTAGCCTGAAAAGGCATTTTTCTTGTGACTAAACAATTGAGCCAAGTACACAAATGCATATTTTGAAGGGAGGTCCAGTACATAAAACTTAAAATTTCACCATTGGATAACAGGAGTTCCTAGTGCAACTTTCATAACACTTTATTTTGCTACTGCTATTAATCACTGGGATATAAAAGCTCCTTTTTTATTCCCTCCGCCACCAAACTGAAATAAAATGGCTGAAAAATCATTGTGGAACTCATTACTTTTTCAGCTATGGGGCTTTTTGTTGTAGGATGAGTTTATGAATGCTTAGGGTAGAGGCTAGTGATGCCACAAGGAGATCACACAACCTAATATCTATAAGCATATTTTATAGGTCCTGAACCATTTTATGTGAAAAGCATACAGACCTTTTTTCTTAAAAGCTATTAATGGTCTGAATTTTTTTAGTGCATTTTAATGCTATTAGTAATGCTGCATGCTTGGTATGATTCTACTGGCTTAATAGTATGATTTGACCCATACAATTAAGAAATGTTGCTGTTGCTCCCTGCATTCCAATGTAATTCTCATGAAGGTAAAAAAAAAAAAAATTGTGAATGTTTCAGAGAAGAAGACTTATTAGTTGACTGACAATCTGGCTTCATGAAGATGAGTACACATAAGGGAAACGTCCTCTCAAATTAGGGATACAGATGAACCAGTTTAAAGAACTGAAAATAGTCTAGCTAGGTATCATGAGGTTAAACAAATTGCATAAAAGGAATATGAAAGAAATCTTAAGAGCAATGGAACAAGAATAGATTTCTTATGAGAAGTGATGGAATCTGTACTTTTTGAGGAGTTTGAAACTGGACAGGAGAAAATGGAGAATTAGCTCTTGGAATCAAGCTGGCACTGACAGAGGTGGCATTTCTTCTATGAGGTTATTACTTGTCTGCAAAAAAACTCAGCTGTAACCAATTGTTGTGTAAACTAACCATATAGCAATGGTATTGCGATTACTTTGAAATATACGATAAAGTTTGAAGTAGAAGTTGAAAAGGAGAGTTCCTATTTCCTCTTTCCCCTCTTTATTACAGAGAAACAACTTCAGACTTTTTGACTGTTGGCTTTATACTTTTCTATAACCTCAATGAAGGGTAAGGTTATATTGAGGACAACTACAAAGCAATCATAAAACAATAGGAACTATTGAAAACTAGCTATGAATGAACATGGTCTTTATGCAGGAGAAATAAGATGCAAGGCACTCTGGGGAAGAGTAGAACCATACTATGCAGTGCAAACTGCCCTAAATTTTAGATTCATTTAAAATATTTTTTTTCTCTGACATCCTTGTCAGTCTTGGTCCCATTAAAAACATGCACACTTATGGCTTACAGTTGATTAATATTATGTTTGATCAATGTTTTCAATTGTAATTAAATTAGCATGGAGACTTTACATTTTTCCAGATGTCCTAGCTCTGAGGTTTTTAAAGCTGCTGTGATGTTCAGGTGACCTGGTTCAGAACTCCCTTCCCCTGCCATCTGCATTAGGGAAAGAGAAGCTTGTAGCTAGTTTGGGTGGATCCCTTTTAAACTGTTCCAGGGCTAGAAAACCAGGAGCCTTTGAGTTGAAAATTGAATTAAGAGGCTCCAGAGAGCTAAAAGGTCTTTGGTATTTGCGCTGAAGCACAATTGCTTTCTATTGCATTTCTGAAAAATGCAAGACATCGCCAAGTCTCTGAGATGAATAGGGCAGTTTAACCTTTCAGAGCTTTTGTTCCAGATTCTGCAGATACAGGTAGACAGCACCTTATTGGTTTACTCTTGCTTTAAAATTTATTTCATAACTATAATGACTAGAAAAATATCTTAAAACCAAGATTTGAAATCACAGACCAAAATTTGTAGTTGCAAAATTGTGAAATAAATGGTGACCCAAGGACATTATCTAGATGGAACTCTCCTGTAAAACTGATTTCATTTTAAGTTTCACTATTAAACTATTCTTGTATATTAAGAATATCTAACTAATTTTGTGTAGAACCTTCTACTGAAACGATATTTAAGATTCTGGAATTACTTGCAGGACCCAGAATGCTTAGATTAACCAGTTCTTTGGTGTATTGCCTCTACATATGAACAATGCATGTTCAAGAGCTATTCTTCTTAAAATATTTTTGAGATTTTCCTTTTTTTTCTTTTTTGATTGCTGTAACTAAAGCATCTCAATTGGAATGCTACTAAGTTATTTACATCCCCTTTCTGCCAGAGTAAAAGTAGTTTGAGTTGGCTTGAAAGTGTGAACTGAAACTTAGCTTCCTGTCCGTACTGGAATAGGATAACTTATTTTTGAGGAAAGATGAACTACCTAGTAAAGCCTACTTACTTAAGGTATTTTAATTTCAACCTAAATCTTTAATAACTAGACCCCACACACACACTTTATAAGACATAGGTTGATAGAATCTAGAGGTTATCCTGTACTAAATATGTGCAATTTAAGAAGGTACCCTTTATGACCTCAAGTCTTCTAGGTTCAGTCACTGATAATGTCCTAACAGGAGCATGTAGAAGAGCTATATGAAAATCACAGTATTTCATTCTGGCTCTAATATATGGAGCAAGCACATGGGGATAGTCCAGAGGGTAAGATTCATACAAAGTTATTTCCCCAACCAACACCTGTTTTGATACCAAGGAAATGCAAGGATTGGTTAGATTTAAAACTATATGCTGGATGCACTTTAACATTGGAAAGTGGGTACAGCAGAATCCAAATGAAGATCATATCTCACATCTGGTACCTCTCTCCAGTAAGACCAAACCTCCAGTGAGAAGAAAAACATCATTTGGGAGGGTTTTGAAACTGAATGCTGCTCATGAAAATCTCAGTAGGTGATCTACATGTTATAATACTAATGTGACTTCAAGCATAAGTTGACAGTTGATTCTAACATCAACACTTACACAGTAACAGTTGAAACTACTGTTTTGGGGTTGTGTGTGTTTTTTGGGTTTTGGTTTTTTAATAAACAGTTGACAACAACAAGTTCTAAGAGAAATTCTTAATGAAGTAGCAAAAGAGCTAGTGGGGTCTCTACCCATGTCTTTATATAAATGTTTTGGAATGAATGTATCTTGGTTTCTCAGTCCCTGAGTCCTCTGTTTATATATACATGCTGCAGAAGTATTTCTTTTCAAATTACTATAACAATGAGCTTCAAATCTGATTTGTATGGAACTCCTGGTTCAATAGGCTTTGCAGACCTTGGTTCTGCTTAGATTGATAATTGGCTAGTTATGATCAGTATTTTCTGATTGACATGTTCAAGAACTTCATGACCTAACTTCAGTCTCCTGAATGCTTGGAGATGTGGATGGATTTTAATCACTGAACAAAAGGGAATGTATCCCATGTATCTCATGGGAAAATAGTATCGCAGCTTTTTGTGGATGTAAGATGGGTACCAATAAATATACATATGTTTACTGCTTAGGGTTTATTGATAAAGTCTTGGATGCTTGTCTGAATGTATTGGTAGCTTTTCTTCCTTTTAAATTTGGTTGCTCCCCCTTAGTGGCAGCAAAATTACTTTATCACTACGCCTAATAGGTCAGATATTTCAGGAAGTGTCTGTCCAAGGAAATGTTCCTACCCACCCTTCTTAGAAACACTTGGGTTAGTGGTAAAACCTCTTGTGTTCTCGCGCTTTGAAACTTTCCAGAGAAAAAGTGTGTGTTTTGGGATACATTTCAGGGGAAGTCTAACACAAATGCTTAATTTAAAATTAAGCAATAACAAATCTTGGGGGAGACTTATGGGTGCTGCCACTTAAAATGTCTGTCACTAATTTAATGGCTTAATTTAAGATGCTAGTGATTTGACTGATAGAAAGTAGGAAGGAAGATGGGGGACTACTTGAAAAATGGGGACATTGAGTCAAATAAGTATATTTTGTGATATGGGACGTTCTAAAGTGACTTAGAACAAAAAACCCTGTTGGAAAAAACATGAATGTGCATTTTGTGTGTTTTGCATCATATAAATTCAAAGCCAGTGTTATGATAGTCTTCCTACAAAGGATAGTTGTTTCTTGGAGATAGCGAACCTTAAACAGAGGAGACAGTTTGCTGAGTAGGCAAACCATGCTCTAGATCTTGTGCTGAGCTATGTGTGTGAACATACAAATGGAGATGACATGAATTGCTCTTTCTAGCATCTTATTTATTTTTGCATGAAAATCAGACTGTTACAGTAGGTAACATTTAAGGCTTCTGGCTATAGAGCTAGGGCTATAATTCTATTTCCTACATTGTAAAAAGCTGTATTTTAAGCTATATTTTTAGGAATGGAAGCATGCATAGGAGAGCTGTAAAGAACTACATGGACTTCATAATAGATTTGATCTATATACTAAACTGGGATGTGGAGACACAGTATAGATGGATCTGGGACAAGGAGCATCAGAGCTACTGTTAAGCAGCATTGAAGAAATGTGTTCATCAAATGTAATGGCAGACTTTTGAGGCTGAGTGCACAGCCCCTTTGGTTGAATGATTGTGTTTATATGTGAGGTCAATAATAAAAACTAGTCTAATTAAAAGGATGTGTTGTGGGGGGAGGATGACTTGCCTGCATCTGAATATATCTAAAGCGTCTTGTCCACTTCTAAAGTTTCAGTAAAATGCATTTGGCATAATTTTTTTATACTGCCATTATCATTGTAGTGTCTGAATACCTTCCAAAATTCTAATTAAGTGGCATGATTCAAATCTGAAGTGTGATTTAAAGCAGTGGTTCCCAACCTTTTTAGACTGTGGACTGGCATACTGCAGACCAGCAGCCATCCAGTATGCTGGTCACTTTTGGTCTGGTAGCCAACCCTCCTGTGGACTGGCAGCCAACCCTTTGTGGAATGGTACTGAGCTGTGGCCTGGGGGTTGGGAACCTCTGATGTAAAGGATAGTCAATACTTTAGATAGATATCTGTGGCCAGTCAAGAAAATAATTTTTCTGAAATGAGCTGAATATGATAGGTACTTAGGGCTGTGCGAAGCTTTGGTCCCTGATTCAATTCAGCCCGCTTCGGTGGCCAAATCTCTGAATCCAAATCCAATCATAGGACCTTTTTAATCTCTCTGAATCGAATCGGAACCTTCCAGATCGATTTTCAGAAAGATTCGGACATAGAAAAAACAGGTAGCAGGCGGCTTATGAATGCTGCAATGGTGGGGCACGTGGCGTGACCCACAGCAGCACGGGGCGGTGGCACTCCCCAGCACACTCAGCAGCAGACCCGGAAGTGGACCAGAAGCACTTCCGGTCCATTTCTGGGTACCAGGGGGTGTGGGGGGCAGGGCCCCTGTGCACTTCCTGGCTCAGCAACTAGTGCCTCCTGTGTCTTGCGGGGGGGCATCTGGGGTCCCTCTGCAACTGATTGCCAAGCCAGGGGGGCACGGTGAGGCCCCTCAGTGTGCTCCCTGGTGGACCAGAAGTACTTCTGATTCACTTTGGGGTTTGCTGCTGAGCACACGGAGGGTGCCCCCCCGCCACACACACACACGCACTCCTTTGAGGCACTCCATCCACCCCAGCATTCATGAGCCATGCCTGGTACCTTGAGGTATGTAGAAAAAACATTTAAACGTGTCTATGTCTGAATTGCTGAATCAACTAATTGAATCACTGGCCCCAATTCAGGCCAAATCCAAATCGAATACAGCCCATTTTGCACACCCCTGGTACTTGGTTGATACCTATGGCTTTCTCAGATTTTGTACTGACTGATTCCCAAAAAGATCAAATAATCTGGCCTCATGTTCGACACATCCTCCCTCCTTCCCCCTCTCCTACAGTGCTTCTCAATGCTTTAGAACAGTTCTCTGCAAGCTTTTAATACTGTTATTACTTAGCGTAATGCTGTCCACTCACATGCGTCATTATTTATGCCTCTTTATAATTTGATGGGGACAGTCTATACCATGAGCAAGACATCAATTACAGATTAAAGTGCAGTAGTTAAAAAAGATGCCTTGTCACAAAGTTATTGAAACTTCTGTTGGTGAAAGAAGCCCTAGCTAGGAATGAAGCTTTCTGTTGTCAGATTCTCTAAGACATGTTTATGTCTTTCAAACTCCCTTCCCCTGGCCAGGACAAACAAGACGCAGCCTTTCAGTCTGTGCACAGTATAAAATAACCACCCCAAAGGTTTCCTAGTAAAGAAAGATGAGTTAATCATATGCTAGTCCTCATCCTCCTATTATTCCACGAAGCATAGGACCCTGTTTTTCTTTTTCAAGCTGCATCCTGAGGTGAAGAAAGTCTTAAGTGGCCAAATGTCATCTCAAAGAGATGGGGTCTAATCCTACAAAAATTATTTTGCATATTGTGAAAAACAAAACTTTTAAGGACAATTAGAGAACCACATTAATTATCTACAAAGTACTGCTTGTGCCAAGGTATTAAAAAATTTTTAAAAAGCCAAAACAAGTTTCTAAGATGTAAACAGATGGATTTAAGCCATATTTCAGATCAATCGGAAGTTCTACAACTCTCTCAAAAAAAAATAATCAAGGAGAAAATGCTTTCTTTCCTTTCGTGCTAATGGAAAGTAAAAGAATTCTATATAACTATTTTAAGGCAGCACCGATTGTCCTTTCATCCTCTACTGTTTCCCTTTCTTTAGAAAAATCTACTTGGGAACAAGATGGCCCTAAGAAACCTAGAATAGATTTTTTTCCCTCCAAATCTACATTCTGAGACAGTACCTTTTAACTAATGGGAAAAGCCAGAGGAGGTTATAAAGAATAACAATTATGTTCCCTCCAAGTCAAAGAAAAACAAACGTAGTCCATTCAAATGTAGGGGCTATAATTGAGGTGGTATGAGATTTGCTTCAGTAGAGCAAAGGCCAACCAAGCATATACAGAAATTACATCAACAACAAGAAATAATGTGTAATTCATCTAAAAATGGATCCCAGAAAGCTGTCTCTTTCATAGATGATCGCCAGGGATCTTGGTTTTCTGTTTAAAAATTGCAAAATTTCTTATGATAATCACAAATTCTCCAATTTTAAAAATCCAAAATCTGTGATTAAAACGAAACACCATGCACACACATGTGTGTATCAGTTGAAGATGTTTTATTGATATATTTACAACTTCAAAACAATTAAGAAGCCTACCAGTGCCTCAGTCACTCTAATAAAATACATTCTAAATACCATAAATTTTGGAGTTTGATATTTGGATTTTTTATGATGGAAAATCAGAGCTCTCCCTGCCCTCTTCACTCACCAGGATGTGGGTCCAGCTGCATCTGTTTTCCATCATACTTTGTGGTGCTGAGCATACCCAACATGCTGGTGCCCCTCACTCCCAGGCCATAGACCTCCAGCCCTGCCAGAGGGGGCCCTCAGCTGCCAGGGCTATGGGGCCAGGGACCTGGGTCTGCAGCTTCCTGCCCCCTGCAGCAGAGCCTGAGCCCCAGATGCTGCTCGTGGGAGGTGGTGGCTGCTGCAGCAGGGCAAAGTGTGGAGCTTTGCTCTCCTTTCCCCATGGGCAGCATGGCGTGGGTATAGACTGCCTGCTGCAGGTTTGGGCTCCTGCGCACTGCTGCCTTCTTCCTGTGGCCCGGCAGGGCAGGGCTAGGTGGGGAAGTTCATGCTGCTGTTGTGGGGTGGCCCCTGCCATCTGACAGCAATGAAGGACGTAACTTCACACTGCTACTCCTGCTGCTGCCAGGCAGGTAGGGGGTGCCTTGCTGTGGTGGCCCAGGGCTTCCGACAGCTGCACAGACCTTCCTGCCTTGCTCTGCCCTGCTGGGCAGGGTCCCATCCTCTGGGCTGCGGAGGCTCTGGGAGTGCGGCAGCATGGCAGAGAGAACACCTCTGCCCCTGCCCTGTGCGTAAATCTGGGAAGCATGTACCCCCCGCTACCCCCTAGAAATGCATGCAGCGGTGGGAAGCCAACCCATCCCCCCAGATGAGCAGCCGGTGGCCCCATCCTGCTCCCCGCCCAGGCCCTGTGGTTGTGCATGGCCCCAGCCCTGCCCAACTCCCAACACAGGAGTGTGCATAGCAGTGAGGATTCAGCCCCCACCCCTGCATGAGCCACCTATGGCCCCATCCCATTCCCCACCCTGCGACCATGCATTCTGGCTCTGGGCCCCAAGCCCCACACACTGCCCAGGCTGGACAGCAGACCCAGCCCTGCTGAACTCCATCCCTCACTATGGAGGCCTCGATTCCTGCCCCCCCCCAATTACCTGTGGGAGCTGTTCTCCAGGCTGCCTGATTGCCCTTCCCCTGCTCCCTCCAGCCCCTAGCAGGTTGGAACTCAGCAAGGGGAAACCCACTGTTTCCCACACTTGTCTCCTTGTATTTTACCGCATTTTTCTGTGGCAAATGGAAAACCTGGATTCCTGATGATCACCTTCAAGAGCTATTTATCCCACAGGGACTGCCAGAGAAGAACAGTCCTCTTTATGTGATCCTGGATGCATTTACAGGAGATACTTTACTGCAGAGCTGGCAAATGAGCACTGCAGTAAAGCATCACCTTCTACATGGGTGGTGCTATTAGGCTGAAATAAGCTAATTAACTTTGTTGTAGGACAGTACTGCCCAACGGAAGTATGGTAGAGTTATTTCACCTCCTGAGTCTCAACCACTAATACCAACCCATTGTCCTCAAGGGCCATAACTTCCTTGGACAAAGGTAGTTAGCTGTGTACAGATGTAATTCAGTTGACCTATAGGGTATATCTCTACCTTGACTTCTGCTTTTGTTGACCAAGTTTAGGTAATCAAAGCCTTGACATGACAAGTTGTTAAAGACCTCTTTAACAGTTTTTCTAGAAAATAATTTCTTCTATCATAAGGCAACCACACTCTTCTTGTATTTTGCTCTGTCCTGAAAGCACATAAGCAAGTAGTTACTGGTAGTAGTCTCTAGACCAGTGGTTCCCAAACTGTGGGTTGCAACCCCAAATGGGGTCAGAACATCAGTGGATCGGCTGTGGTTTGGGATTACAGAGCAATGCTGAGGAAATGGGGCCATAAATGAGGTCATGCTGAGGAAAAATTTGGGAAGCACTGCTCTAGAGTTAGGTGTTGGGCAACTGCCTTGTTCAGGGGATTTCCTAAAGCAGCTGTGAAGCCCAAGAAATCCATGTGATCCTGAAGACCAGCATGTTCTTCTTAACCTAAGGATCAAAGTCCAAGCTTCATGTGTCATGCAGTCACAGGTTTAGAAGATGGACCACAGTAGACTGAAGACACGAGGGCACATCCAGATGGGCACAGACGTGCAGTATGTGGCACCACAGACAGGTCTGTGGTGCCACACACCACACATGTAAGTGTTCCCTGTACTGATATCCTACAGTGCAGGGAGGGATCCCATGGTCAAAAAAACTTATGCCAAAACAAGTGTGGCCGTGCATGTGGAGGCAGTGTGTGTTGCCCAAAATGGAGCCTGGCTGACTGGAGCCACACTCTGGGTGCTGACCAAGCTTCCTGTTGCAGGCCCCCTGCAGCTGCAGATCCTGGAGGTCCCCAGGACCCCAGATAAGGCTGTTGGAACCAGCACAGTTGCTAGCCCCAACATCTCCCATACACACTCCTGCTCATCTGGACATGCCTATAAAGGCCGTCTATACATAAAGATACACAGAGGCATCATTTCCTATAAAACCATTGACATTTTCTAGATTCCTAGCTGAGAAACTTCAGGACCAGTGCTCTTGTATTTCTGATTTTAGACTCAGGCTTTCAAATAAGTAAGTTTAGGTGTATGGCAAAGATTCATATTGGAAACCCTTTCCGTTAAGCTACAGTGCTGCTTTTTTCAGCAAGATGAAGTGGTTGGTACTATACCTATATATTGGCTATCCCTTGATATGAGGATGGTGTCTGCTGTGGGGGGTAATTACTGGTGAGTTCTAAGGTGGCTGAGGAGTGCAATCTATGCTCTGCAAGTTTTTCCACAGATATGACAAGTGGTGCCTTGCAGGGCAAGGGGGCACAACTATTGGCCAGGATGTTGTGCACTTCCTTCCTCCTCTGCTGTTTCTCAGTTCTGAGCAAAATGGTTCTCTTCGAAGTAGGCTGTGGCTCGATGTACAGTGCAGCGCCATTGAGATCTGTTCTCAGCCAGTATGTCCCAATTTGTCGGGTTGATGCCACCCTTAAGGTATGCTTTCAGGATGTCCTTGTAGCACTTCCTCTGTCCTTCGGGTCCTCTTACCATGACTAAGTTGAGAGAAGAGGACTTGCTTCAGAAGATGAGTGCCAGCCATCTGCATACAGTGGCCAGCCCAGTGGAGTTGATGTTCTGTGATCTTTGCCTCAGTGCTGGTTATGTTAACTGCAGAATGGATACTGGCATTGGAGCAGTGGTCTTCCTATCTAATGTAAAGGATCTTCCTGAGGCAATGCTGAGGAACCATTCCAGGCACTTAAGAAGGCTTTGATATGTGACCTATGTCTCACACCCACAGAGGAGCATGGGGATAACCACTACATTGTAGATCAGGATCTTAGTTTCCATCTGCAGATCTTGGTCAACAAGGACACAGCTAAGCAGCTTTCTGAAGGATACGCTGGCACAGTAAATCCTATGTTCAATTTCTACATCAAGACTGTGACTGACTGGAGGGGTGGCTGCCAAGTTATGAGAAATGCTTGATGTTTTCTAGGGGCTCTCCCCCAATGGTAATTTGTATGGGGAGGGGGGCAGCTTGTGCTGGGACAGGCTGATGAACCACCTTGTCTTCCCAATGTTAAGGGAGAGTCCCATGCTGTGATAGGTACCTGAGAAAAGTTCAAGGGTGGACTACAGATCGGTCTTGTTGTGCACAAGGATAGCCATCATCAGTGTCCTGAAGGTCGGTATCCATTGAGCAGTGCTGGAAGGAACACTTCAAGACTCTACTCAATCATGAATCTGAGGTGTCAGCTGCCACCATGGAGTCCATCCCTCAACACCTCTTGCTGACCCCTGTCCTTCAAGGAAGGCTGGCGTGCCATCATTCAGACCAAGAACAATAAGGCACCAGGCTTAGATGGCATCACTGCAGAGGTCTTCAAAGCTAGTGGAACAGCACTAAAGCAAAACTTTCACTATCTTCTCATCAAAATGTGGGTTAAGGAGGAAGTTCCACCTGGCTAAAAGAATGCCAACATTGTGATCATCTTCAAGAAAGGGGACTACTGAGTGTGTGGGAACTACTGAGGCATTCTCCTCTCTGTTGCTGGGATGGTTCTTACTTGCATCCTTCTGAAATGCCTCCTCCCTCTTGCTGAAGATGTCCTTCCACAATCCCAGTGTAGCTTTAGACTCTCGTGAAGCACCACCATCATGATTTTTGTTGCACAACAGATCCAGGAGAAATGTAAAGAGCAACACCAGGAGTTGCTTATGGCATTCATTGACGTAACCAAGGCTTTCAACTCCATCAGTCGTGAAGCCTTATGGCAGGTGCTGCTAGGTTTGGTTGTCCACTGAAGTTCATCAGTGTCCTCAGGCTACTCTGTGACAGGATGATTGCCACAGTCTTTTGCAAGGGATCCATTTACCATCTGTACTGGTGTCAAGCAGAGCTGCATTATTGCCCTAACCCTTTTTTCCATCTATCTTGCTGTGATTTTTGATTCTTTTCTGTGACCACCTTCCTCCTGTAATTGGGGTTCAGTATCCAATGGATGGTCAGATTTTCAATCTGCGGCCCCATCACAGCAAAACTGACGTTACCAAGAGTGGCATCACAGACCTTCAGTATGTTGATGACTGGTTGGTACTAAGGATAGGTCTAATCAGACAGTAATTAACATCTTCTTTCATAGGTCATTCATGAGACCTTAAGAGCTGTTTTCTACCTCAAATTTCCTTGTGAAAGCAGAATTTCCTTAAGATTAGCTGCAGGAGGTAGTGACAAGAATCAACTTGGATCTACTGCTTATTCCTCAGATATTTTGTGTGAACTCTGGGGCAAGCCAGTTCTTTGCTTTAGTTCTTCAGCTGCTGAAGGAAGGGCAGGGATGGTGAGGGAGATCTGTCAAAACTGTTGGACTCAGGAGTGTTCATATCTAGATAAAATACTGGTAAATACAGAGTGGACAGAAATGAATAATATGAAGTAGCATGATCTCAGAAGCAGCACAGCCTTGATGCGATCTGAAGATCTGCTTAATAATTTTAAGTCTTCTGGTACCCCCTTGATGAAGGATAAAGTCTCAGTGTCTTCCAAGCTGGAACTCAGCAAGCAATGTTTGCTTTCAAGGGTTTATTAGTGTGGGACAAGATTACGCTCATCATGGGGCTGTGGCACCCTCCTTCCAAGTATGATACCAGTTGGGTGAGGTTCTAGGGCCTGGACAAATGATATGGTAGATGGAAAGACTCCTACTTGTGCTGTTCTTCCTTCTTCATGCCCTGCAATCTTTTTGGTTCTTCTAGAATGTAGCTACTGCCGTCTTCCCCTGTGCCTAGGTTTTCATTGTCCTTTATAAACTCTGGAGGCAAGAAGGAAACCCAAGCCCCTCAAACCCGATTCTCCCCGGTAGGGTAGGAAGGTACCTACGAATCCGACCCACGGGGGAAGGCTACCCAGCAAGGGCTAACATCCTTAAGTAGTTAACAGTTGATTCATTGTTAACTCCTGATGCTGGAGCTGATAGCCGTGTTGGGGCCGGCTCCGCGAGGCAGGAGCGCTCGAAGCGAGGTGTCTTTCCGAGCGGCTTTAGCGCAGGGGCTCCAGTGCTGGCGGCCGCGTTGTGTCCGGCCGAGACCTCCTGCCCCGTTGTTGCGCGAGGAAGGGAGGGCGGCGGGAGCTGGGCGGGCAGGACAGTCCTGAGCCGACGGGCAAAGAGCCGGTTTCTTCGTTCTCGGCGCCGGGACTCGGAGACAGACACCGCGGAGCACCAGCGCCACCTCCCACCGGTGTCTCGGCCCCGAGCACGGTGCGCATGGCCGGGCGGGGAGCTCTGGGCCCCGGCCGTCGCTCCCAGGGGCCGCCGGGGCTCCCGGTCCGAGCGCCACTGCCGAGCCGCGTCGCCGGGCCGCGGGAGCCAACAGCCAGGGCCTGCGCGCAGGCTTTGCGTCGCGTCGCGCCGCGCGTCGCGTCCCGTCCGGCCGCAGCCGCCCGCGGCCCTGCTGCGCCCTTAGTCTGCCGGCCTGGGCCGGGCCCGCGCGGGGCGGCGGCGAAGGACGCGCTTGGGGCTCGGGGTCGCTCCGGTCGATGTTACTGCCCGCCTCCCCCTTGTCACCGCCGTATTGGGCAGGGAAAGGCGGCCGGGGTCACCTCCGTCCCCGGGCTGCTCCTCGCCCGCAGCCTCGCTCCCCGGGGGCAGGAGCGCGGCCAGGCGGGCGCTTCGGTCCCGCAGCGACGGCCTAGCGCCCGAGAGGCGCGGGCGCGCCGCGGAAGTGCCCGGTGACAGACAGCGTGTGGAGGTGCCCCCGTGTCCGCGGCCGGGCAGCCTCCCTCCGGGTGTCCCGGGCGCCGAGTCAGGAGCTAACAGCTCGTGCGCAAGGGCACAGCCTGCCCGAGATGGAAAAACGATTATTGCAACAAGCACCGGTTTTCTGTTAGTCGGAAAGAAGTTTTCACCTGCAGCCCGGGCAGCCAAACCTGCGGGTCGGGGCTGGCAGGGGGCCCTGTGTGTGACAGGCGGCAGGTCGGGAGGGGGTCCAGCACAGCTGCAGGTAGGTCAGGGTAGGAAAGCAAAGCAGCCAATCGGGCAGGGAAGGCAGGGCTAGGAGAAGAAACAGCAACAGACTGGGCATGGGAGGGGATCAGAGTGGCACCTGGGGAGGGTGCTGAGCTGGGGTAATTTCTGGCACACCTGCCAAAAAAGTTGTCCCCCCACTGAATGATGTCCAGATGCACCTGTTTGTTTTTCAGTACTAGCAGAGCAGCATCTGAAAAGTTATAAAACTATATGGGAAGAGGGCAAATTCTTGGACTAAAGACTCCATAGAGAGAGAGTCCCCCCCTTTTTTTTTACTCAGCAGGAAATGGAACAAGGGCTGTATATAGATTTATAATAAATAACACCCTCAACATTTATTAACATTTTATTCATCATGTCTCTACAAAAATGTATTTGAAAATGTGCCTAAGTAAAACTCCTCTTTTTCCAAATGAAATTGGCCTAAAATACTGTTTTGGGGGAACAAGTTGTGGTACAAAAGCAAATTTTCCAAGTATCCCCACTTCAGCATATCAATTTGGGAATCAAGGAAAGGATGCCTATAAAAATGTGTATCTTTAAATTAGTACACACTTTAAAAACACATTCATTTAAACAACTGCACAATGGTATACAATGCTGTGCCAGTCAAGTGTGTGTAATTATAGACTCTGCACTTAAAATAGGTTATTGAGAGAATAAATAAAGAATGTTTCCTTTACAATCATTTTTATACCCATACTACAATATTCTTTGGTATGTCAATTTTCTTACTCGGCAACACTACAAGGCTTCAAAAAAAAAAAAAACAAATAGATTACTAGAATTTTGGTTGTAAACTAATTAAAATATTAGCTTGTCTATATTTTTCAAGTTTATATTTTCAAGATGTTAAATTTTAAAATATATATAAAAAAATTGCCTGGTTATGCAAAGCTCTCCACTAAATTCAGTAATGTTGGTTGTTCACGTTTGGGTTTTTTTACAAAGGTATTCTGTGTAGTGCTTGGGGTGAAAATAGTTTCCAGCGTGCAGTTTTACTGGCATGGGCCATTTTCACTTTACAGGTTTTAGTCCAAGTAATAAAGTTTCTGTAGGGAGGACCTTTTGTCTTTTTAGAGAATACGGAGTATGCTATAAGCAATCCTGAGTGGAGCCATTAACTAATATAAATTATATTAACAGTCTTTTAAGTTGCTGTGTATTACAACCCTTGAGCACAACATATAAGAATTCTGCATGGAACCTTTGTTTTAAAAATATCCAAATGCAGATAAAATAATGGTAAAACAACATTTAAGTGTTGCTGTCTTCAAAAATTGGAATTGAAACTCTTGGGAGATTCTCCCACTCTCTAAAGGGTTTGTCTCTAATTTAAGGTCTTTTCAAGGTGATGTGTTGCTTACTGTTGCGTTTCACTATTTTCAGTGTGAAGGATGTGATTTTACTGGCTAGTACGTTATCAGTGTTTACATTTATTTTTGTTCTCAATTCTTTCTGGCAGATGGCTCAGTGTGTGACCAAGATAGAACTGTCTATATCCTGTGAGAATCTCCTTGACAAAGATGTTGGCTCAAAATCTGACCCTCTGTGCGTCTTACTTCAAAACATAGGAGATGATCAATGGGCAGAGGTAGTTATAGTAGTAATAATAATAATTTGTGATATTCAATTTTCACATTCCTCTAGGGAATGGGACTTAGGATTTTTGGGTTTTTATTTAAATTATTATTATTACAATATGCTGTGCTCTGAGAGATTCCTGTGAGGTGAGCACTTTATATGGTGCTTCATTGGCTTTTTTCCCGTATATTTTACAGTTTCTAGTAAAAAAGAAATAGAAAATTGACATAAGTTATTCATTAATATATGAGTAAGAATTGCAGAAAGGCCAGCAGAAGCCTATAGCAATTGCTAGATTAAGCAGCCTAGATGTTGCATGCTTCCATTACTGTCATACAGATCTGCAAGAAAATTGGGAGACAGGAAGACAGACTTGTATGTAAGAACATGTGACTATTATGATTACCAGGGATCCTGGTTTTCTCTGTTTAGTAATCCCATAGTTTCATAGTTTCTAGGGTCGGAAGGGACCTGAGCAGATCATCTAGTCCGACCCCCTGCCATGGCAGGAAAGAATACTGGGGTCAAACGACCCCAGCAAGGTGTTCATCCAGCCTCTTCTTAAAGACCCCAGGGTAGGAGCCTGCACCACTTCTCTTGGAAGCTGGTTCCAGACCCTAGCCGCCCTGACCGTGAAGTAGCGCCTCCTGATATCTAACCTAAACCTACCCTCTGCCAGCTTGTGACCGTTATTCCTGGTCACTCCTGGCGGTGCTCGGGGGAACAGTGACTCCCCCAATGCCTGCTGATCCCCCCTGACTAGTTTATAACAGGCCACAAGATCCCCCCTCAGCCTTCTCTTTTGGAGGCTGAACAGGTTCAGGTCCCGCAGCCTGTCCTCACAGGGCCTGCACTGCTGTCCCCTGATCATACGAGTGGCCCTCCTCTGGACCCTCTCCATGCTGTCGACATCCCTCTTGAAGTGTGGCGCCCAGAACTGGATGCAATACTCCAGCTGCAGCCTGACCAGTGCCGCATAGAGGGGGAGGATCACCTCCTTGGACCTGCTCGAGATGCATCTGTGGATGCATGCCAAGGTGCGGTTGGCCTTCCTTACTGCCTCTCCACACTGCTGGCCCATGTTCATCTTGGAGCCAATGATGACCCCCAGATCCCTTATTCTCTGATAAAAGAAAAAACATCCAAAATTGTTTGATTAAAACCCCCAAAATGCATTTTTCTGCTTTGATTTGGTTTTTTTTTATTGAAGGAAATCAGAGCTCCTCCTACCCCTTTCACTCACCAGGACTCAGGTCCAGCTTCAGCTCTTCCCCCTACTGGTTTGTGGTGCTGAGCAGCCCAACCCATGCCATTGCCCCTCACTCCCAACCCGCAGCCTCTTGGCCTTGCCTGGTGCCCATCACTCCCAAACCACAGCCCCCCATCCTCCCAGCCCTGCTGATGCACCAGCCTCCTGACCTGCAGCTTCCTGGCCCTGTTGAGGCTCTTCATTCCCAACCCATAGCTCCCCACCCCTGCTGGTACCCCTCATTCCTGATCTGTGGCCCCTGTCCCCCTGCCAGAGGGTGCCCTCAGCTGCCCCCTGCCCTGGCCATCCCTGTGAGACCCACAAGACTACAGTGGAGGAAGGTGGTTGGAGGGGTCCTTCTAGGGTGGCAGGGAACTGTGTGCCTGGGCCACTGGGGACCAATGCCCATGCTTGCAGCTGGAAAACAGTGCCTGGGAGGGAGGGGGGGTGACCTTGGCCAGGCTGCCTGGTGCAGCATGGCAACCCCAGCCTAGGGCAAGGTGTTGCCACTGACATCCCCTACAGCAGCACTGAGTAGTGCCTCGGACCCCCCTGCCCTGTTGCAGGTCTGGTGCCTGAACACCTCTCCCCAGCACTGGCAGGCACCCACAGACACACAGACTCCCACACACTGCACACGCACACATACTTCACACACCCTCTACACACCCCTGCCACACACACATGCCCCACACAAAGCCACCCAGACAGTCCTCAAGCCCTGACCCTCTAACTCTCTCCTGTTCCATAGACTTAGTATCCAGCTGCTAGGGCTGCTCCCACCACCCTGCCTGGAACTCTGCCAGCCTGCAAGGGGAACCTGTGATTTCCTGCTTCAAAGGGAAAAATCTGCATCTTCCTCCTTCAAAGGGAAGAAAATCCACGTTTTTCTGCATTTTTCCACAGGAAAAGGAAAACCTAGATCCCTTGTGATTACCTAAATTTATCATGTCTCTCTCTCTCTCTCTTCACAGCTGGATCGAACTGAGAGGATAAAGAACTGCCAAAAACCTGAATTCTCCAAGAAGCTGCTCATTGATTATTACTTCGAGAAAGTACAGAAAATAAAGTTTGGCGTGTATGATATTGATAATAAGTCCTTTGATTTAAGTGATGATGATTATCTTGGAGGGACTGAGTGTTCATTGGGACAGGTACTTGTAAAAATACTAGATCAATTAGCATGCAAAATGGAGTTAAATGTATGTTTAATTCTGTAACTGAGAGAAGAAACTGAGGCATCAAGAGCTTTGTTTGATGTGCTTAAATATTAAAATACCTACTTCCTTAGGCTAATCTGTTCCATCAAAAAGAAGCATGCCAGCACTAAAGCTGCCCAGAAATACTGATTCTTTGATTTTGGGCTTCCACAGTTTCCAGCTCTAGGGCAGACAGTCTGCCTTAGCTTCCAAACTCTGCCCTGGAGCCCTAAACCTGAAGATTTTGGTTGTAATAGAGGATCACTGGTGGTTCTGTAGTAGGGAGCCTGGAAGCTCTGAGAACTCTAGCTGGAGCCAGGCTCTCAGAGCTAACAAGCTCCTCTTTGCAGAGCCATGACTTGTAGTCTGAGTCCTTCATCAGTCTTCAATACAAGGGCAGCCCTAGCTCCCAAAAGCCTGTTTTGCTCTGTGAAACTAGTGTTCTAATCAGTTTCACTAGGGTTAGTGTAGTTTGTGAAACCAAGTGTCAGTTCACTGTATAGTGGCACAGTTTGGGAAGCTGTGTCATTTTCCAGTGTTTCTGAAACACAGTTTTCCCATTGTTTTCAGTTTGTTTGGAACTTTGAAAATGCTGATTTTGTCTGATTTGTACTGAAATTAAATTTTACAAGCATAAATATTTTGGACTAGGAATACTGCTATTCAGTCATCCATAACCGTTAAGTTTAGTCTGAGTTGGCATAGAGTTCTTCCAGTTCTGGTGTTCTAAAAATAATGCCATCAGAAATTTAGTATGTCTTGCTTTCCATTTAGAATATTATTTTCAAATATGCCTTTGGGGCATTTGTACTCCCTGCATCTGACTTCTCTCCTTCAGTGTAGGACCTTTTGAGCCATGACCACAGCAGTTTTGTTGCTGGCTCTTATGTCCTCTAAAATGAGACGTCCTGGTTGGTCATGTCTGACTAACTGAAAGATCCATTCAGTTCTTAAACATAAATAACTTTCCTTTGTAGTGTGGTCAAAAACTTGCTTTTAGTGTGAAAATGTCCTGATATTTGTCTCAACCCAAAGTATTTTGTTGCTTTGTTTTCAAATTGGGGTTTTCTTTTTCTTTTTTACTGTTTTGGCTGAACTTGCAAGTCCCTGTATTCAATTTTGTCAACTGTCTCTTTTTAGTTTTTTGACTACATCCATTCAAAATTAAAAATCTCAGGGGAAGTTCTAGGGATTGGCAGGCAAAACTGCTTTGATTTTGAAGAAAATAGGGAAATGCTTGGAACCCTGCTTAGTAGAGCCACATTTGTAATTGTGTAGACATTAAGGATCTGAAGGATCGTTCCTATTAACACCTTCCAACATAGCATCCTCATCTTGTTATTGCTTGTCCTTCCAGTACAGTTTTATATGTTGACATCCTACATGAATTGTATGCTGTAGCAATAGAAGTGCATGGAAGAGGAGGCACACATAGGTCTGATCTATAATTACTCTGGTAACAGAAGTTCTGGAGGTAGATAGCAACTGCCACTGCCAGGCCACCAGTCCATATACGTGCACTAGTGCTTCTGGTAATTCCATTCAGGAACCTTACTACTGGGGTGTGAAGTGCACTGGAATTCTGGCAAGTTACGTAGTGCAGCCCAGGCCATTGTTCCTAAAAGTCATCCCCCTCCATTCCATCCACTGCAGTATCAGAGAGGCACAAGTAGTGGTGAGGGGAGGAAGGCCTCCTGTTTGCCCTCCCCACCTGTGCTGGCCCCCATGCTGCTGCCCAACCTTCCTCACCACTTACTTTATCCAGTGGCTCTGGATTCAGCTCCAGCCTAGGGTACAGAGCACATGATGGCTCCAGTCCTGGCCAGGGAGCTGCAGTGGCAGCAGCCTTGGCCCTGGCTAAGCAGCAGCCCTGACCCATTCTCCCACATGATTCTTTGACCCATGCTGCTGCCCAATTCCCTGGCCTGTGCCCCTGGCCCCGTCCCTGCCACAGCTGCTGCTGACTCCATGATTGCTCACTCCAGGCAGCAGCAAAGGTGGTACCTCTGGCTCCAGCCCTATGATAGGCTCCAGCTCATTGGCCTGGGTGGAGGAACAACCACTTGCCCTAGGTTAGTATTTAATCCAAGACATTCTGCCCCCTCCCATGTTTGAATGGGGATTCACATAAATATGGTAGGTATTCACATAAATCTGGTATCATCCCACATCTAAAATTTCTTGAAAACTTATTGTAAAATCTCTTTTGGTGTCAATGGGAGGCAAAAATTAGAGGTGAAGGATTAAATTGGGATCTTGCCAGTAGATATCAGAACTGGAATACAAAAACCTCATAATGTAAAGTTTTATAATAAAATTTTTGGAAGGACTCAAGGCATTTAGAAGCTTTATCATATGGAAGTCAGGCTTTGAAGTCGAGTAATTTTGAGAATTTTACCCTTGGATTGAAACCATGTTAACTCCATATTTCTGTATGACTGTCATTTGGCTTTAGATTGTGTCAAGTAAAAGACTCACTCGACCTTTGGAATTAAAAAAAGGAAAACCAGCTGGTAAAGGCACCATTACGGTAAATATCATCATCTTTTCTTTGTGTGTAGACTTATTTTACTGCTTACTTTCACTTAAATTGATTTGAACAAATTAATTTGAAAATTCCAGCATTCATATTAGCATTGCTAAACTGCATCACTTGAATTACCTGTAGTGGTCAAGCGAAGTGGCTGTTTGAGATATATTATGCAAAGTCCTTTTCATGCGCATTAATAATCAATTTGCCTTTAAATTCCTATAATACAGATTTCAGCAGCAGAGATTAAGGACACCAGAGTTGTAAATCTTGAGATTGAAGCACGGAGTTTGGACAAAAAGGTAATGACTCATATGCAGTCTTACATATTTTAATAGATACAGTTAGGATTTGCAATGAGGTGGAATTTAGGTCTCCTATGTACAAGTTTGTGTTCAGATACTGGTTATAAACAGGAATATGACCCAGCTGTGCAGGGCTGGTGGTGGTGATGCTGGGAGAGGTGGTTCTGCGGAATTTAGGGGTGGCTGTAGCCTCCCGCTTAGCACCACCCCTGCTCGGGGCACTCTGCTCTGCTGCCCTTCCCTGAGAAGCCCTGCACTGGCCACACATCCCCTGCCCACCCCACAGCAGGGGGCTCCCAAGGGAAAGGCAGCAGAACAGACTTCCCCAAGCAGGAGCAATGCTAGAGGAGCACTTGGGGGCCTATAGCCAGCCCAAAATTTCCCATAGCCACCCCTCCCAGCGCCACTGCTGCCCACCCCACACAGAGGAACCTGCTCTACCCCCACCTACTCTGAGCCCAGCCCCCCAACTGGGAAGAGCCTGGCACAGCCCCTGGCCCCAAGCCCACAGCAGGCAACCCACTCTCATCCCTTGCAGAAATCCCAGGGGGGGCGGGGGGCACATGTCCCTGATGCTTCCCCTGGGGTGTGCTCAGCAGTAGCCAACCCCTCCTCCCTATGAACCACCCACTGCTCCATCCTGCTTTCAGCTCCAGGGTCCTATTCACCACCCCAGCTGGGCAGCACCTGCCCCTGCCCCACTCCTTTCCTCACCATGGGGGCCTCCATCAGCCCCCGCATGCCCCTTCCCCCTGACAGACTTACCGGCAGGACACTGCTGTCCAAGTTTCTGGGCCGCATTCTTGGCCTCATGCATGCTGCAGCCGCGCACATGCACGCAGCATTTATTGGTAACATTATCACCCAAAAAAAGCCGGCTGCCAGTAATGTTAATTTTCCTGTTATCAGTGCTGATCTGATATGTCACTGATAAATCAGTGCACCTCTATTAAAAACCATTACGTAATCTATTAAAACTTGCTTAACAGGCATATCTCAAGTAGATTTGGTGCAGTATGTAGCTTCTTGCTGGTCTTGGCAGGAAAAGGAATGTTGGTTCATTTATAACTATTCATTATAATTGAAATCATTTATAGTGCAATTAAGGTGTTTCTTGTTCCATAAATAGTAATCTCCCCATATGTTAAAGTGAATAAATGACATGATAATATACCAAACAAGCCCCAAAGATGTTCCACATTTGTGGCCCATTTGTATCTCACCTTAAATTGAACATGTGGCATATTGGGGCTAATCCTTGACAGATCCTTACCTGATGCTCAGCTGGGTGTCAGGACCCAGCATTGGTCAGCGCCAGGGTCTGGGACAAGATGCCTCTGGTGTGATCAGTGGGGTTGAGTTGGGGGCACCCCAGGGTCCTGGACGCACCTGCTCCCCACCCAGTCCCTAGAGGCAAATGAGGGGTTGCTGCCATAAGCCCAGCTTTGGGTCATCTAACCCAACCCCCTGTTCATGACAGGATCATCCCTGTCTAAACCATTCTAGACCAGCCTTTGGCTTAACCAGTTCATAAAATTGTATGAGCAACTGTCTAGTAGAAATACCAGGCACAATACCTGTAGAAACATCAAAAAACGGTCTAACTTGTCACAAGTAAAGTAGGGGGACAAAGGAACTGTCAATATCTTGTCACTGCAAAGGTAGGAAGTAGGTTGTTAAAATACTTGAGCAAAGTTGCAATAGTTCAGGCTATAGAGGAGGAGGTTGCATAAGTCAAGGTGCTAGATAGGGGCCTGGACAAGAGTTTAATAGGGGTACACCAATAAAGATTTTCTTGGCCAATACTGATACCCGATTATTAACCAGCTGTATCTGATAACTGATTTACAGCAATGCATCCGGGCAGTGTGGAGAACATCTCCCTGCAGGTATATCTGTGGAGGAGAAGGGGCATGGAGTGGTGAGACGATCAAGGCCCCCTTGTTGAGGGATAGAGTGGGACGGGCTGGCGCTGGGGGCACTGCTCAGCCAGGGCGCTGCATGTGACACAGGGCTGAGGTGGGGAGCAGGATAGAGTCACAGACGGCTCGTACAGGGGATCAGTGTCCTGGCACTTAAAAAGGCAGCAGGGCACTTTAACTAAAGTTCATTGAATGAACTATAGTTTAAGTGCTGCCGCCACCACCATTTTTAAGCCCAAGGATTTTTTTAAGTGGAGCAGAGCTGAGTGGGGCAAGGCCGAATGCAGACTGCCCAGTGTGGGCTCAGGGCTTTCTGCTCTGCTGCCTTTGCCCCAGGGGCACCATGCCAGCCGTGCATCCCCTGACTGCCTGGCAGCAAGAGGCACAACTTGCTGCCCCCCATGCGGCCAGTGTGGGGCTCCCAAGAGAAAGGCAGCTGAGTGGAGAGCTCTGAGCCAGCAGCCTGCATCCACCCCATGCACAAATCTAGAGGGGCACATGCCCCCCCACCCATGCCTCCTCCAGGTGGTGTGTGCAGTGGCAGGGAGCTGCCCTCCTCTTCCCCCCCCCCCCCCCCCCCCCATGCTCCCTGGACAAGCTGCTTGTGGCTCCATCCTACTCCCTGCCCTGGCCTTGGATCCCTTGCACCGCCCTTGCTGAGTAACGCCCCTAGCCCCTGCCCCACTCAGTCCCTCACCATGGGGGGCCTCAATCTTCCCCCCACATACCCCTTCCCCTCCACAGATGTACCTGCAAGGAGCTGCTCTCCACACTGCCTGGCTTCATTCCTGGCTACGTGCATGTGCGCACCCCCTGCATTTTGCTCCCTGCAGCCCTGAGCAGGACTGCACTTGCTGCCCGCCTACAATGGAAAGTCTGCCATTTCCTGAGGAAACCCAAGGCTATGGGGGCCCCAGCCCTGTTGGTGAGAGAGAACTCAGGCATCTGGGGGCCCTGGCCAGAAGGCATAATTAATTATATTTATTAGTGAACATTATTGGCTACACCAGCCAAGGAAAGCCAATAATGTAAATTTCCCTTTTGTCAGTGGTGATATGCAGATCTTTGAAATGTTGTCCCAAGCCAGAGATTCTCAACCAAGGTATCAGTACCATGGGATCCTTTTAAGTGTGCCACTTGTATATGTTTTGCAAAATCAACGCAGAGATTTCAAACAGGACTCCGTAGTGGCAAAGCCATTCTGAGCTGTTGTGGTCTTTCTGAGTTCTTTGCATCAGACAAATTGCTCTATTATCTTTCTGTTATCAAAAGTGAATGAAAGCTAAGAGCTGGCATTTTTTGAGGGGTGATAAGACATTGAGCTGAGATGACAGCTAGCATGTAAGCTTAAAGGGCATGAGGAAGAGTCTGTTGGAGTCTGTTGTATTTGATGTTTCTGAAAAGTCAGCAAATGGAAAAAGAGGAAAACAAAAGACATTTTTAAAAAGTGGGGTAACATAGTGTATACGTGCATAGCAGTTACTTTGTCATAGTCCTTCATTAGTTGGGTAAAGCTTGAGGGGTTGATTACTACAACTGTGTTGCTGTTTACAGGATTTCTTGGGCAAATCAGATCCATTTTTGGAGTTTTACAAACAGAGTGACAGTGGACCATGGCAGCTTGTTTACAGATCAGAGGTAGAACTTTTACAGTGATCCAAAGATTTCTTGCATTTTTCAGTTCTGTTTTCATTGCATGTAATGAAAGAATAATGTGTGTGATTATAAGGGATCAGAATATTGCTGTGTATTTAGAGAAGTTGGTTTTAACTCAATTAATGATAATTTGCACTTCAAATAGCATGTTTTGTCTGCAAGGTTTCCAAAATTTTTTCCAAATAAAGCCCAGGAGAGTTATAATTTATGACCCTTTTCAACAGTAGAAAATCTTTAAGAGCCGTAAGTTAGGACTTTGTTTACTGTGAAAAAAGCACAACATTCCCTAACACAGCATTGATTTAATGCTGACTTGGAAGAAAAAGTGGCACCTACTCAGCTACAGATTCTTATTTCCTGAAATACTTTATGTTTTACTTTATTTCTCTTTCAGGTATTAATTAGGTCCAGCTTTTGTTGGTATGTAAAATCATCTGATAGGTTCATAGCCCAACATGCTTATGCCCATTGCTCAAATTGCCTCCAGTAGGTTTCCACCATTAGTTCAGAACCCTTGGTTCTTACATTCTTAATTTTTTTAATGTTTTGCATGAGATATCTGTCATATAAGATAATTAATAATTTTTTTTTCCTTGAAGGTGATTAAGAACAATATAAATCCATGCTGGAGGAGGTTTAGTGTTCCCTTGCATACATTCTGTGGTGGGGACTTCAGCAAGCCAATCAAGGTAAACTCCATGACAACTCTTGAATGACTAAGCTTACTTTTCTTAGTCCTTTGCTATTGGAAGTCCCAGTCTCCAGGTTTATATTATCTGTTTGGTTATTTATAACAGTTCTTTACAATCTTAAATATTAGCAAGTTACCACATTTCTATTAAATTACAAAAACTTTGTTAATATAATATGAGCTGTCAAATTTAAATCAAGAAATGCAAAAGAGAGTTTCTGTTACTTTTTAATGACAGATCTATGGCAAGAATTAGCAGGTTTTTCAATAATTTTTGCACTGTGCTCATATGAATTTTTAATAGATTGTACATTTTATTTTCCTACCCACTTCTATTTAAAAAGTAATGAACATGCTCATAAGTGCTGAAACTAGTACGATTGATGGTGATGAAGAATGAACCTTAGTGCCATCTTCAGTTTAATCCATTTGTATAGATAAGGGATCTTTCCTTATCGCCACCTTGAGTAGGTGTTCTTCCTTGCAACTGATTTGGTTTTGAGTCTAGATTCTGCCCTAGAGTTCCTACATATAATAAATTACTTCTTTCTGACTTAGAGCTATTAACAAGTCACCACTTACTGTGGCAGTTTTCTGTATCTCAAAATATATGACAGTTATATTATGTACTTAATTCACTGAAATCTGTTCTCTTACATGGCAGTCAACACTATCCCTCTTCCGCATTAAATGCCTTCAAAGACACATGCTGTTCTAGTTAAACTAGGCCGTTATCCTGTCAACCACTCCCCAACAATTTTTTCCTGTTTCATCTTTTCCAAGAGGAAACCTCATTGTGGGAATCTGTTATTACAGGTTTAACAAAAAAGCATTCATGCTTTTCTGTGTGCATGTGTATCAGGATAAATTCAAAGAATTCTTGAGATTTGTTAATTTTTAAATAAACGTTCAGATGTGGCCCAGGGTGTTAAGTACGTGATAAAAGATTTTAAGTGATAACTTTATGGGATTCATTACTGGGAAAATGACTAAAACATAAAATGACTCCTTTTGGTCTAGGAGAGCAGATATGATGAGGCTATTTGAAAGGTGTTTGTGTTTGCCCAGGTGAAAATAATTTTTAAAAATTTTCTGTGCTAAGTATTTTGTGTAGGGGGTTATTATGCTGAAAGCTTCATTTTACAGTGGTAGTTCATGTTCACTTTTGCACAAATGCATTTTAATAATAATGCTTTTCACTATGTGCTACAGAGCTCAAAATATTTAGACACTTAGTCCTCCCCACACACTTGGGAAGTAGGGAAGTAGTATTCTCTGCTTACAAATAGGGAAGTGAGTCAGAGGTGAGTCTGGGTGTAGGAAAGAAATAACAATTGAAATGTTTCAAAGGGACAGCTATACAAATGTATGTGCTCTTTGAAAACTTTCAAGAGTAGCTGAAGAGTGCAAGAGTACCTCTTTAAATGAACTGATATTTTGAAGCATTTAACTTTTTATTACTTGTGCATAGGGACTGGGGGGAAAACCCTGCCAGCTCTCCACTGCTGGGTTCCACTCTGGGTCCTAGGGCACTGCTAGGTGCCTACTAGGACCCCTGTCTCTGTCAGACCCTCAGTTACCCCTGCTGCTACTGGAGCTAGAGCTGGACTTACTTACCCTCTTTCCCCACTTCCTTCCCTGTTGCCAGACCCCTGCTAATTCCTATGATCTCCTCTCTCCATTCCCCCGCAGAAACAGTTTCTTTGATTGGAAAAATTGGTTTATTATTTTTAATCTGCATCCTAGGTTGGAATATAGGAGTATTTTAGTAGCGTTCATATAAAATGTTATCAAGCTGGAATTTTCTGAAGACATTGAGAGAAAATTTTATGGGATATTTATGGTGTCAAGTCCCTTGGTTTAAATATTTGTACATCATAGTAGGACAGTTGTTTGGCAAGAACTGCTTCATTTTGAAGTAACTTCGCATCAGGTTTTTGGTTTGCAGACCCCTGATCTGTTTATGTAGTGAGTGGGATCATGGCCATTTCTAAGAATGCATGAAGCATAACAATCAGTCAACGTGGGCTCCGTTTTGAACTTCTTAATATATTAACATAGTTACTCAAAGATCTCATGTGGATGTAAAAGTCAGCTTGTTTGGTTTGGCTTCTTAAAATGTAGCTTTGTAAATCTTAAGGATATTTTTGAAAAAGTGTTTAACCAAAGTTAAGATAAAACATAAATCTTGGTTTACACAGATTACCACTGACATATTTGCTAATATTTCACTGTATTTTTCATATGCTGCAACTACTGCTTTTTTGCATTATGATGTAGCGATTGGTCTTGAAGTTTTGTTGCTTTCATGTTTTTAAAATACAGATTTCCCTTGCCAACTGCTGGGGTTAGGTTCCTGAAAGTTCCTGTGGTTGGCAAAACTGTGGATGGCAAGACAAATGGCTTATGGGGAAAATGGTAGGTGGCGAGCTGATGCACAGCCACAGAAAAACCTGGTTACTCAAAACTATACCATGGTAGCCAAAATGGTATATAGAATATTAAACATGGGTAGTCAAAACTGTGGTTAGCAAAACCATGGTTGGCGAGGAAAACTTGTACAGTAATCTTGTGACAAAATAACATCCTTGACTCTTTTTCTCTCTTTTTTTTAAACTGACACAGCTGTCTTCTCTACAGAAGTATTTTCTCTAGAAATATTTTGGTATATAAACATGGGATTAAAAAAACCAAAATAGCTAATTCATCTGCTTACTGATAAAACTTGAACAAAATTCTGTCCTTTCTGTGAGTTTTGATCAGGTTTTCATTTTTGGCAGGGAAAGGGATTCTTTATTTACTTTGAGTACCTCTTGGTTCCTGTTGGACAAATGCAGTGTAGTATTTGCTGACAATCTTGGCAATTTGAACTATACTCTATTATATTGCTGAGCATATGATTCCACTGTAAAGAGCAAGTTTTAGAGGGATTGCCTACATAGACTGTGCAGTGATTCCCTACATATGGCAATCACTACGTAGTAGTTTAGGATCTGATTGTATAGTGCACCATGGGTGACTGGTGCCACCTTCGTTACGGGGGCACATGCCCCCCAGTGAGCGACTTGTGGGGGTCCCTGCCTGGCGCTCACAGCGGGGGCACTGGCGTTCCTGTCTACCCCCCCCCGCCCTGAGCAGCAAGTACAGCCTGTCAAGGGGTTCATGTGCACCCCTGTGTACCCCCTACATATTGCCACTATAGTGCACTACCTACTCTGCACTATCTGTGTGAAAACTGTAAGGCCACTAAATACAGGACTGTTTACTTCACTTTTGAGAGTAGAATTGGTACCTGGTATGAAGTCATTTTTAAGGTCAGAACCTATTCTTCATGTTGATCATCCAAGTGATATTCAGGTGTCTTCTGAGGCACAGCTGTACTGCTAGCCAGCGCATCCACAGGTGGTGAATAGTGGAATGACCTTCAGGGAAGGTTAGCTGTGAAATAAGCAGGGGTAATTCTCATGAATAAGCAGTTGCGGAACAAACAGTGGCAGCACCATCAGGATGTAGTGAGGACAGCAGATGACAATGCTTTCCCTCCTGAAAAGCTACATATATCCTTTGACTGTGCTGTGACATGATGTGAGTACAGGTTGCCACTATAATAAGCCTGCTCAGGCCCCAGCTATGGGTCCACAAGTTCTCAGCGGCAGAGCAGGCAGAAGAAGATGTTAGAAACTCATTGGCTGTGAAGGCAGATGAATGCTGCAGCGGAATGAGATCGCCAGTTGTCTTGCCATGGGATCAAGGTCACATTCTGTCAAGAGCCATGTGGAAGCTGATGTGCAGCACCTTCTCCACAATAAGAAAGTCACACACAGGTGTCTTTTATGAAATCATGGAAGACAATCATCCTCGACTGCCAAAGAAGATTCAGGTGTTAGTGTGATCCTATCCCATAATGCTTGAGTCCTGAAAAATGGTTAAATGCAAAATGTGAGTAGATCTTGCTATTTCCCACTTGCTGCTTTTTATGATTTAGTGTTAAAGTTAAAATGATGTACTACAAAAGTGAATATTTTAATGGTTTTTAAGGCATTCAAACATGGAGGGATAAGATTTTCCTTAGCCACCACTAATCAGACTTTTACGCACTGGAAACTGAGGCTGAGCACACTTGTAAATTCACACACCTTTGTATTGCACACATTGTATTCCTCAGGTAAAGCAGACCTAAGATGATTTCCTTTAAATCATTATAATAGCCTAGTAGTGTTTTGTCTCCAACTCCCCACCCTAACAGCTGGTATGAGCATGCTATGAAAAGGAGTGAATGAGTTGTATTTATTCCCTGCATTCCTTTTTTATCCAGATATAGAGCAGATGGGAGTGGTTTTCTCGTTAGAGAAGTTGTGTTGTCAAACGCTCAGATTGCAGGTCAGATCTGATCTGTGTGTTATAACAAAGGTCCCCAGAGTATATTCAGATTTTGCAGAATCTCATTTTACATCTTCAAAGTGTCTTTCATGGCTGTGAAAATAATTTTCCTGATATGAAGTGTTAACCTAGGGGTGTGCAAAATATGGCCTGTGGGCCATATCTGGCCTGCCAATTGATTCTGTCCAGCCCACAGGTAACTTTTCGGGAGACCTGTATCACCTTAATTAGCATAAATGTTATTTTGATTAAGTGTGGAAATGACATGAAGGATGGAAAACTGCATGTGGCCTTTCTGGCTACTTGGCAGTGGAAGCAGTTCCTTGAAATTGAGGATGATGTCTGTCATGTTTGATGGGTCCTCAGGTCATTGAGGAGCCCAATTCTGGATGCACACATTCTTCGGCAATGGGGGCATGTTGTTGCATAGGGGAGTGGAATTTGCAGCCCCAGATTGATCTCCTTCCTCCACCACCTCTGTTTCACATCAGCATCGAGTCACTGGGCCTCAAAGTGGCACACACCTTGGCAGACCAGGTGGCGCCACATTGAACGGTCAGCAGCTTGCTCTTCCCAGCCATTGGTGTTGATGTCACTGTGCTAGAGGGCAACCTTGAGTGTGTGTCTTTGTACCATTTCCCTTGGCCATCCTTTAAATGTTGGCCAACGGAGAGCTGGAAGAAGAGAATCTGGTGAGGGAGGCAGTTCTCAGACATTGGTTCTATGACTGCACTTGTCCAGTGGAGGGCAGCAGGGCCCAATGCTTCACTCCTGCCCTTGACCACAGGAGGGCAGCACAGCCCCTGTCCACTCTCCTGTAAGGTCCCATGAGGGCTGGAGGTCGGGGCCAAGCAGCAGATGGATATGGGCCCGTGCTCCACAGAGCCGGTGCCAACAAGATGCTGCTCCATGCTGCCTGCCTTTGACCCCACTGCTTGCCTTGCGCCCATATGGATTTGCCACTTCCAGGCAAGCCATGATGGCTATGCTGCACTCCAGGCAGTGGTGGACATAGCGCAGCCTCACTCTATAGCAGAGGGCACAGCACAGCCTGCACCAGGTCAGTGGCGGCACAACTGGAGGGGGAGGTGTGAGGCCCATGGGCAGGACCCAGCACTGGGCACTGCCACAGCATTGGGCAGTGGAGAGGGAGTTGTGTGGAAACTGGCAATGCGATTGTCTGTGGTGATTTGAGAAATGTTTTGTGGAAATGTTTATGAAAATAGGATATTTGGAAAATTGTATGGTAATTTTAGAACTCTTTCTGAAAATGTGTGGAAATGAGATTTATGTGGAAAACTGGTAATTGTGAGTCATAATTTTTCTGGAATTATGTGTAGAAATATGGTGATATTGTACAGAAAGCTGGTTATAACATTTATGGTATAAAGTTTATATTATAAAAGCCATAACAATTTTTAAGTATAGCTGTTGTTAAACACCATTAATTTTATGTGTGCAACCCTCAACACCTCATCAAAACTTGTCAAGTAGGCCTCCAGCCCAACTCATTGCCCACCCCTTTATTAAACTCAACAAAATTTGGTTTTTTTTGGCTCAGAGGTGAGATCTCCGTTATTTTTTCTGGCTGGTCATTTGGGTTTTTTTTATGTTGATTTAAATGTCAGTACAGGCAGTCCTCGGCTTACAACTTTTGGAGTTACAACAAATGGTACTTACAACCTTTATAAATTTACACCCTGCTTTGCGGTTCCAACGCAGGTCTCGACTTTACGATGCTTGACACAGTTGCGTCCAGCTGGCAAGTCAGTTGTGGTGGAAGGGGAAGGGGTGTGGTGGGGCAGATTAGCACCCCCACAGCAAGGAAGGGATTCAGGCTGGGACTGGGGTAAACGCTGCCCAGCTGGGGTGAAAGGGGCTGCAGGGAGGTGGAGGGGTAGCTCCCTCTGCTGTGTGCCACTGGTCTGGGAGGGCATGGTGGGGCATGTGCCCCCAGATCTGCACAGGGCAGGTGGGGCCAGGGCTGCACCGGGCTGGCAGGGGGGGTTAGGGTAGCCCCCACATAGCCCCCACCCTGCCCTAATCTGGGGGCACCCCCCCCATGCCCTGCCGCTGCTGCCACTCACCTAGCCAGGCAGGGGGATGCAGGATGAAGCCACAGGTTGTCCAGGAGGCATGGGGATGCTGGGGCGGCTCCTGCCGCTGCTTGTCCAGAGGCAGCGCAGCTGCTGCGCTTGTCTGGCTCTGCCTGGGCAAGCAGCAGGAAGGCATAGCCCCTGTTCCCAGAACCTTCCACTGCCTGCCTGGAGCATAGCCCGGCGCAGCCTCGGCCCTGCCCACCCCATGCAGATCCAGGGGCACAAGCCTCTTCTCCCATGTCCTCCTGGCAGCACGCAGCAGCAGGAGCTGCCCCCAAACTCGGCTGGGCAGCACTTGCCCCAGCTCCACTCCTTCCCTCGCTGTAAAGGTATTGATCTGCACCCCCTCATGCCCCTTCCCTCCCCCACAGCACAACAGACTTACCAGCTGGTCGTAAAGGGACCAATCCCCCGTTTATAACGTTCCTGTGGGAAAATTGGTTCCAAGTTATGACGTTTCAACTTAAGACGCAGTTTTCAGGAATCAGTTGCATCGTAAGTCTGAGGACTGCCTGTATTAACTATTACCTGGTGGTTTTCACCAACTAGTGGATTGATGGAAGAGATGTAATGAAGCCCGAAGTGGAAACTGGAGTGTGCTAGAGGATGGAAATAAAAAGAAGGGAGGAAAATAGAAAAAGAGGATGAGGGAAGGAATAGAAATAATGGGAAGAAATAGCTATGGTCATGTAAATGAGCATGTTTTCACACTCAGGAGGCTGAGTGAGAAAATTTGATTCTTAACGGAACTAGTATTTGTTATATGAAGGCAATATTTTACCCTGATTTTTTTTTACCCTAGATTTCCCACTGACTTATGGAAAATCCATAGTAGTCCTGAATGTGCACTTTGCTTTCTAGACTGTAATGTGGAATTTGGCCTCTCCAAAGAGTTTGACATCCTCATTCAGAATAGCGGTGTTCACAGTTTGACCCATAGGTCAAATGAATAGTGTGGGGCTGATCCCTGGGCTGGATCGAGTTCCATGCTGCCCCCTCTTGGCCCTGTGCACCATCTCTGCCCAGTCCCCCCACACAAAGATCAGGCACTGTGCACCTGGTCTAGTGCGTGTGGTCATGGCCCACAGGATTCTCCACAGATCTGTGGGGGGGGCCCAAAGGGCAGATAAGGCACTAGGAGCTGGATCTGGCTGACAGGATGGGGCTGAGCAGCCCTGATCTAGAATGTTTAGTGGAAGGCCCTGACAGGGAATGTTTGGAAAATTTGAGGTTGATGGAAGGCTATTGTGGTGATATTCATTCTGAGTTACTAAAGCCAGACCCTAGAAGGATGCTAGGTTTATAATTCTAAGTGGACTTTGTTTTAGAGCAGAAGGGAAAAGCTTCTGATTATATGTATTGCTTTTTAATTGTTTACAATTCAGTTACTTGCATTCTGAGATCTTAATAAGTAGAAAGTGTGTTTGTGGGTGTGTGTGTGGCATGCTTACTATTCCTTTCCTCTAATCTAGTTGTGTTTTGTGTACAATTAAACTCACATTTTATACTTCTGGACTTGCATAATAATATTCAGTTCTACATCCTATCACATTTAATCAAGGAGAGATTTTGGATGAAGGACATTTTCTGCTTTCTGTATGATTTAGGTTTTTTTGCATGATAATTAAAAGATTGAGAAGTTATATCTCAAACTAATCAGGACTCATTTTGAGTGTCTCTCTTACTGTCAGGTTTCAGTTAGTGATGTGGATGACAGTACCAATTCAGATTTGATAGGGGAGTTCATTTCATCACTGCAAAGCTGTTGGAAGCAAGAAATCATGTGGTGAGCAGTTCTTCTGTAGCAGAAAGCCCCCTTTGTACATTTCCCTTCTGGACATGGATATAACAGAAGCCCCTTCTTGCCTGCAACCCCCACCCAATTTTGGGCATTTCTTTTCCTTCTCAGTTTTGGCAGAGACCTAGCACACCCATTGCATGGGTGTGGCAAGGCTCAGAGCAAGCCAGAAAGCTGAAGTGGCTTTCTGTAGGAGAACACTACAAGATACATCTACATATCAGTTAAGCTCAGTGTCACTAAAGAAAACAAAAGAACTAAAATATCCACTGCAAAGTCTTTAAATATGTCCTGTGCTAACCTAACTCACTTACTGTCCCCAGTAGCCTTTGATCCTCACTACCTCATATTGCATTGTTATATATTTCTCACTGTGCATTTTATATTCATCTGTCTCATCTTTACCATGGCATTTTGTATTTTATATGTTATATTTTTAAACTCTTAAGGAATGTACTCCCTCTAGAATGAAGTTACACCCAGGACCATTGTTAAAACTGCATTGAAATTGTAGTTGTGGAGTGATAAAATCTGTTGAGTGAATGCAAGTGAATGATGATCACCAGTAGACAATAGCCTAGCCAAAGGAACTCCATTTTAAGCTAATCAAGCTAAAGAACTGATTCCTGGAACTGAGCACTCACCCTATGGACTATTTATGTAACCCATAACAATACAGCCATTAAAAGTCAAGGGTGGACTCCTAAAACTCCAGGTACCAGCAGGCAAAGACCCCTGTGACTAACAGCTGTCAGGTACTACTCAAGACCTATGTGGGACAGCAACTTCCGAATTGGATAGCAAAGATGATGCTGGGGGATCACACAAGTTTTCCAGAAAGGGATAAAAGTTAGTGAAGCATGACCCTTAGTGGCACCCTCTCATCCAGCACCTGACCTATCGAAACAGGAGAAGCAGGCAACCCCTTTCTGGAGAAGACATCACCTTGAAGGAAGTGACCATCAACAGCAGATTCCAGGGCCTCCGTTACGTAGATATGCTGACACCAGTGCTCACAATCACTACAGCAGCCACTACACACTATACTACATGGGTCTGAATGAATGAGTGCATGTGTGTGTGTATGTGCTAAGGTGACCAGTACCACCCATAAGTCAAAGTTTGCATTTATGATTTTATTGGTAACTTCACATCCCGTCCAGTAAACTAGAATTTATTATGATCCCCTGAGTTGGTCTTTTGTAGCCAAGAGTTCTTCTTTCTGATAGAATACACTAGTCTATTGCCTCTTGTTTCTTTCCTTTCAGGTACATTGTACAGATTATGATAGTGATGGCTCACATGACTTGATAGGGAGTTTTGAAACTAACCTGTCTCAGCTGCAGAAAGCACATGATGGTTCTTTGGTAAGCTGTTTCTTTCTCCCCTTTTATTCAGCTGTTTGAGAGGGATTATATAATCTTGCGATACAGATTTTCTGTTCCCCATTCTATTGTAACTGTGTTTGTCTTGTACCTTGTATAGTACTAAACACATTTCAGGAAAAAGTTCTTCACCCAGAAAAAACTGGTCTGTTACTTCTCCTGGTTTTGAAGTTCCATGGTGCCATGTTTTCAGCAGCTTTGCTTTCTTTTGTTTCTGCTAACTTGGGTGAAAGCAGAGCAGTTTTCTGTCTCTTGTTCTCACCCCTTCAGAGCAGATTGCAGGAGACAGGCCAGAAAGGGTCCTGATTGCATAGGTGAGTTAACTTCATGATGTTAGAGGAAGTATGTGACCTTTTCTTCAACCCATTTCCTCAATTCATTGTGAAACCAGAAGTAGGGGAGAAGAAAATTGGGTGAGCCATCCAAGACAAGTAGGACAGGGAATAGCTCTCTCTCCTGGATCTTGGTCCATCTCTTATCTTATGCTGCACCTACAAGGGAAATTAGGCTTGTGCTTTCCATCTTCCTGCCAAGATTCTTCCTTCTCATTGTTAAGGGACTGAGTCATAGGAAGCCTGGGGCAGGAATTGGGTCTCTAAGGGTGGGCTGAGGGTTTGGGGGCCAATTACCAGATTTGGAGGGTGAAACTGGAGCACCATATACAACACAAGCTGGGGTCAGAATCAAGAAAACCAGCATCTAGGTTAGCACAGCCGGGGAGTAATTCACAGGTCAAAGCCAGGGATCAGGAACCAGGAAACCAATCTACAGGGGAAATCTGAGGCCAGATCCAGGGGAAGGCTGAAACCTGGTTCAGGAACCAGGAACACCAGAGAAAGGAGGAATCAAGAGGTTTCGCACAGCAGACTAGGTCAAAGCTGTTGATTGTCCTGGAAACCCACTGCCTCAGCAGGGACTAAATGGTTAAGTGGCTCTCCCAGAAGCCAATCAGGATGCTCGCTGTTCCTAAATTGGACAGAGTTCATTAGCTGGTAACATTGCAGGTATGGCTGCTTAGGTACTAGGCCTGGGCTAGCCTGCCTGATCAGAGTTCCTGACACTCCTGCTCCCTTTGAATGTATACCCTCCCTCAATCAAGAGATAAGCAGACCAGACCAGGTTGCTTGGGGATATCTCTACCCAGCCCGGAGCTGCCTGGGAGCTGTCCCAGAAGTGAGACAACTCTCGGTCAACTCCAGGCCATACAGAGAGGCCCCACTGGGAATGGGGCTTGTCCCAGTGTGCATAGGACTGAGAGAGCTCAGCAGCAGCAGTTGTCTCCTGGCTCCATGCACATCTGGACCCCTCCTCATGTGTACAGGGCAAGGAGACAGCTGCCACTGCAGGTGGCAGATCTCTCCTGGCCCTGTGCACATGGGGACCAGCCCTGTGCACATGCGGACCAGCCCCATACTCCCTGCCAGGCACCAGGCTAGCACCCCAAAGGAGCCTGGAGCTCCCCCTGGCTGCTGCACCAGGCTAGAGCAGAGTGGGAACAGATTTGCTCCCAAGGAAGGCTTACTGTGCAGTAAGTCTTTATAGCATTAATATCATGTATAGATGTGCCCACTAATCATATTGCTGATGAAGGAGTGTTCCTTGCAGGGTCAACGCATAGGGGGTGCACGTGAGTGCACGTGCACCCCCTGAGGGCGGTGGTGCACCCTGCCAAAAGGCCCATTATCGCCATTGGCTGCTGCTGCCGCTGCCAACAGCACTTGTGGGTGGTCGCCAACCCCTGGTTGGCGCTCACCACCTCCGCCCCTGCCAACAATGTTGGCAGCGTCTGCAGGAGCTCTGTGCTTATCGCTGCCAGGCTCCCACCACCACCGCTGTGCTCCCACTGCTGCCAGCTCAGCCATGCCCCTCCCAGCCACTGGGGGCACACGCCATTCATGGTTCCTTGAGATCTTTCCATGACCTGCTTAACTGTGCAAGAATCCAGAAGCACTTGGATCATCCTGCTTAACTTTTAACAGCAAAATGTTTCTAAAAAATTTAGATTAAATTTCAGGATTCTGCCAAATCTTCCAGTTCCTTTAAAAATCTGTTATATGTCTAACTGCCACTGCTCCCATCCCCAAGATACAAGGCACTGTAAATGTTCAGCAACTTACCAGTGTAATGTTGAAGTGGCAGAGCTTTTAAACCAGTGGTGGTTAACCTCTGGTCTGTGAGGCCATTTCATCTGGCCCGTGGAGCATCCCAAGTGTTCAGAAATCTTGTTGTGGGGAGTGGTGGCAGGATTAATTACTGCAAATTCCATAGCTATGGCAATTAATGCTGCCACTCTTCCCCTGCCACCGAAGTTCCAGACCAAAGAGTACCCTGTGGGGTGGATAGCATGTGGGGTCACACGGGCATGTGGGGTCACTCTGTGGACAGTTCTAGTGTATGAGATCATGCCTCCAGCTCACAGGCCCGGAAGGAAGAGGAGTACTATTTTAAACCATTAGATAAGGTGTCAGCAAGCTTTTCAGGCTGTGGGCCAGATTGACGCAGTTTGGGTCAGAGGTGGGCCAGCCTGCAGGGGGCAGGCACTAGGACTCACCCACTGCCACCACTTTGCCCAGTGGTTGTGCAGGAAAAGCACCCACCATCACTTTTTTCAGCACTGGGAGAGTGTTTGAAGCTGGTGCTTGTACCTACTGCAGAAGGGGAAAGTAACTAATGCCAAAGCCCCTTGCTGCTGCAGGGAAAAGTAGGTGCTTTCCATGTGCTGCTGTTGGGAAAAGTGGCAGTGATGGCTGGGTCCTAGTGCCAACACTCCATATGCCTTCTTGCATCTCGCCCAAACTGTTTCAATCCAGCTATTGAAGCCCCATGTCCATAGGCGGGATCAAATGGAACCACAGGCCAGATACAACCTGCAATCTATAGGTTGCTGATCTCTGTTTTACATAGTACTGATTCAAGCTGTTCCAGATATTTATCCATCCAGTGTGAAGGATTTTTTATAACAAAATTTAAAATTATTAGGTGTGCAAAAAAGATTAACTGATAGCACACAGAGCTATCTAAGCATATTGTTGCAGGTCCATTCTTGGTAATGGGCCATGTACTTTAGGCACACAGTGAAGGGCATTTTGTACATATCTATCTTCTTTTGAAAGCCTGACTATTTAAATATACCTAGCTGTTAAAACAGAGATATCACAAAAGTTAAATTAGTTTTGTTTACTGAATCTATGTTTAATGATCTTATTAATTTTATTGGGGGCCTGGTTTAAAATGCAACAAAGTGGAATTTGGGCTCTTTGGGTTCTGATTTAAGTCTCTGAACTCAGCTTGCTTCAGTTCTCTGTGTAATTTGGTTCTTCTTTGCCTTGCTTCCTGCAGGTGGAGTTTGAATGTATTCATCCTGAGAAGAAACAAAAGAAAAAGAAGTACAAGAACTCTGGCATTGTTATAATAAAATCTTGCAAGGTAAGGAGATTTTTCCTAACCACCAGGATCTTTTTTATGCTGTTGGAAGGAGGTGTAACTCTGATCTTTTATTTATTTAGATTGAAACGGAATACTCTTTCCTGGATTATATCATGGGAGGTTGCCAGATTAATTTTACAGTGAGTTGCTTGCCTGCTTTGTCTTCATATGTAAATAACATAATAATTATGAGGTTTTATATGAAAAATTCTTTTCTCTTTAATGTCTGTATTTCTGAGAGATGATTAGGATTGTAAAAAATTGAAAAATGTAATTTCTTTGGTTATTTTTAATCATTATTGTTGCTCTATGCTTACTAGGTAGAGAGGAACTTATATGTTTTCTTTCCAAGTACTCTGTGTTTAAACCAATAATGATCAAACTGCCATTTCCTAGGAATGGGCACACTATCATCTGCTTGTGTCCTAAGGGTGTGTTAGCACAGGTATATAGGATAGCCAGGGAGTAAGAAAGTGCTTGTATGGTGGTGTTGTAGAGGCATGGTGCTACTCTACAAGAGTGCTAATATTGGGCTAGCTGCAACCCTGTTATTGGGTGTAATAGTTTTCTTTTCCCTCACTTGTGACATTGGTAATGATTCAGTGATCTACTGTATTTATCTTCTTGATCAGGTAGGTATAGACTTCACTGGTTCCAATGGAGATCCAAAATCACCGGATTCTCTTCACTTCATCAGTCCAAATGGGATAAACGAGTACCTGATTGCCATCTGGAGTGTAGGGAATGTGGTCCAAGATTATGACACGTATGTAACAGTTTTTTTAGTTGATCCAACCACAGGTTTTTGAAAGGTGCAAGAATTCTTAAGCAACTGCAATAACATATTACAGTTTATTTTGTAATTTTCAGATCCCGTATTGCTGAAGATGCATTACATGTCTGAATACACTGTTTTCCCAAATCTTAATTCAGTGGGGAATGAGTGCTTGCGGGCTTTCTTCCTATGCCAATGTTTTTAGTAATTTCTTTGCAGTCCTGTGGTGGCCCAGTAGGGAGCGCTCCTGCACTGAACCACCCACTTCACTGTGCCCGGCCAAAAACCAGGCTCCGAGTACCTCCCCAGGGGCACCAACTTATGGCCAATCCCCTTCCTTGAGCCCGCCCACAAGCGTACTGCTGCCACAACCAGACTCAGGTCTTTGTCTGGGCCCTGTGCCACCTGGGATGCACAGACCCTGTAGACCTAGGGGTTGCTTAACCCCAGCAGGATATATCTGGGTGTTTCTTGTAGCCTGAGGCATAGAAAGTAGCCTTCTTTAGTCAGCTGAGTAAAGGGAGCAAGAAGGCCTGCCCAATCTCTCAAGCATGTACAACAAGGCTGGCTATACTGGATAGCTTTGTTGTAGAGAGGGTAGGCATGGGGAGGGGTACAAGTCAGAGAAGTAGCAAAAGAATAACCCTGAGCAAACAGAAGTGGCTTGGTAGCCTTTTGATATGCAACTAGATTCCAGTCAACTAAATTTCTAGTTCAATTTCCAGTAAGTTACTCACTTTCTGATCCAGCAAATGAGAGAGAGCTGCAGAGGTCCAGTCTTCTGTGTGTGTGTTTTAAAATGCCCAGTTGATGTCTTCCTGCAGAGACCCTCTTAAATAGCCTCCTGACCTCACCACCTGGACCTAGTCAGGGACTGGTGTCATTTGATACCAGCCAATCGATTTGAAAAACATCAGTTACTTGATGGAGTGACATGGGCTTAAGCCCCTGCCCCCATGTCATGAGGTCAGAACTCAAAACAGTAGAGAGGTTAAATCCACACCCTCATACCTGAGCTAGGTCATGTATGCAGTAACCCAGGGCAACCAGGTTGACAGACATCTGAGAGGAAAAAGGAAAGGGGAAAAAAAACCTAAAACAGGAGGCTGAGATGGAGTTCTTTCACAGTCTACATCAAGAGTCAGCAAACCTTGTGACCCAGCCTCTGCTGCAGGCAGCAAATCTCTGTACCCACCAGCAATCAGCAGATGCTGCAGAGGGATTAGATGAGAAAAAAGCAGTTGGTAGGTCCCTGAGGTCACAGCCTCAGCCACAGCAAAGGAAATAAAATAAATATGGCAGGCAGTAGGACCCCGGACATGTCTCCTATGCTGCTCTGGCCATAGTGCTGTACAGGCCAGATCCAGTCTCTTCCTGGGCCAGAACCGGCCATAGGCCATAGGTTGCCGACCCCTGATCTACATTATAATTATCCTTCTGGGTTAGTGGGACTGGGCAAAAGTCTATTTCCTTATGCCTGGGATTGGTTTTTAACTATCGCTGTGAAATAGCTGAATATGAGATCAGTGACTTATTAAATCACCTAATTCATGTAATCAAATGGGCCTTGAATATCTATATATAGATATATATAGATAGATGGATAGATATAGATATATATAGATAGATATATCTATAGATACATAAACAGTAAAATGAGATGTTTATAAACATAAAATCATAGAATTGGAATCATAGGGCTGGAAGGGACCCCGAAGGATCATTGGGTCCAGCCCCTTTCATGAGCAGGAAAGACATCCAGGGTCAGATGACCCCAGCCAGGTGACCATCCAGTCTTCTCTTGAAGACCTCTAGAGTAGATGATAGCACCACTTCTGCGGGGAGCTTGTTCCATAGTCTGGACAACCTAGTTATAAGGAAGTTTTTCCTAATGTTCAGCCTGAAACTGTCTTCCAGGACTTTGTGGCCCTTGTTTCTGGTTTTCCCCCAGGGTGCCCTGGTGAACTAGTTGTTCACTGAGCCCCTGATGTATGCCTCTGATATAGCAGTAAGCCGCCATAAGGTCCCCTCTCAGCCTTCTTTTCTTTAGGCTGAAGAGTCTGAGATCCCTCAGCCTCTCCTCATATGGCTTGCCATGCAAGTCCCTGATCATACAAGGGATTGTAAGTTCCTCTTGAGCTTTAGCATGTCCTTGTTGAAGTGCAGTCCCAAGAACTGGACACAATACTGCAACTGCAGCCGCACCAATGTTGAGTAGAGAAGAGAAGAGTCAAACTTCAGAGAAGAGCCAGTAGAATGGCTCCCTGTCATGAAAGGCTGTATTACAATAACAGACTTAAATTGGCTGTATTCCTTAACTCAGAATTGTACAACTGTGGCCTGTGTTGTTACCAACCACCTTGCAGGATCATGCCTGGTTGCCACTCCCCACATTGCTCCTGCTGCTTTGGCATCCAGGATCTCTGGGGCAGGGCAGTGTGGCAGTAGGGGGCCCAGTGAGCCTGCAATCCACATGGCAGCCAGGGGGCTTGTACTGCCCTTGTGATGAGGGGATTGTGCTGCTCATGTCCCAGACATCCTGTATGGCATGTGACCAATGATGTGTGTGGCATGTGACTTTGTGCAGCATGCAGTCCCTGGCTGTTCAGAAGTTGGACAGTCCTGAATTAACTTATTACAGAGAAGATTAAAGATACCTTGATCAATCTAAACAACTGTAGAGGGAACAGTGGGTTTCTGATGGCAGAAACTTCCTTAATCTAGCAGAAAAAGATATAACAGGATTGGGTAGGTGGAAGGCAAACCTAGGCCAGAATTAAATTAGACATGAGGTGTAAATGTTTAATACTGAGAATAATTAACCTTTGGAGCAATTTACCAAGGGTGGTGGTTGATTCATCATGACTTGAAATCTCTAAATCAGTGATTCTCAACCAGGGTGTCTTGATATCCTTTCAAGGGTGTTGCGAGGTGCTATGCAATGTTAGTTCTACTAGGTGTGCAAACATGATTCACAAGATAAACCCAGAAATTTCAAATAGAAATCCATAGTTGTGATCTCTCTGAATTCGTTGCAACAGCAGAACTGCTCTATTATTTTTCTGTAGTAAAATAAAGAGTAAGAACTCAGAGCTGGCATTTTCCAAGGGGAGCCTTGAGTCTAAAAAGGTTGAGAGCCACTGCTCTAGTCCAGTCTTCCTATCGCTGATTTCAGTGGGCTCTATGATATCATTTACTTTCATCAACTGAAGTAGTGATATGAATGGATTAATTTAGTTAAGACGGGATAGAATGGGTGAGGAGAATGAGGTATTCGATATATATAAAAACCTTAGTCTGTCTGTCTGGCTGTAACGCTTTTTTGCACTCTGATTGGCTGACTAAACCAACCAGTCAGAGTGCTCCAAAAGCATTTGGACAGGAGCGTAACAGAGTACCGCTGTGATGGCAGGGACAGAGGGGACAGAGTGGGGGGGGGGGCAAGGCCAGCAGTGGTGTCCTTGCTCCCCCCCCGGCCCTGCTCCTTGCAGGCATTGGCGATGGAGCAAGGGGGTGAGGCCAGCAGCACTGGCCTTGCCCCACCCAATCTGGCACAGAGGGCTGGACGTGGGGGGGGGCGAGCGGCGTGCATGGAGAGAGATCTAACCTTGGATCCAGCCTCGCCACCACATCACGGGGGGGGTGGGGGCTGAGGAGAAGCGGACCGGGGCCAGACGTGGGGCTCTGTCCCCACCTGTCCACCCCATGACAGTGGGGACTGAGGGCCCAGAGTGGGTGGGCAAGGCCAGCGAAGCTGGTCTTGGCTCCCCTGTTCTGGCGCACGGGGCCAGACACAGGGGGTGGGGGAGGGTGCACGGGGCTGGAGGTGGATCCAGTCTCGCCACTGCATCATGGGAGAGAACAGGGCTGGAGGAAAAGCAGGCCCCACCTGCCTCCCTCCTCCTCTCCCCCCATCCCCCCCATGACAGTGGGGACTGAGGGCCCAGAGCTGGAGGGCAAGGCCAGCTTTGCTGGCCTCGCCCCCCTGTTCTGGCACATGGGGCTGGACATGGCGGGTGAGGGAGGGCACAGCGGCTGGAGGCGGATCCAGCCTTGCCGCAGCATCCAACGGATGCAAAAGGAAAAAAGCCACAATGACAAAAAAGCACAACACTGGCCCCAGCCCTGCTCCTTGGAGGCAGAGGGGGACAGCAGGGATGGAGCCGCCACGTCAACAGAGACTGAGGGCCAGAGGCAGAGCAGCAGCAGCATGTGCTCTGTCCCTGCCCCCCGCCGCCCCCTGGTCATACTTGATGGGCAATTGGCTAGTAAACTTACAAACTTCTCATTGTTTTCCTTTCTTTTTCAGAGATAAGTTGTTTCCAGCATTTGGCTTTGGAGCTCAGGTTCCTCCAAACTTCCAGGTAGGCATCTCAGAATTCAGACAACACCTTTTGTGCATGTCAGCATCTTATTAAATGATTGTAACTGTTCTCTCTTCCAGATATCTCATGAATTTGCCTTGAACTTTAATCCCAGCAACCCCTATTGTGAGGGTAAACATTTCTTTTTATTGATAATATTTCTTTAACAGAATGACTGTGGGTTAGTTTTATGTTTTCCTTTTCTTAACAAAAACCAGAAGTGGGACAACAGTCCTCCTCTTTTTGAAACAAGTCTGTTAAAACAAGCTACATGAGCCAAAAGGCATGTTGGCAGCGTATTTACTAGGTGGGATTGCAACATGGGTACCTGTTCTAACTTTAATCGAATTTGGGCACCAGTAGCAATGAAGATTTTGCTGTGGGTTGTCAAAGGCTGCTGGTGACCCTGGTTAAACACTTGGGTTCCAAGTCCATGCTGAAATCTGTGCACTTGCATCTTCACTGTTCTTGTTAGCCATGCTAGGTAGATTAAAGAAAAAGGCACACATGTGTACCTGCGTTGCAGTCATGCTTTCTGAATGCACTGTAGAGTAATCCTAGCTGGACATCTGCCAGAATTGTTAGGGCTCTCAGTTTATGGATATGGGTAGTTGATATTCAGAATACTTAAATGTTCATGCCTTAAAAATATTGATGCTATTTTCTCTGTTCCCTAAAGTTGTTAACAGTAGCTTGTTTCTGAGCTCCTGTTAATATTTGTTCTTTATTTTAAACGGATTATAAATGTCTTAGAATAGGGACTTTCTAAACAACGTGTCCTACCATAATACTAAAGCATTTTTTCTCTCTTGTTTGAAATTAACAGAAAACTAACCTTTGGGAGGTTCACTCTTAGAATCCAGGTTATGTTCCTAGAACAGATACTGTTGCCCATTAAGTTTCTACAGTCTCTTTCCTTGCAGATCTCAAGGCTGTCCCCTTCAAGCTGACATTGCACCGGCACAATTTAAGCTAGGGTGGCAGACAGGCAGACAGCAGGAAACTAAACTGATACAAGCAAGGAGTAATCTGGTGGAAACATACCTACCTGAGTGTTTGCATTGCTTCCATACATCTGCACTTAAAATCTGATTTTAGTTAAATTGATATACATTTATTGTAATAGTAAGGTCATATGGGTTTGCATAAATCACATCATGATGGTAGCCACCCTACCAATGTATCTTGCTCCAAAACTTCCCTTATATCATAAAGTCACAGGAACTGCATTGTTTGGGGGGAAAAATGAAGACTGTAGGAAGGGAAAAATCTGCCATGCACCGTTCTTTTTCTCTGCAGATTCCCAGTTGCTATGCCTAATAGCACATTACATACTCAATACTACCCTGCCATGCATAGTACTGTCTGCTATTTTATAATCTGTCCATTATGGCCTTCTACATACAAATTAACTGTTAATGCATCCTTTGTACATGTTGTTATGTTTGTGAAAGAATTAGCAAGATATTTGAAATGTAAAACTTTTTGTGGTAAGTCAGATATTCTTGTTGTACAGGTGTCCAAGGAATTGTGGACGCTTATCGGCAGGCACTGCCTCAGATCCAACTATATGGACCAACAAATTTCTCTCCTATTATAAACCATGTGGCAAGATTTGCAGCTCAAGCAGCACAACAAAGGATAGCTGCTGTGAGTCCATGGACTTTCATTTGTTTGACATTTTCAGTTTCCCTTTATGAAAGTGCAGTAATTTCTCCTTAACTCAGGCCCTTCTAGTTTGCTATCCCCCTACGTGCTTACATCTCTGTAAATATTTCCTACGTGTCTTTGGCAACCTGGCTCTGCTTACTTCTGAGCAGGAGGCCTCTGTGACCCACATCAGCTTTTAGATATGTCCTGTTCCACTAAAGTTGCTATAATCTTGCTACAGCCTTCCCTGGAGGTGCTACAGTTTGGCAAAGGATGACAGAATAACATAATGAAGTTGTACTTTAAAAGTTTGCAAACACTTTTACAGTGAAAAACTATGTGTAATCACAGTTGGCATGACCAGGTTTGACCATGTGTCCTTCTATCATGATAGGCTGAATATATAAAAGCCTAAAGAGCAATGTTAGCAATTTATTAAAGAAGGACAGATAGAAAGTTTAGTTAGTTATTATAGAAATAAAGATAGAAAGTTTAGAGACCAACTTAGTTGAATCAACTTAGTTAAATCATGAGCCATTCAGAGGTATGGAATTCAGTAAGGAATTATGTGAAAAGCAGTAACTTTGTATACAAAGTTGAAAGAATATCAAGATCGTGTAGGGACAAAATCAGAAAGGCCAAAGCACAAAATGAAATGCAACTAAACTAGCAAGGGACATAGAGAGTAATAAGAAAGTACTCTTTAACTAAGAGGAAGAGTAGTAAGAGGAAGACCAAGGAAAGAGTCGGCCAACTTACTCAGTGGGGGAAGGGAAAGCTAATAATCAATGATGAGAAAGTGGAAGTGTTGATACCTTTTTTACTTTAGTCTTCACAAAAAAATTAAGGGTGATAAGCCAACTAACACAATCAAAATCAACAACAAAGGGATAAAAATTCAGGCTAAAATAGGGAAAGAAGTTATAAAAGTGTCTTTCAATCAGCTTGATCTGATCAGTTTCGTCTGAGAGGACTTTGGGATCTGGCTGAACCAACCTAAGAGCTGCTAGAAAGTCTGTTTGAAAACTTGTGGAGGATTTGTAGTGTTTCATAAGACTGTTTGCTTGTCTTTACAAAAAGAAAAAGGAATTCAGGGAATTATTCAAGCAGTCAGCCTTGGTCCCTGTCTATACTCGTCTCATGCTGCTGCCAGACCATCCCAGCATATGAACATCTGCCTGCTTCTGCTGGCTGTACTTATCTCTATTCAATACTAGTACCGCTAGGGCATGAAATGATCCCTGGGAAATCATAGAAATTTAGGACTGGAAGGAACCTCAAAAGATTGTTGGGTCCAAACCCCTGCTCTGGGTAGGAATACTGCTGAGATCAAAGGATCCCAGAAAGTCTCCTCTTGAAGACTTTCAAGGTTGGGGCTGCACCACCTCCTTAGGGAATCTGTTCCAGATTCTGGTGACCCTTACTGTAAAGAAGTTCTTCCTGGCATCCAACCTGAAACCACCCTCTAACAGCTTATGGCCATTGTTCCTTGTCGTCCCCTGGGGTGCCCTAGTGAATAGTTTTTCTCCCAGCTCCCAATATTCATCCCTTACATAACTATAGATGGCCACCAAGTCCCCTCTCAGTCTTCTCTTCCCCAGGCTGAACATCCCAGATCCCTCAGTCTTTCCTCACAAGGTTTGGAGGCCTCCAGGCCCTTAATCCTTCTTGTGGCTCTTCTCTGGATCCTTTCAAGATTCTCCACGTCTTTTTTGAAGTGTGTCACCCAGAACTGGACACAGTATTCCAGCTTGGGTCTCACCAGCACTGAGTAGAGAGAAAATATCTCTTCCTTAGCTCTGCTCAGGATGCATTGGCTAATGGGGGTACTTGGGACAGTCCTACGGCGTATGTGCGGGCAGTGGGGATGGAGCGCCACCACCTCCCAAGAGGAGGGCCAGGGCGGGGAAGCTCACATGTGGCAGCAGCCACCACCACCTACCAGCCTGGTGAGCTTCTCTGCCCTGCAGAGGGGCACTACTGCCCTCACCTCAGCTCAGTGAGCTTCCCTGCCCTGCCCCGTTCCTGCTCCTGGAAGGCAGTGGAGCTCCATCCCCTCCTGCCTGTGCTCCATCCCTGCCTCCCTGCTCCACATCCAGCTGCACGCCACCCCCCACCGCACCCCACCCCACTCTGCATACAGCCACCGGGGGTATTTTGATTTTAAAAGGTTGAAAACCCCTGGGCTAATGCATCTTAGTATGCTATTAGCTCTGTTGACTGTAGTGTTACATTCACGGCTCATGTTCATCCTGTGACTAACCATAACCCCAAAGTCCCTTTCGACCAGTGTGCTGGCCACAAGATCTCCTCCTAACCTATATTCATGTAATGGATTACTCCTCCCCAGATGAAGCACTCTGCATTGATCTTTATTGAACTGCATCTGGTTCTGCTCCACCTACCTTTCCAATGTGTCCAGGTCCATTTGGCTCTACAGCCTATCCTCTAGTGTGACTGCTTTTTCCCATATCTTAGTTTCCTCTGCAGACTTGGCGAGCATGCTTTCCACATCCTCATCTAAACTGTTGATAAAGATGTTGAACAGCACGAAGCCAAGAATTAAACCCTGCAGGATGCCACTGGCCACACAGCTCTCTTTGTGGTAGCCTGCAAAAGGCATGCGAGTATCTGGACATGCCTTCAACCTGTGCTGGGCAATCCTGTGAGATGAAGAAAGTGAAAATGAAGAGTTTAATTGCCTTCTAAGATAGGATTCCAGCACCTCTAGATAGAGATCCAAAGTATGAGTACTGTGAGTGTATCTATATGGCACAAGGCAGCATTGTGTAGAGATGCCCAGCGCTAGCTTTGGAGCAGAAGCAGTGTTGTTGCATCAGCACAACCCAGCACCTGTAAGAGAAACTTTACTTGGTTCAGTAGAGATGATGCTAAATGTCAGCTAAAAAAAAAGGGGTCTGCAGTTTCAGTGCAACTGCAGAGCTGAAGTTCTTTCAAAATTGTAGTGCAGATTAGCCTTCCTAATTCCCAGAAACACAATGGAACAAATAGTCAATAAACCTATCAGTTTATAAAAATTTAAAATATAATGATGTCATAAATTCCTGCTGACAGGGATTTGGCAAGAAAACAAACTAATGTAATTTTCTTCTATGACTGAACATGCCTTGGGCATAAGAAAGAGCAGTGGATGTGAAATATCTTGATTTTTAGTAAGCTTTTGCTACTGTCTTATGTGACATTCTCATAAGCCAGCTAAGGAAATAGGATCTAGGTGAAACTACTCTGAGATATACAAATGTATGTTATATAAATAGTTGAAAAATCAGCATATATAGATAGCGTAACTGTCAAACTGTAGGATTTATCAAGTGAGCTTCCACAGGCACCTGTCCTGCATCTAGTACTGCTTAACATACTTGCATAAATTATTTGAATGATGGAATATACTACACTTATTAAATTTGTAGATAATGCCAATCTGGGTTGGGTGGTGAGCATTTTGTATTAGGATTCAAAATACTCCAGACATTCTGGAGGGATTATCTGAAATAAATATGATCCAGTTCAACAGGTGCAAGTCTACTACTTATAGTTTCATAGTTCTTAGGGGCTGGAAGGGACCTTACAGATCATCAGGCCCAGACTCCCTGCACTTGAGCAGTAAAGATTGCTGGGATCAGCTGACCCCAGCAAGATGGGCATCAAGATGCTTTTTGAAGATCGCCAGGGTGGGTGACTGTACCACCTCTGGAGGGAGCCTGTTCCAAACCCTCAGTACTTGACTTGTAAAGAAGTTTTTCTTTACGCCTAGCCTGAAGCAATCTTCAGTCAGTTTGTGCCCATTATTTCTTGTTCTCCCCTCCAGGGCCTTGGTGAACAGATGCTCCCCCAGGCCCTGATTGTATGCCCTTGATATAGGCTGCCACCAAGTCCCCTCTGAGTCTTCTCTTCTCCAGGCTGAACAGTCCCAAGTCTTTCTGCCTCCTTGTATGACCTGGTCTCTAGGCCTCTAATCATGTGCATTGCCCTCCTTTGGATTCTCTTGAGCTTCTTCACATCCTTCCTGAAGTGCAGAGCCCATAACTGGATGCAGAACTCCAGCTGTGGTCTCACCAAGGCCAAGTAGAGAAGGAGGATGACATCCTTAACCTTGCTCAAGATGCCTCAGTAGATGCATGGCAGTGTTTAATTAGCTCTGTCAGCTACGGCATTGCATTGGTGGCTAATGTTCATTTTGTTATGTATCATGACACCTAGGTCTTGTTCAGATGTGGTGCTAGCAAGTATAGTACTGCCAAGCCTGTAAGTGTGTTGTGGATTATTTCTCCCCAGATGGAGCACTTTACATTTCTCTGTATTAACCAACATCGGGTTGAGGTCTGCCTATCTCATGTGCCTGTCCAGGTCAGCCTGTATTGCCAGCCTGTCTTCAGGCATGATCAAGCTCCCCCAGTTTGGTGTTGTCAGTGAACTTTGCTAGTTTGCTTTTAATACCCGAATCCAAATCATTGATAAACATGTTGAAAAGTACTAGTCTGAGTACTGAACCCTGAGAGCTGCCACTGATCGCCTTCTGCCATGATGACTGAGTTCAATCAATACTCTCTGGATCCTACTGCAGAGTCAGTTACCTAGCCACCAGACCATAAAGTAGAGGCTGCATTTTCCCAATTTTTTCATAAGGACTTCATGGGAGACCAGGTCAAAGGCCTTTTTGAAGTTCAGGTATATGACATCAACTTCACTTCCCCTATCCAGGTGGCAAGTAACCTGATCATAGAAGGAAATGAGGTTGGTCTGGCATGACCTGCCTGTGATGAAGCCGTGTTGGCTATCCTTCAGAATACTGCCTTCTGCTAACCTGTTTGTAATGGATTCCTTGATCATTTTCTCCAGGATTTTACCAGGGATTGAGGTCAAACTGATTGGCCTGTAATTTCCTAGGTCCTCCTTTCTGCCTTTCTTAAAGATGGGCACCAAATAGTCTTCTGGGACCTCTCCCAAGTGCCACAAGTCTTCAAATAACTGTCATTGTGCGACCAATGGCATCAGCCAGTTCTTTTAGCAACCCCAGATGTAGTTCATCTGGTTCTGCTGACTTGCAGATATTTAACCTTTGTAGGTGCTCCCCCACAAGATCTATACCAACTGTGGGGAGGTTGGTCACCCCCACCGTGATCCTGTATCTTGTCAAGCAAGCTAACCCTTGGATTGGTAGAATACCAATGTGAAGTATTCATTCAGGAGTTTGGTCCTGAGCATCAGTTATTAGCCGTCCCATTTCATTCATCAGGGGCACAAGTACCTAAGGGTACTTAGGTAGTACTTAAGCACAAATACAAAGTGAGGAATGACTGCCTGGACAGCACTTATGCAGAAAAAGATCTGGAGAATTATACTAGATCACAAATGGAATGGGTTAACTATATCTCAGAAAAGTATAAACAAAAGTGTTATATGTTCATCAAAGTAGTCTCTCTGCTCGCCACTAGTAGTCTCTCTGCTCGTGTCCAGTTTCGGGTGCTGCACTTCAAGAGGGATGTGGATAACCTTGAGAGGGTCTAGAGGAGGGCCACTCATATGGTTAAGGGCCTGCAGATAAGGCCGTACGAGGAGAGACTGAGGAACCTGGAACTCTTCAGCCTCTGTAAGAGAAGGCGGAGAGGGGATTTTGTGGCAATTTACAAACTCATCGGTGGGGGGCGAGCAGCAAGAAGTAGGAGATGCTCTGTTTACCAGGGCACCCTTCAGAATAACCAGGAACAATGGCCACAAACTTACAGAGAGATTTAGGTTGGACATCAGGAAGAACTCTACAGAAAGGGTTGCCAGAATCTGGAATAGTCTTCCAAGGGTGGTAGTGCTCTCCCCTACCTAGGGGGTCTTTAAGAGGAGATGGGACAAGTACCTGGAGATGGGACAATCACCTCCGCCCTCCCCTTCTTGAAAATAGAGACCACATTGTCCCTTTTCCAGTCCTCTTGGAACTGACCTGAGCACCGTGAGTGCTCAAACAGCCATGCCAGTGGCTCTGCTATGACACTGGCTAATTCCTTCAGTACCCTTAGATGAAGATCACCTGGGCCTGCTGACTTAAACACATTCAACCCCTCTAAGTGTCCCTTTACTAGGTCGGTGCTGACCATTGGTGGGCTAGTGTTCCCCCTGTGCTTATATATAATGTAATTGGGAGATTTGTCTTGATTCATGTTCAGAAACACAGAGCCAAAAAACCTATTGAGGAGCTCAGCCTTGTCCCTCCTATCTGTCACCAGTTGCCTTAGCCTGTTCTGTGGGGGTTCTGTGTTACCCTGTGCCTTCTTTTTGCTCCCTATATACCTGAAGAAGGACTTTGCTGTCTTCAATTTTTGTCACCAGCCTCAGTTCCATTGCTGCTTTGGCCTTCCTAACTGACACGCACTTGCAGGGAGTCAAGGAGGTATACTCCTCCTTGGTAGCTACCCTTTGCTTCCACAGCCCGTATGCCTCTTTTCTTGTTCCTAGGCTTTCCTGGATTTTCCTGTTTAGCCAAGAGGGTTTCTTCCCTTTAGTCTGCAATGGGATTGTCTCCTTCTTTGCCCAAAGGATTTCTCCCTTGAGGAACGACCACCCTTCCTGAACTCCCATCTCGCCAATGCTCTTGATCTTCAATGCCTTACTAACTAGTCTGAGCACATTAAAGTTAGCATTTCTGAAGTCTAGCACTCCAGCCCTGCTGGTTACTTTTCCCCACCCTACACCGGATAGTGAATTCAATCAATTGATGGTCACTATCCCCTAGGTTACCTTGCACCTGCAAATCCCCCACCAGGTCATCGCCTTGTTCATGTATTCTTCCTCTAAAGCCTTTGGGCCCCACAAGCCAGATGAGTGGCACAGAGCTAGTTTGCAGGCTAGATCAGGCTTTACATTGCCTCTGCCCAGCCCCACATAGTGAGATCAGGTGCTGGTGCTCTGTGCTGCCCTACCCAGCCACATACACTGTGCACCGCTCATCATGCACTGCACTAGGATTGGGCCCTGGGACCCCACACCACCTTGCATACAGGGTTTGGGCCCCATGCTGTCCCTCCACTCCCAGGACTGGGCCTGCCCTGCCCTGCATGCCTGATCTAGCACACTGGGCCAGTTCATAGGGCTCCCTACAGTTCTGCAAATTTGGCAGCAGAAGAGCAGCCACCACTCCCCTGATATCAGATTTTCAGACCCTTGGGGAGCCCTCCTGGCTGGATGACATGGTTCCAAGAGCTGTATCTGGCCTGTAGGCCAGGGGTGGAGCACCCCTACTTTATCGCATCTAGTACTTGTCACAGTCAAATACAGACCTTTTTGTCATACACTGGCAGTGTACCTAGGACCACCAGGAAATACAAGCCCCCCCAGTTGCAGAGTAATGGAAAAGTAGAATTGGAAGGGACCTTAGTAGGTCATCTAGTATAACTCTTGTGCTTGAGGCAGGATCATCCCTGTCCTTCTGGTCTGGATTGCCGAGTTTTTTATAATCTCCCAGCAATCTGCATTGGGTGGGGAGAGGGGAGTTGAGGTGGAGCTCCTGGGCTTCTGACTGTTTTTCTCTTTACAGACATAGCTCCTCCTAGATGATTACTGACCAGTCACTTATCCAACCTCTGGTGATTGAGATTCCACAGCTTCCTTAGGCAGTCTAATCCACTGCCTGACTGTTCTAACATTGAAGAGGTTTTTCCTGATAACTAGACTTTGCGGCAACTTCAGACCATTGATTGGTCTTTATTCTGCTCCCTGCAGCAGTAGAGAAAAGGTGTTTTCCCTCGTCTTTAAAACAAAGTAAATATGGTAGTTCTTTTGTTCTTTTATGTAATAATAGCTGTAGCAAGCAAAATAGCATCCAGTATCAGGTTTTGCAGCCTGCTTGCTTGTTGTCATGGTACATTACTGGCATGGTCTCAACTACTTTCTGTCACAAGGTAGAGTTCTTTATAAACATCTTTGAACTAAGCTTCAAAATCCCTTCCTGAAATATTATGTTAGTACTACCTTTATGGGAGATCTGAGGTACAAAAAGAAAAATAACTTCCAGGGGATCACATAGTGAAAAACAAAATTAGGAATATAACTTAGTTTATATAATGCTTGGTCCTTTGCCTTATTCACAAAACTAACTCCTTTCCCTTCTGATAGGAAGAGACTTCTCTTCACCTAATATTTGGATTAAATTTGCTGATTGCATGATTTAATATTTTGCAGCAATATTTCATCCTGTTGATCATCACAGATGGGGAGATCACCGATCTGGATGAAACGAGGCAAGCAATTGTTAGCGCCTCTAAGCTGCCTATGTCTGTTATTATTGTTGGAGTTGGCAATGCTGATTTCAAAGCCATGGAATTCCTTGATGGCGACAATGGTGTTTTAAGGTCCTTGACAAATGAACCAGTTGCACGAGACATTGTTCAGTTTGTGCCTTTCAGACAGTTCAAAAATGTAAGTTACCTTTTCTTTTAATGTTTTAGGAAGAAAACCTAACCTGTTAATTCTTGTCCTACTCTATACAGTTATTACAGATTGGATCCAAGAGAAAGCATTTGTCTAGGAAACCTATTAATCATATGATTAATGCATAAAGCAGGTAACCTTTTTACAGAAAGTGGGCCTCCATATTACTCTTGCAGCTAGCTGTTCCTTTTGGATGAAGTTCACCCACATGGGAGATTATGTCAATACAGTTGCATCTGCTTGAATTAGCACCTTAAGTTATACCGACAAATTTATTCTGTTAGTGTAGTCTTTACATACAAAACATAGGAGAATTTGTCATCAAGCCATTCTAGATATCAGCTTGTTGCTTATTTCTCTCTTCCTGAAGTGAATATTAGCATTTACTCGCAATTTAACAAAAAGATTTGAGACACAGAGACTTCCACAGGGCAAGACCAAAAAAGACTGGAGCTGTTTACCCTAGAGAGGGACAAATAAGAAGACATGTGACAAAAACATAGAATAACAAAGAGGATTATAGGGAGGATTGGCTAGGTATGTCTGTTTATTCTCTTTCAAAATACAAGAACAAGTCAGTAAATGAAACTGAAAGGTAGAAAAATTATTAGTGAAAAGGGAATTTTTTTTCCATAGAACATAGCATGTGGTTTTCACTGCTGCAAGACATAGGGCCAGGGTTGAGGCAGGATTTAAATAGACTGAGACATTTATTTACCATATTTCTCAGTGGAGTGGTCAACATTGTATATAAGTCGACCCCATTTTTCTGATCCAAAAAGTTAGGTTGACTTAAACATTTAAACAGATCTATGAAACTCCTAACTTTTTGGATCAGAAATATGAAGTCAACTTATACCAGGCCCTGTGCACCCTCACTGCAGGTCAGGCACCTGGAGAGTGAACATGTGCAGTAGCACCACTTGCAGGGGACAGGGCTGGGCTCAGCGTTCAGCTGGTGTGGCCCAGGCAGTGCCACTCTGGATGGAGCCAGGCTCGGCATTTGGCTGGCGTGGCCCCATCCCCTGCGAGTGGTGCTGCCTGGGCCATGTCAGCTGAGCATCAACCCTGGAGCTGCTCGCTGGGGATGGGATTGCACCAGTGCCACTCAGGGGACAAGGCCTGACTTGGTGATCAGTGGGGTGGCTCAGGCACCGCCGTTTGCAGGGGATGGGGCTGGGCTCAGTGCTTGGCTGAGCAGCATCTCCATGGTGATGGCAAGGCCAACAGGTCATGCTCAGGCTAGGCCCAGGTCCCATGGTCTCCAGCAATAGGGATGCTGTCAGTAAGTGAAGAAGGTTCGGTTGGGTCGAGTCAGGGCTGGGCTTAGGTGATGCTAGGGTGAGGGTCAAAAGTATTGATAATGGTGTATAAGTCGAGGTAGAAATTTAAAGGTAAATATTTTGGTTCCAAACCTCGACTCTACAGTGTGAAGTACGGTATCTGGATAACAAGAATATCCAAATTGCTATATGGAGGAGCGGGTGGGAGGGACAAAAAATGGAGATAATGGAAAAGATGCCCTAAGGTAAGCCACCAGCTGAATCTGAATGGCAAAAAAGAAACTTCCCCAGCTGCAGGATTTCCAGTACCTCTTTTTCAAACTCTGGTGCTAGACGTAAGAGAGGGAACATTGACCAGATGGAATAATCTAGAAGTAGGGCTGGAAGGAACCTCAGAAGGATTTCTAGTCTGACCCCTTGCTCAAGGCAGGACTGTCCCTGACTAAACCAACCTAGCCAAGTGCTTGTCTAACTAACGTGCTTTTAAAAACTTCCAAGAATAAAGATTCTTAGGGTAGCCTGTTCCAATGCTTAGCCAGGATCAGAGTGAGAAAATTCTTCTAACATCTAACTTAATTTTCCCCTGCTGCAATTTGAGACCATTGCTCCTATTCCTGTCTCCCATGGCTGCAAAGAATAGTCTGTCTATTGCCATCTTTCTTAACACCCTTCAGGTATTTGAAGATTGTAACCGATTTCCCCCCTCTCTTCTCCAGATTATATAATGGCATTTATTTCAGCCTTGCCTTGTAAGTCATGTTTCCCAGTTCTCTAATTGTATTTGTTGTCCTCCTGGACTTTTTCTAATTTGTCCACATCTTTCTGGAAATCTGATACCCAAAACTGAACACACTACTCCAGGAGAGGCCTCACCAGTGCTAAACAGAGCAGAAGGACCACTTCAAAATATGGATGAACCACAGTCTGATTGATTCTGGTGATTTCTGGGCTCCTTATCAAAGTTTAGTTCTTTCAACAAACAATTCACTGGTAGAGAAAGCAAATACATGCTCCTAAATGTATCTAAAGTGTCCTTATGCATTCTATTGATAGTGCTGTAGTCATTTTTCAGAATTCCTTTAGTCCCTAGTAATCCATGAGAGTTGAAGCTGGAGACACTGGGATATGGGCCCTTCCTTGTATTAAGGGAATGATGTATAAATGAGCCACTTATGTACTGTAACATTGGTTTATTTACACTGCCCTCTCTCCACAGGCTCCTCAGGAAGCTCTTTCCCAGACAGTCCTGGCTGAAATTCCTAAGCAGTTGGTGTCCTATTACAAGATGCAGGGATGGGCCCCTGTGAAGCTACCTGAAGCAAAGAAAGAATAAATTAGAGCATGCTCATTGTGTACTTCCCCCCAAACTGGGAGAGCATCTCTGCATATATTTTTTTCTCTATCACTTCTGATCTGTGTCTGTTTTATATCCTTGGCTTTCTGTGTATGTTAGGAGTGAGAAATATAAACATGAAAAAAATGTAACTGCTGGCAGGTTTTTAGCAGAAGAATGAATTAATGAAAGTAAGTTATTGCAATAGAAATAGCAAAACTGACCTCCATATTGCAAGAATAACACATAAACAGGTTAGTTTCATTGCTTGGTGTAAGCCTGATTTCAAACCTCCCATGGCAACAGTAGGCAACCTTTTCAGTCTGCGGGCTGGAATGACCCAGCTTGGGTAGAAATGAGAAGGTGAGTGCTAGGACCCTGCTGCCACTTCCTACTACAGCACAGGGGAAGCGCCCCCAAACCTGCTGAATGCCACCAAGGCTCTATGTTTGCAGACTGGATCCAATGGCTTTGCAGGTTAGATCTGGCTCAAGGATCATAGGTTGCCAACCCCTGTCATACGGTGTGTCAGTCTGCCAAAAGCTGCCATCCAAGTAACATTTTTTTTCTATGATGAGTATAAGGAACACAAGTTTCCATGGAATATAGCAAGATCATGTTTGCCAATATGCAACACTTACTGCACTTCATTGTGCTACACCGGGGGTTGTCAACCTTTCAGAATCAATGGGCCAAAATAATGGCAGCTTGGTCCAAAGCGGGCTGGTGCTTTGGAACCATCTGCTGCAGCAACACATGTGAACCCTGCCTCACTGCAGAGTTGCTGATTATATCTAGGCTGTGTAGACTGGGTAAAATCGCTTACCAGGCTGATCCAACTTGCAGGTTGTAGGTTGCCAATCCCTGTTCTAGACAGTTTCTTTTCTGTCAGATTAACTTAAGGGAGATCCTTTTATATCAATTTACATCCAAGTTGCTTGTTGTCTGGATTATCAGGAAAAACTAAATTTTTATTGCAACTTTATAAAGTATTACTAGTATCGCTTGTTTGTTTTTTTAAAAAGAGATTTTATTTTAGTTACCAGATTTTGCAAAAATAACCTCTATTATATTTTCTTTTTTACAATAATTACTTCTGTGTGCCTTTTTTGCATGAAGCTTTTGTTATGAACTAAAAAAATCATACTTTATTCCATGGTTCGTAGCCACTTTTGAGCAATAGGAGCTGAAAGAATAAATATCTCTCTCCTCAATTCAACAGTTAGAAACATTAAAAATGCTAAATGTACCTGAAATATTTCCTACTGTCATTTTTTCAGTTCAGGATTACCACAGAGGTAGCAGACAGGATCCAGACTATTAAGAGGTGGTCCTACTATGAAGTAGTTGGCAAAACTACATTAAACGCATGATAATCCCACAGGGCTGTGTAGCACTGGTAGACGTTTATTGAAGGCTGCACAGAATAGGGGAATATATTAGGTTTGGTTTAAACTTGATACCTTAACTGAGTATAACCTCTTAAATATTGTAAATTGCATATGTTGGGGAAATTGATTTGCTGCACTTAGCAAATCATGTAATGCTTCTGCCATAATAGTCATTATGGAGTATTGATAATAAAATGAGTTTACTATAAAACATAAAGTGTGCCAAAATAGCATGAATGGCTATTTTAAAAAATGTAAATAAGATTAATAAAAGACAGTCACAACAAGAACCAGCACTGAGGAAATTTTCTCTTAGGACAGGGGCAGGCAAAATACGGCCCATGAGCTGAATCCAGCCCACCAGGCCATTATATCCAGCCTGCGGGTCTCCTAAAAAAATTAGTAAATTAAGAGTTATTTGCTCCTGGCTGCCTGTCAAAGATGATGGGAGATAGAAGCAGTAGGACCCAGGAGGAGCCAGTAGGACCCAGGAGGAGCCAGCAGGACCAAGAAGCCCAGCCCTGCCCTACCCCACCCCAGCCTACCCACTGCCTTCCTGCCCCTGCACTGCTCCAATGGCTCCCAGTTGCATCACCAGACCAGGGAGTACAGGGCACACTGGGGGGGGGGCATTGTAGAGAGGGGCAGCATGTGTGTGTAGGGAGGGGCAGCATGTGTGTGAGTATGTGTTCATAGGGTGAGTCCCACATGCACACCCCACCATACACATGCACCCACGCCCCCCCACTGCTATACACACAGACACCTGCACCCCTCATACCCCCCAGCTACCTTCCCCCCACACATACCCCCCACAAACTCCGTATCTACCTACATCCCACATATTCACACACATACCCACATACTCCCTCACCCCACACCCACACCACCTGACGGACACACCCCACATACCCACACAACCACAGCCCCTCACAAAGCTATATCTACCCACCATGGAGCCCACCCCACTACAATATACAAGAGTAACACTTCATTTTAAGCTATTATGCAATCACTTCTATGCACACTACACAAATGTATGTAAACCAGGACAAAAATATTTTTTGAAATTAATGAATGTAGATGTTCATTTTTTAGAATATAATTTGGTATTTTTCTGGTCCCAAGATGGCAAAACCTCTTGCTAAAAGGAGTACTTCCAGGGGCAAAGGGAGGGACTTCTGGTGGCAAAAATTAGAGGTTAGGGGGTGGGACTTCAGGCCACAAGATGGCAACCAGGAGGTGAGGCACCTGTTAGGGGGCAGGGCTACCCTTTGGCTCTCAACAACTTGCCAAAGCTCGGTAAGCGGCCACCTGAAAGAATTTCCAGCCCCTGTCTTCGGATGTGGACAGACATACAGCATTTAAAGTCCTTCAAATGTCTTTGAAGTATTAAAATAAGCAAGCCAAGCACATATGCACCTTTTGAAGTGCTCAAAAATGGCTGAAGCACTCCCAAATTAATCCTGAAGGAAAGAGCTACTATTTAGAAGCACTTCTAAATGAGTTGCTTCAGGTTACGTATGGATGCTTTACAGCAGGGGTAGTCAACTGGGGGTACACGTACCCCCGCCTCCTAAGGCCAGGCTGGGGTGGGGCGATGGCAGTGGCGCCCCTCTGCGGGCCGCACAGGTGCCACCCAGCTGGCCAGATGCAGGGAGGCAGGGGGAGGGAAGCTTGCACACAGCAACCACTGCCACCACCCTGCCCTGCTGCTGCTTGGCATGCCATCCGTGTCCTACCGAGTGCATGCCCCTCCTTTCCCCCCACTGCGCGTTTGGTCACTGGGGGTACTTTTATTTTAAAAGGTTGAGCATTCTTAACCTTATTAGATTCAAGGTATCCCTCAATAGACCCATGGCAGCACTTGGAAAAAAAATGTTTTAATTCAATTTTTGATTACAGAAAAATAATAGAACAATTCTTCTGTTGCAGAGAACTCCAAAGACCACAGCAGGGCAAAATGTTTTTAATGTTACAGATTTCCACTTGAAATTTCCGGGTTAATCTTGTAAATCATGTTTGCACACCTAACAGTGATAATGGTGTGTGGCACCCTGCAACACCCTTGAAAGGTTCTTAAGATACCTCAGGATGCTACAACCTGATTGAGAATCACTGCTTTCTGGAATATGATAGTGGGTCCCTGGGTGTTTCAAATGCTGTCTGTCTCCAGCCTCAGAAGGCTTTATCTGCTTCTCTCTGATTTTTATGAAGAGTTATCTTTCACAGGTGAAAAAAGTATTTACTCAGCCATAGTAAATGTTATTTTGCTATCTATTGGTTCACAATTCTGAAACAGTGTAGTAGTATGCAATTCCCACCTCCGAGGCCAAAAAGCTTTTTCCTGAGTCATCTACACAGTCATTAATGAATGTAGTTACTACACATTAAGTTTAGTACTGGTATACCCAGTCATTGGGTATCCCTCAATATGAGGATGATGTCTGCTGGGGGTGGGGGTTACTGGTGAGTTTTAAGGTGGTTCCGGAGTCCAATCTGTGCTCTGCAAGTTTTTCCACAGATACAGGTGTTGCCTTGAGGAGGACACAACTGTTGGCCAGGATGTTGTGTGCTTTTCTTCCTCCTCTGCAATAGGATACTGTGGGTCTCCAGCACCTGGGGGCCAATGCTTCCATTTGTGGCCCCCACCCTGTCCATGGTCAACTGCCGAGCCCAGAAGTCTGGCAGTGAAACCAAAAGTGCTGCCAGGGAAACAAGTACCCCTGGAGGGCCTGGCCTAGCCAGCGTTCCCCCTCTCCCCCCAGGCTGGTCCCTGGGGGCATGGCCCCACGCCACCCCCCTGCCAGTATGCCATTGCTCCCCTGCCATTTCTTGGCTTCCTGAGCAAGATGGTTCTCTTTGAAATAGGCTATAGCTTGATGTATGGTGCATTGCCATTGAGACCTGTTCCCAGCCAGGACTTCCCAATTTGTAGGGTTGATGCCACCCTTCTGAAAGTATGCTTTCAAGGTGTCCTTGTAGTGCTCCTCTGCCCTCCATGGGTCCCCCTACCACGACTAAGCTGAGAGAAGAGGACTTGCTTCGGGAGATGTGTCAGCCATCCATCCGTACACAGTGGCCAGCCCAGCGGAGTTGATGTAAAATGCTCCATCTGGGGAGGAAAAATGTGCAACAAATTTACAAGTTCAGTGGTGCTAGCTAGCACCATGTCCAAAAGGGACCTGGGGATCATAAGTGACCATAAAATGAATATAAGCCACCAGTGTGATGCTACAGTTAGCAGAGCAAACAATACACTGGCATGCAACAGCCAATGCATCTCAAGCAAAACTAAGGAAGTTATTCTGCTCTACTCTACAGCTGTTTACCAGAGCACCCAAAGGGATGACAAGATTGAACAGCCACAAACTCCTCCATGACTGTTTCAGACTGGACATAAGGCTGCCCTTGACAGGCTCAGGAAATGGGCGGGTGAGAACTTGATGGTGTTTATAACTGAAAAATGCAAGGTTCTCCACCTTGGGAAGAAAAACCTGCAGCATCCTTATAGGCTCAGTCGTGCTATGCCAGCTAGCATTATGGACGAAAGGGACTTGGGGGTCATGATTGACCACAAAATGAACATGAGCCTTTAATGTGATAGTGCTGCTAGTAAAGCAAGCAAAACACTGGCTTGCATCCATAGATGCTTCTCAGGCAAATCCCAGGACGTTATTCTCCTGTTGTACTCAGCCTTGGTGAGGCGGCAGCTGGAGTACTGCGTCCAGTTTTGGGCTCCACAGTTCAAAAAAGGTGGGGAGAAGCTTGAGAGCATGCAGAGGAGAGCCACGTGCATGATCAGAGGTCAGGAAAACAGACCTTATGAGAGAGGCTGAGAGCCATGGGACTCTTCAGCTTGGAAAAGCACAAGCTCAGGGATGATTTGGTGGCTGCCTATAAGTTTATTGGGTGCTCACCAGGATCTGGGGTAATGTCTGTTCACTTGAGTGCCCCAAGGGATGACAAGGTTGAATAGTCACAAACTCTTCCAAGACCGTTTCAGGCTGGACATAAGGAAGAGCTTCTTTACTGTCTGAGCCCCCAAGGTCTGGAACAGCCTGCCATTGGAGGTGGTTCAAGCACCTAGTTTGAACACCTTCAAGAGACATCTGGATATTTATCTTTCTGGGATCCTATGACCCTTGCTGACTTCCTGCCCCTGGGGCAGGGACCTGGACTCGAAGATCTTCCAAGGTCCCTTTCAACCCTATCATTTATTAAATCTACTCAGCATTGGTAAGGCTGCTGCTGGAGTATAGTGTCTAGTTCTGGGCATCACACCTCAAGAAAGATGTGGAGAAGCTTGAGAGAGTCCAGAGAAGAGCCACTTATATGGATTAGAGACCTGAAGAGAAAGCCAAATGAGGAAAGGCTGACAGACATGGAACTGTTCAGCCTAGAAAAGAGAAGACTTTGGAGGGATTTGGTGGCAGCTTACATATATATCAGGGAAAGCATCAGGGACTAGGAAAACAACTGCTCACCAAAGCACCCTAGGGGAAAACCAGGAGCAATGTTCATAAACTCCTAGAAGGTTTCAGACTGGATATGAAGAAAAACTTCTTCATAGTTCATGTGAGCATATCGTGGAATAGACTCCCAGTGGGGGTGGTGCAGGTACCTATTCTGAAGATCTTCAAAAGGAGACTGGACGCACACCTTGCTGGGGTTATTTGACCCCAATAGTCTTTCCTGCCCAGTGAAGGGAGGCTGGACTCAATCTCACTAGGTCCCTTCCAGCCCTAAACTTCTATGGATCTGTTGCAGCTGAAGACATTAGATTCACAGCTCAGTCTTGAAGTGCCCCTTCCAACATTGCTTGATGGATACATTGTCTATGAGAAGGGTGGAGCCATCCTGTGATCACAAGGGGGTTGGGCCATTGGAACATGGCCTGTGGATGGCTTTTATGGCTTAAAAGAAGATTCTCATGTCATGTTGGTCAGCAAAACTCTGGATCTCCATGGCCTTTGCTTGTCATCAATGGTTCTTGATGTCCCATAACCTCTTTTGAACTACAGCTATGAACCGTTGGTAAGTTTTTTGTTTTTGCTGGTTGGAGGGTTCATTTTGCCAACTGTAGAACACAGCTTTCTTCTGATGGATAAGTGCTAGGATTTCCTCATTGTTCTCATCAAACCAATCTTGGTGACAGCAAGTATCCAGTTAAATCGGCACATGCCTTGTAAATAATGTTCTTAAGTTCCTCCCAATGTGCCTGGGTATTCTTGATGTCATCAGGTAAGTCAGAGAGCCTCTTGGTAAGGTGGTACTGAAGAGCTTTGCATCTAGCTTGGTCTTGGAGTGCCTTAATAATATTAAATCCCTTCCACATTACTTTCAGTTGTTTACAGTGTTGTGGTGCAAGCTGCTTGTCCATGATTGATCTGATTAAACGGTGGTCCATTCAGTAGTCATCTGCACCTCTTAGGACTTGTGATATGGACATCAGTGCGATAACAGGCTCTGACAATAATATACAGGCAGTCCTCGACTTACAACATTTTGAGTTCCAACAAACGGCACTTACGGCCTTTTTAAATGGACACCCTGTTTTAAGGTTCCAACTCAGGTTTCAACTTTATGAAGCTCAATACAGCTGCGTCCAGCTGGTAAGTCTGTTGTGGTGGAAGGGGAGGGGGCAGATGAATGCTCCAGCAGCAAAGGAGGGATTGGGGCTGGGGCAAGCCCTGCCCAGCGAGGGCATGGGGGCAGAGGACGAATGCACGGCTCATCTGAGGGGTGCAGAGATGGGGGGGCAGCCCCTACCACTGTGCTCCTGGTCCGGCAGGGCACTGGGGAGTGGCGTGCCACCAGATCTGCGTGGGGGGGGGGCAAAGCTGGGGCTTCACTGTGCTGTGCTCCAGGTAGGCGCAGCAGTGCTGGGAGTGGGGGCTATGCCCTGCCAGTGCTCGCCCACCTGGAGTGCAGCATCGTGCAGCCCTGGCCCTGGCCCTGCCCACCATGCAGATCCGGGGGCATGCCCCCCCAGACCAGTAGTGCACAGCAGTGGGAACTGCCCCCCCCCATCCCTGTGCCCCCCAGACAAGCCATGCCTTCATCCTCTGCCCCAGCTAGGCACCGCTTGCCCCAGCCCTAATCCCTCCTTCACTCCTGGGGTGTTCATTTGCCCCCTCCCCTTCTACCACAACAGACTACAGCTGTGTCCAGCTGGTAATCGAGCATCATAAAGGAACCAATCCTCCATTTGTAAAAAATAGGTTCTGAGTTACAATGTTTTGACTTACGACGCGGTTTTCAGTAACCAGTTCTGTCGTAAGTATGAGGACTGCCTATAGTCAAGAAGGTGCCGGTGATTGGAGCGTGGAAGTTTTCAAGTGGTCTTATATTTGTCACTCTGTCTGAAGATAGTGTTCATGATGAGCAAGTCATGCTCTGCACATTTTCTGAGGAGGAGGATACCATTGGAATTGACTTTCTCCACCCCCTCTTTCCCAATGGTACCACTCCAGAGTTCAGAGTGTTGCCCAGCTCTTACATTGAAGTCACCCATGAGGGATGAGCTTGTCTTCCTTGGCAGTAGCAGTCAGGACTGTGTCAAGAGCACAGTAGAACTGTTCCTTGTTGACTTCTTCATTGTCAAGTACAGGGGGCATACGCACTGATGCCCACTGGTCATGCACTGATGCATACTGGTTGTTACTGAGCTTGAGGTGGAGAGTCATAAGGTGCTTATTACTGCCCAGAGGGAGTTCTGAAAGCTGACTAACAATATTGTTCTTGATGGCCAACCCTGTGAATATGCCTCTCTTCAAGTGACTTTTCTTTCCAGAAAAGGTATAGCCACCTTCTTCTTCTTTCAGCTGGCCTTTATCTGTCCAGGTCTTGCTTAGGGTAGTAATATTGATGTCATATCCTGCAAGTTCTCCAGCTACTAACCAAGTACTAAATCAAGGCAGAGTAACCAGTGCTACTGTGCATTAGCACCTGTGAACACCTTTTTAGTGATGCTACTGCACAGTAATTTAATATTACTGCACAGTAGTGTCTTAATACTGTTTTAGACATGACACACTACTGCACAGTAGTATTAGGCTACTGCAAATTTAGCATTTCATGCAGATGTGCCCAATATGTTTCAAAATAATCCCAGATGTGTGTCCCTAAAAGGATAGCACAGGTATCCCCCCTTCCCCCAAGGCAGGTGTGCTCAAGCTCTGGTCTGTGGGCAAATGCAGCTATTGTATCTGGCCAATAGGCCCACAGGGTTCCCCACGGGTCAAGAAATTTGGCAGTGGGAGAGCAGTGGCCATTAATACAGCCACTTTCTCCCCTGCCAAATGTCCAACCCTTAAGCCCTGTGTGGCAACTGTGCCTATTTCCCCCAATGAGGCCAGGCAACCCACCCTTCTAGCTGCATCAGGGCCAACCCAAACCCTTTCCCCTCCTGCAGCTGGATTGTGGCTGGCCATGCCCCACTCCCCCCAAGCCTGAATTGGGGTCAGGCCATGCCCCCTTTCCCCTGCAGCTTGATCAGGGCCAGGCTACACACCCTCCCCCCCCCCCCCCGGGCTGAGTTTGGGCTGGGCCTTGACCCCCATCCCTCAGGGCTGGATGGGGCCCAGTCAAGCCCTCTCCCCTGCATGTCCAGATGGGGCTCCATCCAGCGTATTGGACAAAGGGGTTGTGCATCACTGCCTGAGGGAGTGCATCAGTGTTAATTTCACTGAGCCTTGATATACATAGACCCTCTTATGTACAGTGTAGTTCTCCATGTGGGGTTAGAAATGTCTGTAACTGAAGACAAGAGAGAGAAAACAGTATTTTGTCCAAAATCATTGCAACTTTACTTCCATTGTGATCAACTCTGGGTTTTTGAGAACTTGGTTTTATGATGGAACTTATTGTAGTTTCACATAATAGTCTAATCTTTGACCAAAGAGACTCCAGCAGGTCACTAACTACAAGGCAAGTCAACTGGTTCCCAGTATCATGATTTCTTGATTAAAAAGAAATGTAAAAGAGACAGCAAATGAAGCAGAAGTTTGGTGTAAGGCCTTTTTCTCCTAACCTTCATCAGCTATTCAGGAAAACTGACTGAAGGGCATCACTTGCAGGAAGTAAGAAGGCAAAAGAATTATGAAATCTTTGTGAATTCTATTCAGACCTTTTCTTCTTCCCAGAAGAGGATTTCCACAGATATGCAAAAAAGCAGAGTACAAGTGTAAAGAAAAAGATGCTGCTTAGAGAAACTTATGCCAGGAGAGGGGTATGACTTCCAAGCAGATTTGCTTCCTTCTTGATGGTACTATCTTGTTGATTGGTCTGTGTAAAAGAAGAGGAAACTAAATTACTGAGTAACATTCCTGGTTTCTCTGCTGTTACAGGACAGGGAAAGTTTTGTGAAAGCATAGATGAGAATAGTTTCTCTCAAAATGGGAATAAAATAATTCAGTCTTGTTACTCAGTAAAATAACACCACTTGCAGTTTTCTAAATAACCAGCTTTGATTTGTTACCTTGTTTGAGCTCTTATTTCAGTTCCTCTCTGCTTTTTATATTAACATACCTTTTAGCTGCATTTATGCATTTTCACTGAAGGTATGTCTTTATTGCAGAGTAAGCCCAGGAAATCAGTGCCTGGGAAAATTTGCTTAGGTAAGCAGCCACAGAGCAAAGATATTTTGGGATACTTTGTCCTCCCAGGTGCTGCATTTGCCTGTGGTCTGCTAGGCTTTCTAGGTGTCTAGCCCATAGTTATTTAGGCTGCACTAAATTGAGCGACTTTAATTCTTCCCAGTCTAACAGGGGTGCCTCTTTGGGGTCCCTGTACTGGTGGCCCCACCCACCTTCTCACCTGCCACACCTTGTTGTTAATTGATTAATAGATGTAATTAAGCAGGAGGCTGCCCATTCTCTGCCCCAATGCCAAGGGGCACTATCTGCAGCTCCATTCCTCCCCTACACTGCATCCCAAGCCTTGCAGATGGTATTTGTAAATTCTTCTTTATGTCAGGGTCTAGGCCACTGTGGGCCTACCCCTTTTTTCTCTAGCTAGGTCCATCAGTCAAATAAACAACCCACTAATCAGGGTTTGACTCCCAGGCTCTAGCTCTCAAAAAAAGAAAATCCTCACTTGGGCTTCTGCCCCTCTCCGGCACTGGCATGCCCCAAAATGCTGTTCCCTCTCTGGTACTGGGGTGGGTCCCCTATGACGCCTCCTCCATCCCCTAATAGCCTCACCCAAACCACCCGGTCTTAAACAGCAAACAAAACACAAGCCCCTGGGCTATAACATAAATTCAAACTGCCCAGCTATAACATCATCCAAGCCACACCCAGGGTATTCCAGCCCCCACCTGTACCAGAGGCTGTACCTACAGTCAGGCCTCTCTCCTTTGGTTGCTCTGGGAGAGCTCCCTCCCCCTTGGCTGCTGGCAGGGAACTGCCACCTTGGCCTCAGCCCTGGGGTTTATATGTGAACCAAGCCCTGCCCCTTCTGGTCACCTGACTGGCTGGCAGGGCTTGAGCCTTAACCGCTACTTGACCAGCTGGCCATGACTGGAAGGTTCTGGGCTTAAAGAGGCCACCCTGCCTCTTAGTAACGGGGTTAGGGTTACCTGTTACACCCAGCAAATGATGGGAGACTTTGTGTGTTATGGATACACAGTAGGAGTTGTGGGAAAGCATAAAGCAGCCTTTCTCAAGTTGCATAGATTTACACCTACCATAATGAAGTCTTAAATTAAAAGTTATCTATTTAACAAGGAAAGTGGGATGTGCAAATAGGTACATAGGAGCAAATTCATGTTGCTGTTGAAACTGCTATAACTTAGGCAATCAAATGTTTCAGGTTTTAACATAGACTTTAGTATTATATACACATAACTTCTAATTACTAAGAACACTGAGACTATTCAGAAGGTGGGTGATTGTAGATTCTCTGAACTTAGCTGTGTACTTTTATAAATGAGTTTGTGTAAGACAGGGGCGGGCAATTATTTTGGGCAGAGGGCCGCTTAATGAGTTTTGGCAAGCTATCGAGGGCCGCATGACAGGCAGCCCAGGGCAGATAAATATTAATTTACTAAATTTTGTAGGGGCCCTGCAGGCCAGATAGAATGGCTTGGCAGGCCGCATCTGGTCCCCAGGCCATATTTTGCACACCCCTGGTGTAGAACATCATTCCCTAAGGATCTTGTTGAGCAGACCTGCAATGGAATAATTTCAGATGTTCACAACTGTGCAATGAAAGCTGCTTTAAAGGATACAACCCTTCATCTAGGGCTGGCTATATGCCATCTTTCCAAGATTAGTCACTTTTGCTATAAAGCTAAATTAAAGCAGTTAGAATGTTTTTTATAATTAGGAGTGCCTTCCTCTTTCTTAGAACTCAGAATGGTTTATTCCTTTTAACTTCCCTAAAAATAATTAATTTGAGGCTGAGTTCAACTGAAAAGGGCTTCAGCCCAGAAGATATGCTGAACTTTTAAAACAGTTGTCTGCCAATGGGGGGATAGGGTAGCATTAAAAAGAAATGTACAGTGATTTTTGTAAACACAATAAAACACAATAAAAGGAAGTAAGTCAAGGTCAGTTTACTATTATATTTTTCTGTATGGCTTTGAACAGTATCAGAGGTTCCCAAACTGCTTTAGACTGTTTAGGGAATTACTTAAATAACAAAGTTTCTGGAAGGTCTAGCAAACAGGACTGTGGAATTCCAAGGTGGAGTATTCTACTTTGCTTAAATAAGAGGTCATTTTTACCTGGAAAGACCCTTTTCTGTGGACATAAATTAGCTCCCAATACACAGGCTTTACTAACTTCAGACCTAAGAGTCACTTTGTTGTCTGACTGCAAGTCTCTTGCTAATAAATAAATTAATACTGATGTTGTTTAATGAGTCAGTTTTTTCTGTGAAAAGGAGACTACCCAGAAGTGGGAGAGATTGTGAATAAGTGTCTAGCCAATGATGAATAATTCAGAGAAGAATCTCAGCTCCCCCCGTAGAAAGTGTGTGATGATGTAAATGCAAAGTAAAGGAATGAGTTCCAAGTTATATCCTAGTACACACAAAAGACAAGAATTAAACTAATGGGAAGCAAAGTAAAGGGTTGTCAGACAGCCACATTTTCCTAAATCTGCCCAGCTACTAAATCTGCCCAGATTTTCCTAAATCTGAGATTGCACAGAGAGGTCTAGTTTCTCTTAAGACTTACTTTTCCCCCCAAACCTTGTATCCTTTGACTTGAGAAGCAGATAAAATCTGGCCTATTTTGCTACACTCTTTTGAGGCAACAGTGCATTTGGCCCCTCCTATGTGTTCCCACACTGACCCCGGGAGTGGCTGGAATGTAGCTGCACAGCATTTTTGCAACCTACAGTAGGACCAAGTTCAGCACCTCTCAAGAAAGGGACTGGCTATTAGTCAGTCTATTTACCCAAGATCTGCATTCCAAACAGCCCTAAGCTGGGAACACCTGGACCTGGAAACACCTATATAGCATAAATTTCTCAGTCCTCTCCAGGTACCTAACAACCTGTTTCTGGCCAGTAAGAATTATTAGGGACCTGAGTAATGTCTACCTGAAGCCACACACAATCTAGGAGAAAGGGCTCTGAGTTGCAATAATCTTCCCCACTAGGCACTGAGATGGTTTTACTATAATGAGAGCTGGGCCACCATGGATTTGCACTAACCTATCAAGTAAGAATTAAATAGATTTTACTGTTTGTGTGTAGATGTTCCCAAAGCCTCCCTAAACAGACATTCAGCAAAATTCCTAAATCATCTTCAAGAAACTGGTGCCAGTTGGGGTATAGACCAAGCCTTTTTTTGCACTCTATTACCTTGTTGAGAGATGGGAGCTACTCGTCACTCATAACCAGGGATTTGGGTTTTCTGTTTCTCACAGAAAAACAGGGAAAAACATGGATTTTCCTATTAACTCGAGGAAAATGCAGATTTCTATTTTAACAGAGAACCCAGCAGATTTAGCTGTTTTGTAAGGAACTCTCTGCAGGCTGGCAGAGTTCCATCCTGCAAGAGGTTGTGGGGGAGTGGAAGGAGGGGGATCAGGCAGGGGGTGCCATGTGAATGTATATACACATGACCACCAGACAACCTGGAGAAGAGCTCCTGCAGGTAAGTCTGGGGGGAGCAGATTGAGTCCCTCATAGGGAGGGAGGGAGTGGGTTGGGTAGGGCTGGGCTGGAGCTGAGACTGCTGCTGCCCAACCGGGGAGCGGGGTGCATGGGGCTTGGGTCCTGGGGCCGGAATGCACAGCTGCAGGGCCCCGATGGGGAGCGGGACAGGGCTACAGGCAGCTTGTCCAGGAGATGTGGGAGTGGGGCCAGCACCCTGCCACTGTGCATACTGCTCAGGGGGCAGAGGGACCCATGCCTCCCAGATCTGTGCACAGAGGGGGGACGGGTGTGGGCAGCAGTGAGGGGCACAACCCCACATCACTGCTCCTGCTGCCTCCTTGCCAGAGTGGCATGGAGCTCACAGAGGCAAAGAGCTTACCTGTGTGGCCCCGCTCTGCCCTGCAGCGCCGGGTCACACCCACTGGGCTGCAGAGGCCCTGGGGGAGGGCAACAGAGCAGGGAGCCTGAGCCCACAGCAGGCAGCCCACACCAACACCTGCCTAGTGCACAGATCTGGGGAGCATGGGTCCCTCCTGGAGGTGCACACAGTAGCAGACCTGCCCGAGTCCGCAGCAGACAGGCGGCAAGCACCAAGGAGGGGGAGATGGGTTCCATGCTCCTCTTCACTGCAGCAGCTGCTGCTTCCTGTGAGCAGGGGCCAGGGCTCAGGTGCTGCTGCAGGGGGCTGCAGACCCAGGTCCTTGGTCCCATCACCCTGGCAGCTGGGGGCCCCCTTTGGCAGGGTTGAGGGATGCAGGGGGCTGTGGGTAGGGGATGAGGGGCACCAGCATGGCTGGGGAGGTTGTGGGGGAGTGAGGGGCACCAGCAGGGACAGGGGTGCTGTGGGGAGGAGTGAGGGGCTGGGGGCTGTGGCTTGTGTGTGAGGGTGCTGGACTGTGAGCTACGGGGTCAGGGGGCACTCTGATTTTCCTTGATTAAAAAAACCAAAATCAAATACCAAAATTTATAGGTATTTAGAATTTATTTTATTATAGTGATTGAGGCACAGGTAGGCTTCCAAATTGCTTTAAAATTGTAAATATATCAAGAAAATATTGTGTTCAACTGATACCTATATCTATAGTAGCCTTTCATTTTAATCACAGATTTGGGGGTTTCTATCAGAGATTTTTTTTTTTTTTTAATTAGGGAAAACTAAGATCCTGGCTCATAACACTACCATTATTCTCCTAGGCACAGATTGTAACTATTACCATTGTTTTTATACCAGGAAGTATTCATGCAATAAAATAACAAAATGAAATAACTACAGGACTTAAAGTACCATGAAGTTGCACCCAGGGATGATTCACCCCTGAGAAATGGGTAGCTCAGTATTTGCTGAGAAAGACTATCGATCTATGTCATAAACTGGAAGGATACTTACACAGTAGTAGGCTTCTATGTTGGCAGTAGTGCTGGAGGCGTTCCTCACAAGTAGCCTCCAGGTCAGGTGGGAAAGTAAGCAGGAGCAGCATGCATAGCCAGACCTGCGGGGTGGGGTGGGGTGGGGATTGTGTATTTCTAAAGTTCTACTAATAATCCACACCCTTGTGCTTCTGATTGTTTGAAGTAAGATGCGTTAAGAAGAGAAGCCAGGCAGTCCCTGTCAAGATGCTGTGTTTGGTAACTGTATGTTAGGAATTGTTCTGAGCAGGGCAGGCTCTTCCTTCTACAGAGGTCTGCATGGTTTTCACAACTGGGCTGCAATCATTTTTTTCCTTCTAGCTTCCTTGTATGTCATACTCTGGATGCTTGTCTGAAGGCCAAGCTTTCTGCTCAGAGGAAACATGGCTGACTGGGATGAGTCTCAGTGGTACTTAGTGTTTAGCACCTTGGATCATGCTGCCCTAGTATTATGAGAAGCCCCTCTGTGTGGCTAGAACACCTTTGGCTTTGGCAATAGCAGAATGAACCACTTAGCTCCTAAATGCAACAGCCTCCTCTGAAGTCAGTGGATTCTAATTCTGTCATCCCAATCCAGATCATCCCAACCCCAATCCCATTACTCAGTTTCTTTCCCTTCTTCTGTGTTAGTTCCTTATCACAACAGGGGCCATGTAATGACCTTAAGGTGCTCAGCAATAGCCTGAGTGTCTCAGCCTGTACAGACAAATTTGGATTTAGCCTATGAAAGCTCATGCCTCAAGTTAATCTTTAAGATGCCACTTGGCTCTCTGCCTTCTGCCTATAAGATGTAAACTGACCTGGCACCTGAACTATTGATTTACACTGTTATTGTTCCACCCACAGGTGCCCTTGTATAGACAGAAGGGCTCTAGAAAAGGATATGGCCTCTGATGATGTACTGAAAAATTAAAACTGCCTGTGCTGTTTGTACCCACTGTAAAATATGGCTAATCTGTCTCTCCATGGAGACTGATAATGCTGATTTATTACCCAGGGATGATTTAATTATCAGTAGTTAGCCACTTTTTCAACTTTTTATGAGACATTCAATCACTCCTGGATAATCAGTCATCATCATGTTGGTGTCACTGGGCATAACCCTAGGTAACTCAGAGGGATGGAAGACCACAAGTGTCGATGAAACCCTTCTGCTCTGCGCCCAGGCGAGCCAGGGCTCCCCGCCCCCCCCAATCTTTGTAACCCTTTCTTTGGCGCCTGTAATCTCCTGTCCTTCTGGAAAACAGGCGAGCTAAAACTGTTATCTGTGGAATGCAAGGGCACCGCTCGGAGAGAGAAGGGAGGAGGGAAAGGTGAGGAAGAGGGGGGCCAACTAGTGGAAAACCACTGCAGAAAATTGACCAGGGTATAAAAATACACTGTTGGAGGGCTAGGCGCGCAGGATTTGAGACATTACAGTCTCCCTGCACCTTTTACTTGAGCTCAAATAAACTCTGTCTACTTCTCCCCCCAGTGTGTTTATTTGGTGCAACGCACACCAGGCAACAAACCCAATTGTTGCCTCCCTCGGGCACCTTGTGCCGGCAACAGTTTTTGGTGCCCAATGTGGGGCTCGAGGCTAACATTTCGCCTTGCCCGGATCCCTCTTGGGGTCAACGACTTGCAGCAACTACCGACGCCCAGCGCGCACCGGTGGTTTCATCAGGGGCCTCGGCAGAGACACGGTGGTTTCATCAGGGGCCTCGGTTTGATCGACCCCGGAGGGCACAACAGTGCAACGCACTCAAATAGTGGAGAAGTGATCGTGGGCGATGGTGTGGAGCCGGTCCCTCGGACAAGGTAGGATAAGCTCAGCAGTCTGAGCATTGCCCGTTAAGACCTGGGGACGCCCAGTGTCTCCCTGTAGGTCCTGGGGACGCCCAGTGTCTCCCTGGAGTATGGGGCAGGGACAGAGTACTGTTGGCAGGGCACGGTGTACACCCTTAGAATGCATTCTGACTAATTGGAAACTGTTTAAGTCAGATTTAATGACTAAAAACAATCTTAAAAGGTTCTGTACAGTGGAATGGCCTCACTATCAACTGGAGGATCAGGAAAGGTGGCCTCCAGAAGGGTCAATTAACTACAATACAATCCTCCAATTACTCCTGTTTTGTCAGCGGATGGGTAAGTGGAATGAATATTAGTATGCGCAATTGTTTATGGCTTTACAAAATAAGACAGATATTTTGCAGAAGTGTAATTTGACTCCGACAAGATTGGTAGTTGTTAGTGTTGAGTCTCAGCATTCCCCCACAACCACTGTAATGCTAGAGTCAGTGTCCCCTTCAGCTTTAACACCTCCACCATATAAAGATCAGATGCTCCCGGTTCCAGAGATCCCTCCCTCAGTGGGATTTTATCCTTTACTTACTGAAACTGTAATAGTCCGGCCTGGGGCAGATGGGCCTGCAGCCCAGACCATGCAAGTATACACCCATGTACCTTTTAATCCGGTGGACCTGGCGGCTTTTAAGGCACAGGCTGGAGAATTTTCAACTAGCCCCAGTAAGTTTATCTCTGTCTTTGAGGGATGTTTAGCTAGTCACAAGCCTGATTGGGACGATTGTAATATCCTTATGCGAACCTTATTATCTGAAGTAGAGTGGAATCAAGTTATTTCCAAAGCAAGGGAGGAAGCGCAGCGGAGGCATGAAAGGGATCCTGTCAATGTTCCTGTTCCAGCAGATGTGGTTCCCCTAGCAGACCCTAGATGGGACCCTAACAACCCTGTGGATCATACCCGTCTTACTTCTTACAAAAAAAGGAAGGCTTAATGGGTATGTCTGTAGCACAAATCCTGGAGACTGCAAACAGGGCGTATACCCTCAGAAAGGAAGAAGAGGAAGAGACAAGTTAGAATGCTAATAGCAGCAGTACAGGCTGGAGCCAGAGAAAGGCCACAAGAAGGTGGGAGAGGCAGAGGTATAAGGGGTCATGGGTGCGGGCGCCCTGGCCCACAAGAAAGATGCCTGGGATGGAACCAGTGTGCCTTATGCCGGCGAGAGGGACACTGGAAGAATGAATGCCCAGAGAAAGGGAGAGACTGCACTCCTGTAATGGCAGCGGAAGGACAGGAGTAGGGGTGTCAGGGAAACGGACCACCCCACCCCCGGAACCCCGAGTAAAAATGCAGGTGGGGAATTCAGAAATTGATTTTTTGGTAGACTCCGGGGCAGCACGGACCGCTGTAAATCAACCTCTTCAACTTCCCGTAGCGGACTCTCTCACCGTGGCGAGTGCCACGGGAAAAAAGACTCAGTGCCCAGTGTATGCTGCTGCAGAATATGCTCTGGGAGACCGGGCTCTCTCTCACAAATTGGTCTACCTTCCAGATTGCCCAACACCCCTGCTAGGATGAGACCTGCTTTGTCGATTAGGTGCATCACTGCATTTTACCCAGGATGAAATAACCCTCGCATTGCCCCCTGAAAATGCATGGATAATGACCCTCGCGGTTGAACCCTCGGCTATGAACGCTCCCCCCGAGTGGAACCAGTGGGAAGACCGGGTATACCCTTTGGTGTGGGCAAGGGGGGTCCCTGGAAAGGCTACACATCAAACCCCCATTAATATCCAACTACTGCCGGGAAAAGGTCCAGTACGAATCAAGCAGTACCCAATCAAAAAGGAAGCCAGAGAGGGACTGCAGGAGACTATAGACCGTTTCCTAAAGTATGGCATACTGCAAGAGTGTCAGTCAGCCTGGAACACTCCTATCTTGCCTGTACTAAAGCCTGATGGCACATATCGACTGGTGCAGGACCTAAGGGCAGTTAACGAATGAGTTAAAACTATTCATCCCCTTATCCCAAACCCGTATACCTTGCTGGCCTCCATAGGGGGGCAGTATACTCATTTCTCAGTTCTTGATTTGAAAGACGCTTTCTTTACGATTCCAGTTGACCCCCGTCTCAGGAGATATTCTCTTTTGAATGGAAGGACAGAAAAAGGGTTAAGAAACAACTTTGTTGGACAGTATTAGCCCAGGGATTTAAGAACTCTCCTACCCTTTTCGGCCAGTCCTTAGCTAAAGACTTGGAGGAGTGGAATAATGAGCATGAAGTTCTCTTGTTACAATATGTGGATGATTTATTAATTGCTGCTGTAGATTTAAACTCTTGCCTTAACGCCACTGTAAGCCTCCTGAACTTTATTGGACTTTGAGGATATCGGGTGGCTCGAAATAAAGCTCAAATTGCTCTCCCCGAAGTACGATACCTGGGATTTCACATAAGACAGGGGGAGCGCCAGCTTTCAAGCGAGCGAAAGGAGGCTATATGTTAGGTTCCCACCCCAAGCAACCGTAAGCGGCTCAGAGCGTTTCTCGGCATGGCAGGTTTTTGCAGAATATGGATCCCTGAATTTAGACTATAGGCAAAACCACTATACGACTGTGTAAAAGGAGCAAACCATGACCCCTTTTATTGGACTTCAGAAGCCGACAAGGCATTTAAAATACTAAAAAGGAAACTAATGGAAGCCCCCACCCTGGGTTTACCGGACCTTTCTAAACCTTTCCAATTGTATGTGCATGAATGAAAAGGGATGGCTCTGGGAGTGCTTACTCAATTGTTGGGGGCGTGGAAACGTCCCATTGCTTATTTCTCCAAACAGCTTGATCCAGTTGCCAAGGGATGGCCAGCGTGTTTACGAGCAGTTGTGGCAACTGCCCTAGTACTTGAGGAAGCTGAAAAGTTAACGCTGGGAGGAGTCGTGCAGGTGTATACCCCTCATATGGTCCAGGCTCTGCTAGACGCAAAGGGGGGTCTCTGGCTCACCCAGGCTCGAGTGGCTCGGTACCAAGCTAAGCTGTTGGAGAACCCTGAAGTGACTCTGCAAACCTGCCCCTCCCTCAACCCGGCTACTCTCTTACCTGAAACGGAAGAACAAGAGCATGATTGTTTAGACATCATAGATGCACATTACTCCAGCCGTCCAGACCCACAGGATCGGCCACTTCTGAATGCTGATTGTGAGTGGTACACTGATGGCAGTAGCATTGTTGTAAAAGGGCAAAGGAGGGCAGGTTATGCTGTTGTGACCCTCTATGATGTTGTTGAGGCCAAGGGTTTGCCCACCGGAACATCTGCTCAACTTGCTGAACTGGTGGCCCTGACCTGGGCGCTAGAACTGTCAAAAGGGAAACGGCTCAACATCTATACCGACTCTAGGTATGCTTTTGGAGTACTGCATGCCCATGCTGGCCTATGGAAACAAAGGGGACTGCTGACAGCCCAAGGCTCCCCAGTGAAGTATGGACCCCAGATTCTCTGACTCCTGGAAGCTGTTCAACTTCCCTTGGCAGTGGCAGTAATGCACTGTAAGGCGCATCGGAAAGAGGATCAAGACGTAGCCAGGGGTAACACCCGGGCGGCCAGAGAAGCTAAAAATGCTGCCGCCCTGAGGACACCAAGACCTGCTGACACCCATATGCATGCCCTCATTCCATCAGTGGGGGAGCTCCTGGATCCCCAGTACTCGTACAAATTAGACCCTCAAGTGTCATCTATCAAAGATCTGCCAGGAGGCCTCTCTGCGATGGCCCAATGCTTTGCCCCTTGCTCTGCTTCGCATCCGTGCCCTCCCCAAGGGAAGATTAGGGCTTAGCCCCTTTGAAATTATGTTTGGAAGGGCATGGCCTATGAACGGGACGCCAGTTTTAGCAGGGGAGTGGGAAATAGGATGTAATATTTTGTCACGGTATATGTGCTCTCTGTCTGCTGTTCTTTCTTCTCTCCATAGGTACACTAAAGACTTGCAGCCTCTTCTGCTGGATGCTCCAGTCCATGTGTTACAGCCGGGGAATTCCGTGCTCATTCGTACCTGGAAGGATGAGCCCCTCCAAGAGAAGTGGAAAGGACCTCACACTGTCCTAGTAGTTTCCCACACAGCGGCAAAGGTCGATGGACACAAGAACTGGATTCATCACGAGACCGATTTGGTATGAGCTTTCTCCCGTCATATGGAGTGGGCCGGTTAGCCAAGCTGTATCGTCAACTTTCTGCGTTTCTTACAAAATTTGCCAATGACACTTTAGCTATTGAAAAGAGCCTTAACTCCGAGATTTATCAACTTCGTTTATTATCTCTTCAAAACCGTCAGGCTCTAGATTATGTTTTAGCATCTCAGGGGGGTATGTGCTCTAATTGGGAACGAATGTTGTACTTATATCCCAGCAAATTCCCAAGGTATTAACAAACACATTTTGTCAGCCGAACAGGCTTTTGAGCAGTGGAAGAGTCAGGAACGTGAACCCACTGTTTTTGGTTCTCTCTGGAGCTGGTTGCCCAACCTCGGAGGCCTAGGAATGGGCATCTTTCACCTCCTGGTCACCGGTGTTGTGTTGTGTTTAATTACCCTGCTCTTATTTGCAATGCCCTCCTGCGCAAAGTCTGTGTATCCCCCTCCCCGAGCGCTTCACTATACCCCTGCATTGAAGATCCCAATCCCCAAACACTCAGTCGCTTTTTATCTTCAGAATATGAGAAAACTCAGCCAAAACTTTGTTGAGTATTCTCAAAGGGGGGAGTTGTTGGTGTTACTGGGCATAACCCTAGGTAACTCTGAGAGACGGAAGACCACGAGTGTCGATGAAGCCCCTCTGCTCTGGGCCCAGGCGAGCCAGGGCCCTGCCCCCCCCAATCTTTGTAACCCTTTCTTTGGCGCCTGTAATCTCCTGTCCTTCTGGAAAACAGGCGAGCTAAAACTGTTATCTGTGGAATGCAAGGGCACCGCTCGGAGAGAGAAGGGAGGAGGGAAAGGTGAGGAAGAGGGGGGCCAACTAGTGGAAAACCACTGCAGAAAATTGACCAGGGTATAAAAAATACACTGTTGCAGGGCTAGGCGCGCAGGATTTGAGACAATACAGTCTCCCTGCGCCTTTTACTTGAGCTCAAATAAACTCTGTCTGCTTCTCCCCCCAGTGTGTTTATTTGGCGCGACGCACACCAGGCAACAAACCCAATTGTTGCCTCCCTCGGGCACCTTGTGCCGGCAACAATCATATTACTATATTTTGCATAAGACTAGAAACAAGGGTTTTTTGTGATGTCTCTTACTGGGCTAACTGCATGAAGAAGGATGCTTTGTGCTCAAAAGCTTATCCAACAACACTCCCACCTACACAGTTGGTTTACATCACAAAAACATTTTCCTCTGGACCATTTCCTGAACCATCAGAGCTATTTGAACACTCCAATGCTATTCTGTTTGCATGTCATATGGAAACACAAAGAATTATTCTTGACATGGTGTAGGTCAGGAATAGGCAAAAATACAGCCCATGGGCTGTATCCAGCCCACCAATTGAGCTGGTGGGCCAGACAGAATCAATTGATGGGCCCATTGGTGGTGGCTCTAGCTGTGGCCTCTGTTGGCGTGGCAGGAAACACTGGATGGAAGCAGTCTCGCCTGTCTGCCCAGCACTGGATGGAAGCCTGGGAGATGGGGTCTGACCCTCTGGTGCCAGGCCAGTGGGTGGCACTGCTTCTGCTCGGTATCCCCAGCTATGCCAGCAGAGGCCAGAGCCCTGCCCACTCACCCAGCACTGCATGGCAGGGGTCTGCACAGTGGGTCAGGGGGTAGGCCAAGATACAGAGGCATTCAACCCCTCCACAGCCCGGTTCTGCAAAACTGTGAATGCCATGGCCCCACCTCTGGCACAGTGCAACTCTCAGCCCTGTTCCTGCCTTCTGGGATTAGTCAAGCCAGGCAGCCAGGGGGTGGGAAGGAGTGGAGATAAGATGCTACAGCCCCTGGTGGGCTCATGTTCCCACTCCTTCTGCTGCTCTGGTGCTAGCCTCAGCCAGGCTGCAGGGAGTTTGGTGTGTGTGTAAACACATGTGTGAGCTTGCACATGGCCCTCAACAGTTTACCAAAACTTGACCCTCCAGCCCAAACAATTGGCCACCCCTGGCATAGGTAAAAAGCTGTGACCTGTGTCTTGGTTGTGTTTGCACAAAGCTGGTTCTTATTGTAGCAATCTGAGAGGTTGTACAGTGTGCATGTCAGTCTGTTTTTGATGGTGGTGAGGTCCTTCTCTTGCAATGTGATGCATAGATCACCAGCATATATGAAGCTCCTCATATTACTCTGTATGGGTTGGTCATTGGTATCTATGTTAAAAAGGATCAGTGCTAAGACACTACTCTGTGGGATGCTGTTTTGTTGTCTTCTCAAGTGGCTCTGTTTCTTGCACAGTTCTAAGTAAAAACATCTGTTCTTCAAAAGAGATCAGATGAGCTGCACTAGATGGTAGCCATGTGTCATATTGTAAACTTTGGCAAGCAGGTTTTGGTGGTTAACTGTGTTGTATGCTGTTGATAGGTCTTCAAACACAGCACCTATTATCATCCCTTTCTCGAATTCATCTTCTATATGCTGGGTAATGTTTAGTTTGGCCAGGGCAGGACTTGCCTGGTCTAAATCTGGCTTGTTCTGGTATTAGATATTGTTCAATATGAGGTGAAAGGCGATTGAGACTAAGGTGTTCATAAGCTTATAAATGGCACAGAAATAACATTGGCCTAAGGTTCTCTTTCCTTGGCTTTAATAGAGCTATTACATGGGCCTGTCCCCATAATTTAGGTATTCTAAGGGTTGATGAGCAATTGTTAAAAAGGTGTAATACCCATATTTGGTTGTGGAACCAAAGTGTTTGATCTGCTTCATGCATATGTCATCGAGTCGAGTTGCTTTGTTGTTCTTCAAGTGACTTATTCCAACACTTGAATGATGGAATTTGAAATGAACTTGATTTCATCCATTGTGTATGGCATGCTAAAATGATTTTCCTCCAGATCAGCTTGCTGTCTAATCCATATTTTAGGCTATTTTTGCTGTTGAAAAGTTGGTGAGCTATGTGGTTGGCTGTGGTGTTTCTTTGGATCGTTACTCAGATTGCAAATGGTTAACCATGCTTTCCTGCTAGCGTGGAATCTTTGATCAATTCTTTCCATTTCCATTGCCTTTCTTCTTGGATCTTATTAGTTAGGGTTGTTGTTACACAAATTGCCAGTTGTTCAAATCATGAGCGGGAATTTATGAGAGGGATAAGGAAAAGTGCTGCATTTATTGATTAAGCACTTAATACACCTCCCCCCCCCACATTCATACCCCAATTTTTGTTCTGTGCTGGTATACGTTACCAGTCTTATCAGTGCCTGGATCAACATAGCAGCCATCCAAGTTGATCCGAGTGGGAGCTGGGCTCCTGCCAGTCCATCTCATCAGATGAACCAATGCTCTAGGATGACATGCAGAACAAGACCCAAAATGGATATGTCTTGCCCCATCCTTTGGGCTTTTGCTGGGCTATCACTGTGTTTTTTCTTGAAGGTCGATTGTCGTTGCTCTCGTGCTGTTCTGGGGCAGATTCTTCTTGTTTGGTCTTTTATTGTCTGCATTCTTCAATCAGTCACCAGCTGATGTTTTCCTTTTCCACAAACATACTTTTACCCATACAGCATACAAAAAAGTAAAAAGGTTGAGCACTTATGTCAAACTACAGAGCAATACAAAATGGAGTTTCTTAAGACAATGCAAAACTCAAGAAAATTCATAAGATTAAAAGCAATAAGCAAAAGTCTATGTCCATGTTATTTACCTAACATCAAGGTGGTATTCTTGCTATTTGCGTAACACTGTCCCTGCCACAATAGTGTCTTCTGAGAAAGGATCTCTTTAAAATATTTGCTGGTATTTTTTGTGTTTGACTGCTAGTATGGGAGTAAGCTCTGGAATATACTCAGTTTTGATCCTCAAGCTATATACCTCTTGGAGGTTTTGCACAGTGCACTCATGAAGAGGTTGTAGCTTTCCAAAACTGTTTCAATGTGTTTTATGTTTTTGTAGGGGTGCACTGATAAATATTTCTTGGCCGATACCAATAGTCAATGTTCAACCAACCATATCAGCCAATACCAATCCAATAACTGATGTTTAGTAACAGTGAAAGGCATTTTAAACTACTAACATAAATAAACCTTTTTTGTTTGTTTTGCATTTCTAACACACACACACACACACACACACACACACACACACACACCTGCCTACTCCAGCCCTCGATGAGGAAGGCAGTGACCACCTTATTCCCATGCACGTTGCCCCTTCACTTATGGCTCCTACCTGCAGCCCTGCTTCCTGTGCAGCCTATGCTGCTGCCCCAGGTGGGCAGGGCAGATCTTCTCATGGACAGTGATGCTGGGCACATTTGGAGCCCCAGAGCATGCTGCTGCCTCAGCGCTGGCAGGCCCTGCACAGCTGAGCTCCTGTGGCTGCTGGGAAGAAGTTGCTTTTGCAAAGGTGCCCGGCGGAGTGGAATGTCCCTCACACAGCATCTTACCCCATCCACATGCAGCCCAGTGCCTCCATGGCAGCCTGAGCACTCAAGTCCGTGCATCAGCAGCACCAGGATCCCGTAACAGTCCCTTTGTTGCTGAGTGCAGTGCCCTGTGACTGCTCTCTAGTCCCTCATCCCCCTCCCACTGTTCTCTGGGACCTGTAGTCTACCATGGGCTCAGGCCGATGGCCGGGCATGGAGACCAGACTACGCTCTCCAGGGTCCTCTGAGCACACAGCTGTAATTATCTACTACAACGACCAAAAAAAGCCAATAGCTGGTAATGTAATTTCTCCTTTTATTGGTGCTGATCTGATAGCCACCTGATATATTGGTGCACCCCTACTTTTTTTGTATAGGTCTTTAGAAAAGCCTCTCCAGTCTGCTTTTAAAATTGAAGCATCTGCATATTAGTACTATAGTTGGAGTTGTGGCTACTGTGACATTGATAGTGATTGGTCTGTGTTATGTGAGGAGAATGGGTTCCAATACATCTATTTTGCACATAAACTTCTACATTGCTTTCAGCAAAGGTGAGGCTTAGATTATAGCTTTGTTTCCATTTGGAGCTAGTCAAAGCCCTGGGTAGCTTTGAGTCATGGATCAGGCTTAGGTGCTGTGCCTCAGTCTGCATCTTGACAAAGTTTTCATTCTCATTGTTTTTACTGTAACCCCATGTGTCACTGTGGCTATTAAAGTCACCAATGATCACGCATGTTTTTTCATGGTCTAGGTTTCCTAGGCTCACACAGGCAAAACGTTTCCCCGGAGGCTTATAAATGGATGCTTTTGAGAAGTTGTTCATATCAATCATCAAAATTTCAATGTCATTTTGTTCTGTCATCGATGTTGTATTGATGATGAGTTTTGGTTTTATGAAGATAGTGCTGCCATATTTCTCATGCTGCCTTTCAATGGCTAATCTCATCCCAGGGATCAATGGCCTTGCTGTTTGGCCCTCTGTGTGTCTCCAGGAGGTAGAACATACAACCACCGTAGTTGGTGCAAATCCTGGAAAGAATGCCCTATTTGACTTCTGAGTCCCTCTAGGTTTACAACGATGGTTGTCAGTACCGCCCCTGAAAAAAGCCCATGATTGTGACACAGCAGGTCAACCTGTTGCAAGTTTGCATTATATACATTCTGAGATTGTTGATGACTAGGTCTCAGCAAAATTTGCATGTTCTTTGGAATCTACATTGATTAATTAATTAACCAGTTAATTGTGCAATATCTGTCCTATGTAGAGGTGGCCTAATATAGTCTTAAGACTTCAAGGACTCTGATTATTACTGCTTGATGCCTAAATTTCATCATCAGTATGACAGAGGTTATTTTCAGGAGTACAGCCAAAAGCCAATGTTGCCAGCCTTGGCGGCTAAGTTCCAGAAGTGGTGCTAAGCAGATGGTTCAAAATCTGTTTCTGAGTGACTATAATGTGAAACTTTGCAAATGCTGTCCAAATTAGTTGTCAAAGTAAAGGAAGCCATTAAACAACATTAAACAAAGCACAAGGCCCAAAAGGAGATGAGAGAAAACCATACAATAAATAACTCATATAAACTATATCATAGCTTTATCTTAAAGTAGTAGTAGCAGTGATTGATGTAACCAAATATATTAGATGTTATTTTGCTATAATAGATATATTTTTGTTAAAATGCTTAGATAATGTGTAAAAACAAAAATAGCTTTGTCAGAAAAGACCATAAAGTTAGGTAAAGAAGAAATAGGAACAGCCTTCCACAATGTGGAAGGAAAGGAAATAAGAAACACTTTCTCTTTCCCAAGGATACAAATCCCAACTTATTGACACCTTCCAAGCCCATGAGAGATATGGTTCAGTCTAGTTCCAAAACTTTCAGTGAAACAAAGAAATTTAAATAAATCAGAGCTCATTTATTTAAATACTAAAACCAGCCATCTATAAATATGTGGCAAAGGCAGGAGAGAAATTTGAAGAATCAGCAAAGTCAAGAAGACCTGCTGCCAATCTGCATGCAACTCTTCTCCCACATCTTGAGTCACCTCAGCTGATAGGTGAGGTTCGATATTGTGTTGTTGCAGGTAGCCAGGTAGGCTTTGGGATAAAAGTTTGTTACCATGTTTTAAAGTGCAAGCAAATAAAAGTTCAGGCTGTAAACCTGTTTCTGCTTCTTTTATCCGTAGCCGACCAACAAAGTTACCTCTAATCTGGGTAACACCTGGAAAATCAGTCCAAACTTCTGTAAGACAGCTATATGAATCATCAGGATGTTGTAATTGTGAATCCAACAACTGTGAGCACATCAGGGATTCTAAAGTGATCAGTATTTCTGATCAGAATTTAGCAAAAAACAAGCTATAATGTTGCAGCAACATTGATAATGATATATCAACACAGGGGGAGAGCTTTTACAGGGATGTCATATTCTTAAAGGAGCATCAAATTTAAATGTTTTAAACATTAATTAATTTAAATTTGTTTAATTTAAAATAAATACTCCATGATACTACCAGTGGAATAATTTGGTTCACAGCCATAATGTCTTCATTAGCACATTCATCCAGAGTACTGCTGGAAGGGCATCTGCTGCTGAGGGTGCTGTGAGTGTGGTGGGCACCTCTGTTGTTCAGGGGTATGGCCTTCAGCATCAGTAGGACAGTGAGGATCTCAGAATAAGGATGGGATGTGGGACATTCATACCAGTGCTAAAGCCCCTGCAGTTCATCAGCACATGGGGCACCTAGTCAAGGCATGCACCTTCACAGTATTCCCTGATTCCAGCCATGCTGTGATCAAATATGTTAAGCTACAGGTCCACAGTGTGCCAGGGCCTCATTCCCAATCACTGAGAATTTCTAGAGCATCTGACTGAGGCCTCACATACCAGAAGACAATAAAGCATCTGTGCATTGTCTTATCTGCCCCTTCAAGTCTTTAACCTGGCATTGTGAACTTCCCTCTACTTTCCTCAGAGTGCCCCATCTGTCAGTCACAGCACAAAGGAAGCTGCCCCTATCCCAGCATGGCAGTGTCAAGTCACTCCTCCTGAGAGGTACAGCAACTGCCTCCTAAAACAGTGACTTCTCTCTCTGGAAAGCATCAATGTGCTTTAATTCATTCATACCAATATGCACTAGCATCCTGTCCTGCACCCGTTTAGTTCTCTGACTCTGGACTTCCAATTCTCCACTCAGTATTTTTATTTCTGCTGAGAGCAGAAGCACCAAAGTACAAGACAACTTAAATACCAGATTGTGTATTACCAGTGCACCTTTCATTATCTTGAAACCCAGCCCTTCTAATCAGTTGGCTAAGGAGCCAAACAGGGTGGCGGCTTTGCCCTACCCTCTCTCTATTAGTTATGGGAGGGTTTTTCATCTAAAGCTCTGATTTCAGAACTGATTTAACTCACCAATATGAACAGTGACCCAGTGTGGTTCCCTCCCAAAGCCAGCTGGTGAGATGCAATCACTTTTCCAGGGCTGTAGGAAGTACATGAGCTTGTGTTTGTTGCATTTATTCCCTGTTGTACTGGCAACCTTGGGTGTCCAAATAGGTGCCTTTTAGACTGATCTTTTGGGGGAAGATCCTTGCTTGGGCAGCATCATGTCAAGTTCAAACTTGACCTTAAAAGTAACTCCAAAACTGCTGGCTCCTAGAAAGGACTCCCCTCATTCCCTCCAAATGTTGCAGTGCAGAAACTGCTGTTCCATCCTCTTCATCCTACCCACTCCCCTGTGCATGCCCCAACTCCATTTCTTGACAATTTCATTACATGTCCCATTACATCCCCTTCCTGCCTCCTCTTCCTTGTTCCTTGACCACTTAACTTCAGAAGACAGAATGGTGTCTTTCTTGAGTGCAGCCTGGCTTCCTGCCCTTCAGGAGAAGAGAGAAATGGGAGGGAGATGACAGTACTAGGGCAGTCTTACTTCCAGGTACAAAATCCCAGGGAAAGGGAAGTCATCTCTTTCCAATGGAAGACTTTCCTTGCCAAGAGTGGACTTTGTTGCTTGGATTTCAGTGAGATATTTTAGCTCCTCCCATTATTTGCAGTAGCCAACAGAGGCCATACAGCAGAAACTCTGAAATGACAAGCAGTAATATAGGCAGACAAGGTTCTGTGGGTGAATCTGATATCTTTTATTAGACCAACTTAAATAGTTAGAAAAAATGTTTTTTGGTAAGGTTTGGGTTTCAAAACCCTTCATCGAGCTGAGGAAGTTTCTGCAGTTGGTTCCTGGATGGAATGAATAGTAAAGAAGCCAGAGGCTGGGTTGGTATGCATATGATACCCTAGAAAGATACCTTACTCTTAATGAGATCTTCCCAGAACCACCCATCTTAGGCTTCAAACAACCACCAAACCTTGCTAACCTCATCACCAGAAGTAAACTTCTTCAGGCCCAAAACACACTGAATGGATCCAAACCATGCCACGACAAGAAATGCAAAACCTGTCAACACATCTCCACCACCCCCACAATTACTACACCCCACAACAGAGCCATCAGCATTCCCAGATCTTACAGCTGCACCTCCAGAAATGTAATACATCTCATCTAATGCACCAAATGCCCTGATGGAAAATACGTAGGAGAGACCAGACAACAACTGCATTCCCAAAATGAATGCTCACTGGAAATCTATCAAAGACAGGAATACCCAACTACCTGAGGGGGCACATTTCTCACAAGACCACTCTCTCTCCAATCTCTCAGTTCTAATCCTCAAAGGAAACTTACAAAACACTTCTCAGAGACGAGCCTATGAACTCCACTTCATCAACCTCCTGGACACAAAAAATCATGGACTAAATATGGACATGGGATTTATGACACGTTATAACCTGCCTGACATCTGACTCCCCAGGTACCTCTCCACTATTCAGCTGCTACTTTCACACCCCCCACCCCCGTCTCTCCCCCTCCTGCCCAGCCTGTCCCTCACCTACTGACTTCTTTACATGTTCACTGACTGCCTGTCTCACATGCATACCAGCCCAGCCCTTTGGCTTCTTTACTATTCATTCCATCCAGGAAGAGCACACACCAACTGCAAAGAGTTCCTCAGCCTGATGAAGGGTTTTTAAACCTGAAAGCTTGCCCAAAAAATGTTTCTATTTAAGCTGGTCTAATAAAATATATCAGATTCACCCAAAGAACCTTGTCTGCCTATGTCCTTAGACCAAAGTGGCTACAACCTATACCCCTGTAAGCAGAAATATAAACACTTATCACCAACAAGCTCCATACAGATTCAGAGGGTGTGTCTGAATTCACTGTCCACTGCTGTGAAGCTTCCAGTGTCCAAATTGTCACTGGGAGCCACTGTGCATGTGATAAAGGGCTACCTGTACACATACAAAATACAAGCTAGAGAAAATCAGGGACCTCTAGGTTAGCTATTGCTAAGCAAGGCATGAAATCCAGTCTCACCCATTAAGTTATGGAATTATTAATTAAAGGCTTTCAGTGAAACCCAAGAATCCCTGGTTCCTTAGTAACAGTGTCAGGAAACTCCTCCTGAGGTTCTGGCTGCACTTCCCCCTGTATCTTTCCTTTTATGCATTTTATCTGCAATTGCACCAGGGCCTGGAACCTCCTAGTCAACTTCCTCCTGGTTCTGGCCAAACTTGCCATCTACCTGACCAGGAAGGAGTCTCTGGCTGTGGGGAGCCTGCTGAATGTGAGGCCATTTTGCCATCCATTCTCCACTTATGTCTCCAGGCAGTTTCACTGGGCAGCCTCCACAGGCTTCTTCGACATGTTTGAGGACCAGTGGGTGCTGGTCAGTGTGCCCTCAGAAATCTCATTGTTAACCTCTGAGCATTGCTCCCATCCCTGTTTTTTCATTTGTTGAACCCCGTATTCTGTTGTTACACATTTGGTGGCCTCTCTGTAACACAGGGAGGCTTCCACAGTTTCTTTGCATAACCAACAGTGCAGTCCAGCAGGCTGCTAACCCAGGAAGATACAGCATTGTTTTCAGGTTACATGTGAATTACTCCCTACCACATTGCTGCGTCTTAGCTCTTCTAGCAACTAGAAAGCAATGCTCATAGAGAATGTCATGGAGCTAGCTCTTCAGCTTGCCAGGTGAAACTCCAGTCCACCTTGCTCCTTGAAGTCCCAAGCATTAGAAAATGGCAGTTCAGCCCATGAAAGCTTGTGCTATATAGGTATATTTATATCTACTTTGGTTAGTCTGTAAGGTGAAAATCTACCCTGCTTTCAGCCCATGACTACTTCCTTTGCCCTGTAATCACCTCCTCAGCACATAGGCCCTTTTTATGCCAGGTAAACAAAACAAACCTCAAGTCAACTGTCTGGAGGAACTGTCTGTGAAGGAAGCAACCTTTAGGAAAGGAAGGCAGAACAGTCCTCTTCTCCACAGCCCCCTAAAGTAGCCCAGAAATAAACACAAGCAGGACATATTATCTTCTTGTGAACTGCCCTGGGCTGGGTGGCAGGGAGGCTATTTTTGGCTTTCTTTTTAAAGCTTTCTTTAAGGTCTTCCCTTCTCTGCCCAACCCCAGGCTTATTTGCCACATATGGTAACATTGGCCTTCTGCCCACAGAACAGCAGTTATCTCCCACTGTTAATAGAGCAGGCTATTGGATATGGGCTGATTGAACTTGTGGGACAAAGAAAAAGAGAAATGGACTATTTATTCAATATCTTCATTAACGCTCTGGAAGATGAGATGGCGTGCACCCTCAGCAAGTTTGCAGATGACACCAAGCTGCGGGGTATAGTAAATACGCTGGATGACAGGGCTAGGATTCAGAGAGACCCAGAGAAATTGGAGGATTGGGCCAAAAAGGAATCTCATGAGGTTCAGCAAGGACAAGTGCGAAGTCCTGCACTTAGGATGGAAGAATCCCATGCACCAGTACAGCTTGGGGAATGACTGGCTGGGCAGCAGCTCTGCAGAAAAGGACCTGGGGGTTACAATAGACAGTAAGATGGATATGTCAGCAGTATGCTCTTGTTGCTAGGAAGGCTAACAGCATACTGGGCTACATTGGTAGGAGCACTGCCAGCAGATCAAGGGCAGTGATTATTCCCCTCTATTTAGCACTGGTGAGGTCAATCTGGAGTATTGTGTTTGGTTTTGGGCCCCCCGTTACAGAAAGGATGGGGACAAGTTGGAGAGAGTTCAGCAGAAGGCAACGAAAATGGTGAGGGGGCTGGGGCACATGACTTTTGAGGAGAGACTGAGGGAACTGGGCTCTTATTTATTCTGCAGAAGAGAAGACTGAGGGGAGATGTGATAGCAGCCTTCAACTACCTGAAGGGTGATTACAAAGAGGATGTTCTAGACTGTTCTCAGTGGTACCAGATGACAGAACAAGGAGCAATGGTCTCAAGTTGCAGCAAGGGAGGTTTAGGTTGGATATTAGAAAACTTTCTCACTAGGAGGGTGGCAAAGCACTGGAACAGGTTACCCAGAGAGGTGGTGGACTCTCCATCTTGGAGGTTTTTAAGGCCTAGCTTGACAAAGCCCTGGCTGGAATGATCTAGCTGGGGATGGTCCTGCTCTGAGTAGGAGGTTGGACTAGATCAGTGTTTCTCAACTGGTGGGTCACAGTCCAAAAGTGGGTTGCAAGAATATTTGAAAGGGTTGTGACAAAGTCACAGAAAAACCCATGGAAACATGGATTTCCCCTTGCAGGCTGGCAGCATTCCAGCTTGCAAGTGGCTGCCTGGGACAATTGGAGGCAGTGGGGGCATGTGCATCTGCACACGCAGGCGCACGGGGCCAGCATACAGTGAAGCCAGGTCGTGGGAGCAGTCCCAGTCACTGGACACAGACAGGTAAGTGTATTGGGAGTGGAAGATGGAAGTCCTGGGGACTGTCCTGAGGGCTGTGTGTGTGTGCACACCGGTGCTGGGGACGATGGCTGTCTGTGGGGCTGCAGCAGGGCAGGGGAGCAGTGGGGAGAAGGTGCCTGGCCCTTCAGCAGGGAAGGGAGGAGGGGGTAGACCTTTTCAGCAGGGAACTGCATGCCTGGGTTGGTGGGCAGTGCCCATACACACAGGGGCCCACACTTGTTGCTCATGCTCTGGCCCAAGCAGGACAGAGGCAGCTGGGCATCCCCTCTGGCAGGGCAGGGGTGGCAGGGGACTGCAGGTTAGGAGTGAGGGGCACCACTATGGCCCAGGGGGCTGTTGCCTGGGTGTGAGGGGCACCAGCAAGTCCAGGGGGCCATGGCTTGGGGGTGAGGGGCACCAGCAGGGCCTGGGGGGACAGAGGACTGTAGGTCAGTCTCCAGCAGGGCTAGGGGGGTGTGGGTTGGGACAAGCCATTGATCTTGGCAAATGGGTCCCAGTACGAAAAATGCTGAGAACCACTGGATTAGATGAACTCCTGAGGTCCCTTCCAACCCTGGTTTTCTATGATTCTATAACTGGAGTGAAGGTCACAGGTTCAAAACAAGGGTACCAAGGAGGAGACACTGAGCAGGGCACCAGACAGTGCCCACTGGCCTTTGAACAGGTCTGGGGATCCACTGGGTGCTGCGTGGTGAGACTGCCCGGAGGGATGCCTGGCTTGGCTGGGGCCAGGAGGAGGCTGACCAGGTCCTGGGTCCTGAGGAATGCATAAATGAAAAGGTGTGAGGCGGAGTAGCCAGAACCTCAGTAGGAGGCTGGAGAAGACTCCGCAAACCTCGCCAAATACAGCTGGCGCCCCAGGCAGCAGGGGAAGAGTGACAGGCAGAGCCCGACAGCCGGCACCCCCGAGCGCTGCCAAGTTTCCGCTCGTCCCCGGGGTTGCTGGAGCCCGGGCAGCGCCTGGGCCCGGGGCGAGGAGGTGCGGGCAGCCCGTGTGGCTGGGGCGGGGCGCCCCTGCGGGGCGAGCCCGCGGCGGGGAACCGGCAGGGCCGGCCCTCGGGCGGGGCCGCAGGCGGAGAGGGCAGGCGGGCAGCCGGGGCAGGGTGGCGGGCTGACGGCAGCGCCATGGTGCTGAGCGTCAGCGTGAAGCGGGTCAGCCACCTGCCGGGGAGCGGCGACAGACAGGTCCAGCTCAGCTTCCGAGGTGCGGGGTCGCCGGGCCGGGGACCGCGGGCTCGGGGCGCCGCTGCCCCGTGCGCCGCTCGCGCTCCGTGCCGGGGCACCCTGCACTCCCCCGCGCCGGCCGGCCCAGGGCCTTGCAGCTGCGCGGCGGAGCCCCAGCCAGCCCCGCGGTCGAGGGCACATCCCTGCGGGCTGCCCGTGCCGGGGTGCGGCGCGGAGGGGCCAGGCCTAGGGCTCCGGTAGGCGCGGTGCCCCCGGTGGGGCCGGGCCGGCCGAGGGGGAAGCAGCCTGCTGCGAGCATGTCCTGCAGCCTGAGGACATGTCTGCCTCGCTGAAGGAGTCCCGCAGTCCCGCCGGGTGCCGCGTGCTTGGGTGGCTTGGCTGAGCCAGGGAGGAGGCTGCGCCTGGCCCTTCACATCTGCTCCTCTTGCGCCCAGGTTCCACTCAGAAGACCAGGAAGGTTCGCTGCGCCCAGGGCCAGGACGCCGTCTTCGGCGAGGTAATGGAGCAGCCTGCTGGGTCTGCCAGGCCTCACCCTGCTAAGGGAGCCCGAGCTTCCCCCAGTTGGGTTTAGGGTTACAATATTTCCAGTTCTAAAAAAGAGGACACCTGGCAGATGGGAGGTGGAGGGAGAGAGATTATATGGCTGTGTGGGGCTAGTGCCCCTGCCCATTCCATTGCCCCCCACTCCCAACCCACAGACTGCTGGCCCTGCCAGTGCCTCTCACTCCCAACCTGCAGTACCCTGCCCTCCTGGGCCATACCGGCACCCCTTACCCCCTGGTGCTGCCAGTGCCCTGCACTCCTGACCCATAGTCCCCCACCTCCCCAGTGCACCTTACTCCCAAGCCACAGTCCCTCCAGCCGCTGCCCCTCACTCCCAACCTGCAGTTCTCTGCTCCCTTCAGCCCTGCAACATCTCTTGCTTGCCCAGCCCCTGCCAGCCCAGCCACACAGCTCCCTGCTGCCCCTGCCTGCTTCCCCCACTGGAGGGGCAGGTTTCTTCCATTCCTATCTCCCCTGCCCTGCTGCAGCCCTGGTGCTCTCTCTCTCACTCGCGCTCTCTCCAGCCCCAAGCCCTGGTCCTCCAACCCCCACAGACATACCTGTATCCAGCTGCTGGGGCTGCTCCCACCTCCCCCTGCCTGGTTGCATGCCAACCATGTAGGTGTGCACGCTGCCTCCAATTGCCCTCCCCCTACTACACCCAGCCCCAAGAAGTTCCTTGCTAGGGTAAGCCAGGAAAAACTTTGAAGCTGAGCTGACCACAATCTGGGACATTTGATCATATTTTAAAAAAATAAACAACAGAAACACCAAGATAAATGGAGGTGGGAGGATCCAAAAAGAGGACATGTATGGGAAAGCCTGGTTGTATGGTAACCCTAGTTGGGGAGGCAACTGAATGCCTGACAGCTCCTTGGGGCAATGGGGCTGCGATTGGACCTCCTGGGTTCATAGAGCTTGTTCTAAAGGGAGAAGTGGAGCAGAGTGCACTGCACAGGCCAGCAACCTGTGCAAGGCAGGGGGGCAGGAAGCAGCCAGCACTTGTAGTGAGTGGTGACTGGGCTGAGGTTTCTATTCACGTCTCTGGGGTAGCCAAGCCAGGGGTGGTCATTAAGGCTGTTACTAGTGACCAGGTATGCTCAAATCCTGTGTGGAGTTGAGATCCTTTTCTGTTGCACCAAGTTCTGAAATCAGGCAAATGGCAGGAGAGGTGTCACCTGTAGGGAATCTTAAACTTCTCAGCTACCATGTAATTGGGCATTCGTCCAGTTGGGAGCAGGTCAGCTCCAGAGTGTAGAGCAATTATCTCCCAAATTATTTCATGTCTGATCATTTTCCTTCATAAAAACAGCAGTAAGGGGCTTGGTGAAAAGGTCCCAAAGTGATTTTAATTCCTCTTCCACTCCTGCAATGGAGCAGGGTAGCCGATTAAAGGAAAATAGCCACACTGGGCGAAAGTCAAGGACAGGAAGGAGAAAGAACATGAGGGAAATAGGGCTGTTCATGCCTTTGCATTAGTTTTGGAAAAAGAGGAGACCTGAGTCCAGCTGTTCAGGACACTGGTAGAAATGTGTGAAAATAGCTGCTAGGGTGACCTAGGCTTCCACAAATCCCTGATGCATAAACTATAAATTAGCTGCATCTGACTCATGTTCCTACCATTCATTGTCCACACTGATGGCAGTTTTGTTCATTGTGCTCTGAATTATCCGTAGCAGGATCTGGTTTGCTGGGCCTTGTCTGTGACCAGCAAACCTCTTTCTTACATTTCCTTTCAGGTGGGAGATGGAGCTAATATTTTCTTGACAGGCATCACCTAGGATTAGACACAATACATTTACTGAAGGAGACTGTCAAAATTAGGAGTTCAGGACAAAGAACACACTGAAAACCAAGCTGTTAAATATTTAATTTTGTTTCTCCAGTTCCTCAAATGCTCTGGGAAAACATAAGCTGGTGTTTATCTCAAAGCATAGTTAATATCTATCTTTCCCAGGGGTGTTGTCTGTCTTTTCTTACTACATGCAGACCAGGTGTTTCTCACCCATTCTAACTGCAAAATGAAGGAAGGGAGCAGTGCCTCACCTCCTACTGTCATAGACTTACTGCTGTTGCATTAAAATTCATTATGTAGGCAATTGTAGGTACAAAGGGAAATTTCCCCCTTCTCCTTGAGGTTCCCTCAAGGTCATAAATTTTTCATACTAGGGTGTTCTGAGCAAAAAGGTTCCTCTTGCAGTCAGGCATCAAGTGTGTAGCTTCCAGTGATTTAAAGAAGTTGGTTTTCATCTCCAGTGTCTAAGGTCTAGGTGTTCACAGATATTTACGTGCCTAAGGTTCAGGTAGGTGCCTAGTGTGATTTTTTTTTTTTAATAAAAGTGCCTAAATCAGGAATGGGCAACTATTTGGGTCAGAGGGCCACTTAGGGAGCCTTAGTGAGCTGTTCTGGGTTGAGTCAACTGCTGCAGAGCTGTGCTGTACTGGAGTTGCCCATGCATGCCTGTGCTGGAGCACAGGCAGCGGGGGGCTGGATCATGCGCTCCGCCCGACTCCTGAGTTGGGATGGTTATGACCCGTTCTGTGGGGAGTGGATCATGGCTTTGCACTGGCCCTGGCCCCAGCCCTTCACTGTCACCACTCTACAATTCCAGCCCTGGCCCCTGCCTTGCCTGCCTGTGCTGCTCCTCCCTGCCCACCTTCAGCCCCATCCCATCTTTCTGGCCCAGCACACCCTGCCCACATGGGTCCTGGGCCAGTTTCCATGGAGACCCCATCTGGCCACTCTGTCTGGCACCCTTGGTGGTCAGCAGCAGGGTGGGGTCCGGTGGGGGCAGTGACACTGGCAGCGGCAGCTGGAAGGATCTGCTGCTTCTGGGAAGTGGAGTCTGGCTGATGTGTCACTGCATGTGCCACAGCTTTGCCCCCCATGCCTGGGCTGGGTGGGGCTGAGGGTCCTGCTGCAGGCTGGCCTAAATCATTTAATATTCCCATGAATGTGTGTGTGAGTGGTGAGGGGAGGGGAAATAAGGATGATCCCCAGTCTTTCAGGTCTCTGTAATGAACAGATTTTCCACCTTGTACTTAGTTTATCTGCAGTTGCCAGATTTCTTCCTCTTATATCTTGAGTTGTATGGTTAACCTGCCTGTGTGTTTCTGAAATTCCCACTAGGCTGATAATCAAGGGAATAGGGACTCTGTTTTACAAGAGGAGACTGAAGAGCTTGGCAAAATGAAGGCTAAGAAGAGATATGATTCCTCTTTATAAATACATCAGGGAGAAAAAAGAGCTATTAAAACTAAAGGACCACATTGGCACAAAAACAACTGGCTATAAACTCGCCGTGATTAAACTGAGGCTGGCAATAAGAGAAAATTTCTAACTGTTTGAGATGTGATGTTCTGGAACAACCTTTCAATAGAGGGGCGAGGGGCAAAGAAACATACTGGTTTTAAGATGGAACTTTATCAATTTATGAATGGAGTTATATGGCATGATGCAGAAGGGGTCTAGAATCAGTGACTGCAGAAGTACCTTCAGTGCTCACTAGATGCCTATCTTCAGGCACTTAAATGCTTTAAAAAATCTGTCCTTAAGTCTGCAGTGCTAACAAGTGTATTCTCATTTCTAATATCACAAGATACAAAATTAAAAATCCTGGTTCAGATGTTTGCTAAGTTTGGTACACACTAGGTACACTGCTAATGCAGGTTGGGTCAAATGTGTGCACAAAGACCTGCTAAAGCATGTTACTCATGACTTTGATATTTGTACATACATATTAGGTGCACAGATGCCTACCTAGTAATTTTGTTAATCTGGCTCTATAGGTATATATATGCATTGGTCTGGTATGCATAAAAGCAAATACATTCTTCACAAATATAGCCTATATTTTAAATCACATAGTGTCATTCAAACTGTAATGCTGTGCAGTTTAGAAAGGTGTTTTCCTTAAGATACTGCTTGGATTTCATGAGCTGTAAATCATTTTGCACGGTGGGAGCCGACCTTTTTGGCGAGTATGCCACAACTTAAGTCCTGAGGCTTCCATAAGTGTTGCTCCAGTTCCTTTCCCTTGCCCAGTCTGATTTTCTGCTTTCTGTTCCCTGCCCTATTTGCTCCTATGCTCCCTGCTGTATCCTTGACATGCCCCACACAGAGGCTACCTATGCCACGTTTGGCACTTATACTGCAGGTTGGCCACCCCGATTTAGTAGATAGCACTCATAGTGCATGTAGGGCTCTGAAAAGTAACTCATCCAGCTACACACTTGTTGTCCAGGTCTTCTTATCAGTCAGAAGATGTGGGTAGATATGAACTTTTATAGACTAAGTAAATGAGATACGTATGTATAGAGCACAAGCATTTGTGAACCCAAGTTCCCTTTGTCAGATGCTCTGGAAGGACATGCAGAAAGCAGAGAATAAGAAGGAGAGAGAAATTAGAATGTGAAAGACCAGGAAGGGAGAAGGCAGGGGGGTACTAGGAGAGAAAAGCAAATGAGCAGTAAACCCACAGGAACAAAGCAGGTCAGAAAAGCTAATACAAGTAATGAGATAAAAATCCACAGTCTGTGGTTAAACCATACTTAAAACAGTCCAATTATTGAATGATTTCTTCTTTCTCAGCTTCCCACTGAAACCAGTTTTTAATAGGGGTGCACAGATAAAAATTTTTTGAGCCGATACTGATGGGCAATTATTAACAAGCCATATCAGCTGATACTGATATGCTTGCTGATATGCAGCAGCAGCCTGTCCTTGCCCCTCACACAGATCTGGGGGGCACGTGCCCGCCATGCCTTTCCAGAGGTGTGTGCAGTGGCAGGAGCCACCCTCCTCCGTGCACCCCACAGATGAGCTGCTTGCAGTTCTGTCCTGTGCCCCACTCTGGCTGGGCAGCACTAATCCCAGGCTCAGCCCTACTCCCTCCTTCGCTGCAGGGGCCTCAGTCTGCACCCCCCCACCCCCACCTCTTCCCTCCCCTTTGCCTCTTCCCCCCAAGAGACTTACCAGCTGGATACTGCTCTCCAAGCTGCCAGGCTGCCATATGCATGCTGTGGCTGTGCGCATGCATGTGACATTTATTGGCGACATTATTAGCCACATCAGCCAAATAAAGCTGATTGCTGATAATGTCAATTTGCCTTTTATCAGTGCCAATATGATATGGACCGATGTATCAGTACACCTCTAGTTTTTAATTTTTTTTGCCTCAGCAATTCTGAGGTCATCAATGGGGTGTCCAGAGAGGCTGAAGTGTTCTGCCACAGGCTTTTGTGTCCTTCTGCAGCTGATGTCCAATCAGTGTTCGAACAGAGGCTCATAGAAATTGCCTTGTCTGTCTGATGCATCAGAGGGGCATTTTATGCAGGTGATGATGGCATAGATAATGTTGGTAGAATTGCAGGTGAACATTGTACTCCTTGTTACTAGGTCCAGTGATAGTCTGCATGGATGGGGGACACAGCAGGAATTTGGGTTCATTGGAAGGCCTGGTGCCCCAATGAGGATGGGAGTTAATTTGTTTGTTTGAGAGGTACCATTTGAGGTTGGGTGGATGTCTATAAGCCAGGAGAGGTTTGTCCCCAAAGGCAGTTATCCTTTTCCAAGAGGAGTTGAACGGCATTAATTACATGTCTTAGGTGTTCAAGCTGGGGGCTGTGAGTGACAAGATGGATTCTGTTGTCCTTTTCCTGGAGTTGGTATTGTAGGAGGTCATAACAAGGGTTGAGTCTGGCTTTGCTGATCTGAGTGGCTACAGTTTTGCAATTGTATTGTAAGGCCGCATCTACATGAGATCCTGACAGCGCAGTAGCCTGGGACTACTGCACAGTCAGCATCATGAAAAAGCCATTCGGTGATACTATTGCACAGTAACTCCGATTACTGTGCAGTCATTTAGTACTTGTATAAACAGGTGCTAAATGACTGCTCAGTAATGACTGCGCAGTCAGCATCTCAGGTACCCACGGCCTAATTGTAGAAATCTCTGCTTTAGATCCTTAAGGCGTTCATCCCAGTTGGTGGGGTCAGAGCAGATCCAGTTGTAACAGAAGTTGGCTGTAGACCATCGATCTAATAATATGCTTAGGACCAAAACTGGTGGCATGAAGGTGGCAGTGGCAGTTGGTAGGTTTCTGATATTGTGTGGCGGTCATGCTTTCTACACATCCTTTCAGAGTGCCTGATGAAGTGAACTTGGGTTCATGAAAGCTTGTGCTCTCTCTATATATATCTTATTTAGTTAGTCTATAAAGGTACATAACTACTCTGCCTTCTGACTGACTTCAGACTAACTGCTAATTTCTTCTCTCTTATCTTCTCAGTGTCTCCCTTCTCCTAACTACCTTTTATCCTTTCTACTGTTGGTTAAATTCTCCTTTTGCTTTCTATCTTGGATTTGAATCTGCAGGCTCCTAGGACAGGGGATGCTGTCTTCCTGTGCATAATTTTTGAGGTTCTGAGGCGCTTTTGTTGTAAAATACCTAAATATTATTTAATATTTAGTAGTATTATTATTTAGTAATAATATTTAGTATTATTTAATAGTCTAGCTCTAGCATATCTGCTAGGGGTGAGAGGAGTTGTGGCTGGAGGGAATGGGAAGAGGGAACAGTGGTAGGGAGAAGGGGGAGGAAGGGGTGGTATGACAGAGGAGAGGAGGGGTTGAATAAAAAGATGGGGTGTTACAGAGAAGAAGATGAATGAGACAGGAGTGGCCAAGGCAAGGAGAGGGTCTGAAGGAGTGAGGGTCTGAGGGATGGAGATAACAGTCATTCATGGGTGGGGAGGGGGTGTCCCTCTGACAGCAAGGAAATTCCAGGTTATTACAAGCCCTAGGTGAGCCTGAGCTGCCTGGATTACTTGTGGTCAGACATTCTCTCTCTCTCTCTCCCCCTCTCTCTCTGAGGCTATTTCAGACCACTTGCTCAGCACCCCCAAAGATGGCTCTGACCATGCCCTACTACTACATATAACAACTTCAGGCCCTCTGTACAGTGAGCATGCCAGGAAGAGGAGCTGCTGGCACTCCTCATACATTTCAGTTAGGTTTTTCAGTGAACAGATATCGCTGAGACCATGAAGACTAGGCCTGTTCATGGACAGCGTGCATTTTCCTGTTTTCCTTGTTCTGATAGGAGGTAGGCTTCCATGTGTATGTGCCTTGAATTTGTTAGGGAAAGGCCTGATGGTGTCGTGGGGAGCTGTGTAACACAGCATCCTGTACAGGGAAGCAGGGCAGGAATGCTCAGACCAGGAAGTCTGGTTGGCTCACTGTGTCAGAGTGTCAAGGATATGCCCTAGTTTAGAAGCAGTACATTGGCCTGACTGTGGCAGGAGCAAGTAGGGCAAAGAGGCACCTGCAGCCAGGACTGTGCTGGGGAGCAGCTTATCTAATGGTGGGCTGTGCTGCCCTGACCACTATAACTGCCTGCTGGGACAGTGCACAGCTAGTGCAAAAGACTGCCACCCTAAATAACTGGATTGGGTTCACAGCATAGGTGGAGTCTCCAATTCTCTTTCCAGGTTCTCCAGCATCTCTTTCACGCTTGCCTCCTGTATGCATTTTGCCAAGAGCTGTGGAAATGCAGGTGAAATAAGATGCAAACGGTGGACAAAAGTGTCCAAGAAGCCCTGTCAGCAGCTGAGTTGCAGGAATGTTTGCTGGGAGCTGGGGCATGTTCAGGTTAAGGATGAATTATGTGGATTAGTGGGGGAGGGAATGGGCTTACTTCCCTTCTGTGTTATTTTATGTCTGAAGGAGCCCTGGAAAGATTGCTGAGCCAAAGAAAAGTGACTGGGAGCAGCATTCTCTTTGCCTTGCATTAGGAATTCAGGTTTCATCACTCTTTCTCCTGGTTTTTTATGGCTTATTAAACCCACATGTCTGAATATACAGATAGAAGAAAAGCTGTATTAAAAATTGAGGTTCCAGCTCTTTCCAGTAGCAACTAGGAGAGTCTCAGTTCAGTTAATTGGATCCTGCACTTAGACCTCCAGCAAATCTAAGGGAACCAGGGGAGTTGAGGTGCCTGATATTGCATATAGAAAAATTATCAGAATCCAACTTCCTCCGCTGACTCAAACTTTGCAGTTTCCTCCTTGGCCCCATGAATGAATATCACCATAGTGGAGTGCATGAGAGTGCTGTGGAATAAAGGATCTTTTCTCATTCTTTAGTTTGTTCGCATCTTGCTGCTTCTCTTGGCTGGTGGGGTGAAGTTTGGGTTGTTCTGCATTTTATATTTTATTAATTGTATTAATTTTATTTTGCACCCCCTTCCTCCTACATTTCTTTTGGTATTATATCAGTCAAAGTAGGAAGGTGAGGGGAGCTGATATCAGTTTGTCTCTCAGCTCCTGCCTAGGATTCCCTGTATTTGGCTAGACTAGACAAACAACTCTAGTCTCTAGAGGATCCCAAGTGGCCACTTCTACAAGTGTCTGTCCCCAAGAAGCCTCTTTGTCAGTGAAGGCATTAGGGTGCATATTCTTACTCTAATGGGCATTTATTACAGCATTTCTAATTACAGTTTGAGAGTTATCAGGGAAATGCTGACAAACAAATTGCTGGGGATTCCATGTTCCTGTAAGGTGCCACAGAAACTGAAAATTAATTGTGTTCTTTGTGTTTTATTTTCAGCTCTTTCGCTGGCCACATTATGGAAAGCTTATTATGGAAGAGATGCTGATGGTTAAAGTTTACAGCTGCAGTAAAGTTTTCAGTAACAGGTAAGTTCAGTGTAAGGATAAAGAAGAAGAACTAGATATCTATGAGCTGGTTAGCCTGACATCAATCACAGACAAAATCATGCAGTGACTGATACACGATACTGTCAATTAAGAATGAAAGGAATTGATCAGCATATTTACATGATAATACGCCTTGTCAACAAACTTGATTATTGCTCTCTTGAAACTGAAAGTTTGACTGATGAAGATGATGTGAGGGCCTAACAAATTTCTGCAAGGCCTTAGTTTTATCTGGTGTTCCACTTAAAAACTTAGCACTGTACAAAATTAATGCATTAAAAATGAATAGATATTAAAAATAATCATAATCAAATAGAGGTGTTTCTGTTTGAGGCCTGGAGGGATACATGCTCAGCCAAATGCTATTCAATACCTTTATCCATGATCTGGAAGAGGATATTAAACCATTGTTGGTAACATTTGCAAGAGCCGGTGGTCCAGTAAGGGATGAAGGGGACTGGTCATTTATACAGACTGATTTGGGCAGATGGTAATAGGATGGGCTTCAATGTAGATAAATGCAGGGCGCTGCACCTTGGGAGAAGGAATCCATGGCATACATACAAGCTAGGGAGCTCCCCCCTTGTGAGCACAAAGGCAGAAAGGGATCTTGGAGTCATTATTGATTCCAAGATGAACATGAGCCACCAATGCCAGACCGCAGCCAGCAAAGCCAACTGGACCTTGTCGTGCATCCAACGATGAATCTCAAGCTGGTCCAGAGAGATGATACTCCCCCTCTATGCGCCATTGGTCCGGCCTCAGTTGGAGTACTGTGTCCAGTTCTGGGCACTGCACTTTAAGAAGGATGTGGCCTGCCTTGAGAGGGTTTAGAGGGGGGCCACCCGCTTGGTTGGAGGGTAACAGGGCAGGCCCTATGAAGAGAGGCTGAGGGACCTGAACCTGTTCAGCCTCAGCAAGCAGAGGCTGAGTGGGGATTTGGTGGCTGCCTACAAACTCGTTAGGGGAGATCAGCAGCAAGTAGGAAGGGCCCTATTCCCCCCAGCAGCACCTGGGGTGACAAGGAACAATGGCCAGAAGCTGCTGGAGAATAGGTTCAGGTTAGAGATTAGGAGGTACTATTTCACTGTTAGTGTAGCTAGGATCTGGAACCAACTTCCTATGGAAGTGGTCCTCGCTCCTACCTCGGGTAAATTCAAAAAGAGGTTGGATGAACATCTGTCTGGGGTCGTGTGATCCTAGCGTGTGCTCCAGCCAGTGGCAGGGGATTAGACTAGATGATCTATTCAGGTCCCTTCTGTCCCCTAACTACTATGAAATTTGGATTGCTTGGTAAATTGGGCTCATTCAAGCCCCATGTACCCTTTGCAAGGTCATACATATAGGAACAAAGGATATAGGCCATGCTTACAGGTTGGCAGGAGAAACCAACGTCTGTGAGAACTTGATGGTGTTTAGATAATCAACTGAACTAGAGCTGTAGTAAGATCTTGCAGCTAAGGAAACAAATAGAATCCTGGGATGCATAAACAGGAGTACAGAGTAGCAGCAGCAGTAAAAGTATATTCTATCTGTATGTGGCATTAGCAAGGTTCAGCTAAAACAGGGGTGTCAAAACTCATACTATGCCTTGGGCCAGATCTGGACCACAGGGTCCATACAAGTAGATCCAACTTGGGACATGGAGGGGCTGAGGCTGCAGCAGGACCAGTGGGGTAACCAGTGGCTGTGGAGGGGCTAGTGGGATTGGTGGGCCAGGTGGCAGCTATAGTGGGACTGATGGGCTGAGTGGTGACTATGGCAGTTGTGGAGCTGGTGGTAGAACTAGAAGGGCCGGTGGTGATAGTGACTGGCAGGAGTGGGTTAGTCGTGGTAGGGCAAGCCATCTGCAGAATGACCAGGCTGTATCAGCACAGCACTTTTTCACTCTCCTGTTGCCTATGGTCATAGCCACTGGGGCTTGGAGGCCCTGAATTCTGCAGCAGGTTGCTCTTCCGCCACCTCCAGAAACTTTCCACTAAGCTCTCCTTTATCTGTAAGAAGTCTTCTGTGGAGGAAGCGGGGTTAAGTCTTGTGGGCCAGTTGGTCACCGATGAGTATTGCAGATTCTGGGGATCTGCTTCACTAGTACAAAGTTCAGCCTCTTATGCAATGCAGCTCTATCCAGGGCCATCTCTCCTAATACCACTGTGGCATTTTACGTGAAAAACATGATGAATATAACAAGGTTCTTCAATCAACATCAGCTGGGTGATCAGCTGACAAAGAGGAAATGTACAGGCATTCATGATTCCAAAGTTTCTCAGGATTCATGCTTCTTTTATACAGGGTGTTTATTGAATAACTAAATAAGGCAATCACAAGGTAACACACAAATCCCTTTCATTTGGTTTGATATGATCCTAGATTTTCATTCTTTCCTGCCTCAACTCCCTGTTTCTTTAGGTAGTATAATGCTCTATGGCCCCTGCCAGATATGCCAGTAAAGGTTCAATGGGATCTGATACATGATCCACACAATCGCACTTCCTGCCATGCCACATGTGCATGGGAGAAGGTATGATTGTGGAATTGAGCAGCAGATCCCATCACACCGTATTGCCAACGCAGGGGGGAGCCTGGGATCACAATATCAACATTATGTGCTACCATGGTTGGGAGTCCTTGTAACAGAGAGCTTCAGTCTCTGTTACTTTAAGAGGAGAAAGAGTCCAGGGAGAGTGCCAGGTGGGGGAAGACTATGAGGGAGAAGCTGCAGGAGAGCTGGTCGCAGGAAAGTAAGGACCATGAGTGCTTACTGCAGAGCTAGTTGATCTGCAGTAGCACAAATAGGTCAATACATGAGTGAGCAGTATGAAACTTATTGCAGTGCTGGCTGCTCTGCGGTGGGACTGTAAGCTTGAGTCCTGCTGGGGAGATGTGGCACTACTATAGGTAGTCTGCCATGGAGACCAGTTAATAAGTATAATTAGAGGGCATCTGCAGCCAGTGCTGTGGAGTCATCTGAAAGGGACAGGGCCTTGGAGAGATATAAGCCAAGGTCAGAGCCAGCATAGTCAGTCTGGCCATGGAGACTGAAGAGCAAAGAGCTCTGCAGTGATGCCTGTTGCTGGGAGATGGACTATGAGCGTGCTGTGCCTGGAGACAGCAAGTGAAGGAGCTGAGGGCAAGCAGTAGACTAAAGCCCAAGGCTGGGTAGGAATTCTTTGTATACAGCCAAGGGACTAAAGGTTTAGTTATATTTAGAGTGCTTTAAGTTTTCATTTTGAATTTTACTGGTGGACTAGGTTTGGGACAGTAGGGGAGGTTTGGAGGTCCCAGAGTGCCAGGGAGGCAAAAGGCTTAAGCCTGCCAGGAACAAGGCACAAGCTGCTGTACTTTGAGGAGGGCAAGGACCAGGGCCAGGGCCCCGTAGCCTAAGGAGGGCAAGAACCAGGGCCAGGGGCTTGTAGCCCAAGGAGAGTGAGAACAAGGGCTGGAACCCGTAAGCCGGGTCAGGCACAGTAGGTATAAGCTAAGGCAGCAAGAAGGAAGGGGCTGAGGCTCCAACAAGGATGTAGGGGCCTGAGGTGGCCTGCTATTGAACTGAGGGCTATGTGCCCACTAAAATCATTAATTGTTAACACCTGCAAGGCATGGACATGGCTGTAGGGGAGGTGGGAGGCTGTGATTAGCCCTTAAAGCTACAAGTACCCTGAGGGGCATGGACAGGCAGAGGAGGGAGCAAAGTAGGACTGAGACTGGCAGGGTCCATGTGGGGCCTGCTGGCTGTCAGGAGAACTGAGGGCTTGCTCAGGACCCTTAGATAACCTCCCTTTCTAGTTTTCAATACTTACATCAAGGCATGGCAAACAAGAAGAGGAGGGTACCCTAGAGCCAGAGCAGGGCAAGGGTTGTGTGGCCACTAGTGGGTGTCATGGCCACCCTGGAACACCACTTGCGACAGCCCTGTCAGCTGATCTGGGCTCACAGCCATAGAGGCACACCTGATCACATATTCAATTACTGGCATGACTCGTATTTTTTTGTGGAATAACTTTGTGGCTTATTCTTTGTGTTATGATGCTTTTAATTACTTTAATGTGTGGCTGGGTTACAACTTAAGATGTGATACATGTCATAGGTGTAATGTGTGGCAGGGGCCTCTTATTACATTCAGACCCCAATGTAGCATAGCCTGATAATCAAGGATCCTAGTTTTCCCTGAGAAAAAAGGCAAAAAAAATCTGTTTAAAAATCACAAAAAAATCAGTGTTTTTTGCAGCCTACGGTTGGCAGCATCCCGTGGTGAGCATTATCATTTTGCTTTTATTTTTACCATGGTTTTTGCCCCTTGACTGATCGGCAGCAGGGCAGGGGAGAATGTAGCTGTTTGGCTGAGAGGCAAAAAACATGGCAAAAGTAAAAGAGCAGAAATGGCTCTGCAGGATGCTGCCATGCTTTCAGCAGTTCAGAGAAAAACACAGGACATAAAACGCAGATTCTGTGTGTCTCTGTGGCGACTGGAAAACTAGGATCCCTGCTTATAATGTCTTATCCTGACCTCAAAATTCCCTGTACCTTTGGGAATGAATTGCTTTGTTTATTACATTTCAAAGTGGGCCTAATTAAGTCCTGAAGCCTAATGGTTAGACCTTTGGTGTAAATAGCAGTGTTGTTTTAGCATGGAGCTGGCCAACACATGGCTCTACCTTGGGAAGAAAAATCAAAACCACAAATATAACATAGGTGATAACTGGCTGGATGCCAGTACTGTGGAGAAGGAATTAGGAGCGTTGGTGGAATTAGGAAACTGCTGTGAGAGGAGGTGTCATGTGTCATCATCAAAAGCTGATAATACTTCCCTAGTCCTGAAGCCAAGACTTTGAATTTTTTCAACCCCTATAAAACTGTGGCTGTTGTGTGGCCAAGGAAGGATTTATCTGGTTCTTTGTGATGACACCTCTCAGCAGCACCTTGCTACTTGCTCCCACTGCTCTGTGTGGCCAGAGGCCTGAGCTCTTACACCTCCATTCTGGCACATCAGGGTGCAACTCTATCAGGTATGCTTCTGGTGGATGGGGATCAGAGTGGCACTTGGGGAGGGGTTGTAACTTGTGGCATGCTTCCCAAAAAGGTTGACCACCATTACTGTAACAGAACAGTTTCTTCCCCTGCTTCAGCATCAGAACTTACTTTATATATATAGTAAGTTCAAGATTACAGTTAGGAGAGACCATATGAATTAACAAAATGGATAACTACCCTTTCTGCTTTTCCAAGGGACTGAGACTGAAACCATGTATAACAATCAGGGATCCTGGTTTTCCTTGATAAAAAATTGCAAAATCTGTGATTAAAATGAAAGGCCCCCCACAGATGGCTCAGCCCTGCTTGTGCCCCTCACTCCCCACCCACAGCCCCCTGTCCTGTGGGTGCCCCTTACTCCCCCACCACAGACCCCACAGCCCTGCTGGTGCCCTTCACTCAGCCCCTCTCCACAGTCCCTACAGCCTTGCTGGTGCCCCTCACTCCCCTCCCCCACAGCCCTGTTGGTGGCCCTTACCCCCCATCCACAGCCTCCTGCCATCCGCCCCCCTTCCAATGGGGGCCCCCAGCTGCCAGGGCTGTGGGGCCACAGACCCAGGTCCGCAGCTGTCTGCCCCTGCTGGAAGGCAGCGGCTGCTGTAGTGGAGCAGAGCCTGGCTCCCCACTTGCTGCCTGCTTGCTGTGGGCTCAGTTGTGGGGAGAGGGGGTGGCTCCCTGCCATTGCATGCACTCCTGGGATGGGTCAGAGGGAACCTGTGCCTTCCAGATATATGGACAGGGTTGGGGCAGGTGCAGGCTTGGGCTCCTACCCTGCTGCCCTTCTCTGGGGCCTTCGCAGCCTGGTGGGTGTAACTCAGTGCTTCAAGGAACAGCAGAGCTGCATGGGGATCTGCTTACCACTGTGAGCTCCGTGCTGCCTTGACAACATGTCCCCTAAACGCACAGCAGCAGTACAGGGCATAACTGCACTGCTGCCCTAGCTGCTGTTGTGTGTGCAGGGGACACCTTGCCAGGGCACTGTGGAGCTTGCAGTGGCAAGCAGCTTTCCTGTGCAGCCCTGCTGTTCCCTGCAGTGCTGGGTCACACCTGCTGGGCTGTGGAGGCCCCTGGGGAGGGCAGCAGGGTGGAGAGACCAAGCCTGAAGCAGGCAGCCCATCCCTGCCCCCATCCCCTCCCTGCACATATTTTTGGGGGACACAGGAGAGCACACAGCAGCAGGGAGCCAGCCCCTCTTCCACCCCCTTGGACAGCTGCCTGCAGTCCCATCCCACTCCCCTGCAGCTGCACACTGTGGCCTCAGGCCCCAAGCACCACACACTGCGGAGCTGGGTACCAACCCCAGCCCCAGCCCTGCCCAGCTCCCTCTCCTCCATCCCTATGAGGGGCTCAATTCCCCTCCTTTCCTTCTGCACATATCTGCAGGAGCAGCTCTCCAGGCTGGCCATGTGCATATTCATGCACATGGTGCCCCCCGCCTGACCACCCTTCTCCTGCTCCCTCCTAGCCCTTTGCAGGCTGGAACGCTGCCAGCCTGCATAGAGGTCTTTGCAAAACTGCAAAATCTACAGGTTTTCTGCTAAAATGAGAAATCCATGTTTTCCTCCCATAAGGGAAGAAATCTGCATTTTACTGTGTTTTTCCATGGGAAATGGAAAACCCGGATCCCTGATAATAGTTTTACTCTGACTGTTGTTTTATTATAGACTCCTTGGTACCTTAGTCATCAGCCTTCAGCATCTTGTGACATCTGGACGACTGATCCTTAGAGAGGCCCTTGTTGACAAGAACCATAGCATAACTGGAGTAAGTAATTGGGTCACTTTAACATTCGCCTGGTTAGAAAGCACAAAAAGATCCCCAGTGGTGGGGGAGGGAATGGGGTGGCGTCAGGTTCAGGGGCTGCCCGCCTGGGGTGCGGCACAGGACTGAGCTGGGCGGCGGGGGGCTCCCACTGCTACACGCATCCTCAGAGGGAATGGTGGGGTGCCCCCTGATCTATGCATAGGGCATGAGCAGGCTGTTGCTGTGGGCTGTGGCCAGGACAGTCCTGGGCTCTTCCTAGTGTGAGGATGGGTCAGGCTGAGTTTGGGGTGGGTGGCAGTGGCGCTGGGAGGGAGGGTTGTGGGGGCTATGGCAAATTCTGGAGTGGCTGCAGGTCCCCTGCCCCCCTGCCCTCCACCCCAACCCTGCTCCTGTATGCCCTCGTGGTGAGGGAGGGAGTGGGGCTGGGGCAG